>NC_090923.1:849512382-849815412 GCF_040938575.1 Ambystoma mexicanum
GAGCAACTAGCTGCGGGACTTGGCGCAGTAGGAGGCAGACGGCAGCACTCGCAGATTCCATTCCCCCACCCCTGGGACGTGGACTATTACAACGATCGGGGGGTCTAAAAGACATGCACCCCCACTCACATCAAAGAAGGGTAACAAGCGCAAGAGCAGAAGCTCCATAGGGAGAGGAGGGGAACAGCAAAACGGGAGAACAGAAGGCCCCAAAGCACACCAGTGCCCCATAGAAGAAAACAGACACCTGGAGGGAGCATAAGTGAACGTGGGGACCCTACCTAGGATTCAGGACCCAGGAGCCACCCGCTGCCCCAGAAGCAGCTGAGAGCTGCGGAGTGAGGTGGTGAAACAGCGCACATGCCAAAGGAGGTCCGGCACACAGACCAAAACTAATCCAGGGGCCTGAAGCATTGCAGATGTGCATGGAAGAGGAGGGGAGGCAACACTAAGAAAGCTGAGTGCAGTGTGCTTAAGTTCCCCACACTGAGTGGGAGGAGACGGGGCACAATACACATTTGCAATCACCCTGCAGAGCTACAGAAAGACCAGATAAGGGGGTAAGGACCCAGGCTGTGAGGGTCGCAAGGACACACGCGGCTATGCATAGATGAGGCTGTGCCTCATCTCCTCCTCTGCTCACCCTCTGTCTGCTGGCTAACTTGACCTACCTGCTTAGTCCAGTCCCCTGATAGTTGATAGATGGTGATTCGATCACTAGTTTATGGTGATCGAATGTGGTTGGAAGCGCAAGGCGCGTACACCAATCAAACAGCTGTTTGGCAACTGTGGACGTATAGAAGAGAGGACACCAAGAGACCCTAAAAAAGCGACCCACAGCACTGGAACACGCTTAGTCGTTGGCACACTACTGGAATCATTCTGAAGAAATTTGTATTGCATATTAACCCCCGCAACCAAGGAAGGCCCCCTAACTAACTCTGGATACATTCGTTTTCATTCTGGAGCATTGAGACAGTGGTCATTTGGCCTAAGACCACTCCCCAATAGGCAAAACGTCATCCTCCCTGCTCCGCAAGAAACTGATGAGAACCATTACGCTCTCAAAAGCAGTCAACAGCGCACTAAACATTGCCCACAGTGAACTCCACCATTAAATACAGTGCATAGTTGGGCGGCGGTTTACGGTGTGACTCTGCACATGCACCTGAATTTGCCTGGGACGCAGGACACTCGACTCATAGCAAAGCCTGCTCTCCAGAACACTTTTGAGGTCATCATTACAGCGCTGGCTATCTAGCCCTCGTGTATTTGGCTCCTTGCCCCCAGAGCTACGTTGAGAGAGGCACCGACAAGAGAGGAGACCCAGACTGTGAGAATCCCACAGCACCCACGGCCAACATGCCTCACAAACTCCCACTCTCCCACAGCATACCGCCCACACCTTTCTTTCCACCACTTACAATAACCCTCACCTACCGCAAGAATGATACAAACCTACTAAGTCCACATGCCAAACCACACCCTGCCACTGTCCCACAATGTACCACCTACACCTGCCCTTCCAACACTATCCATAGGTTCTTCAACTAGGAGCTGCTCTACACCTCCCTGCCCAGCTCCTATGCTACACAGTACTTACCACAGCATACAAATAGAAACCCGAACTATGCCGCTCCACCTGAGAAATCAAAGGCTAGGCACCCGATCACACTACCTCTCAGCCAACACTAAAACATACCCTGTCAAGTCAACCCCGCAGACGCCATCACCCAAGGTTCTTCCACTGAAAAAAAAACCATAGTAAAACCGCCACTCTCACCAGCATCCCTCCTAAAACTAAACTAGGGACAAATCAGAAAACACATCTCCAATGCGCACTCATTAATGCACGCTCCATCCCAGCGCACACCATGGAGATCCACGATCTCATCACCAACTTAAACCTAGACATCCTAGCCATTACCGAGACCTGGTCCTGCCATCTGCCAAACCCTACCACCAGGCTACATCATCCTACGCCAAGACAGAACCTCCAGTAAAGGGGGAGGTGTCGCCATAATCACTAGGGAATCCCTCAACGCCAGGCAACTAAAAACTACTGAAGGGGACAACTATGACATGCTATCAGTACAAATATCTCCATCTCCAAACGACACCATAACATTCCACACTGTATATCGGCCCCCAGGCCCCACACCCGACTTCCAATCCAACATCATCCATACACTAGGAGCTAACCTTAAAACAAATACAAGAGCCATCCTTCAAGGCACCCTCAACTTCGGCTACAAAGACCCCAAAGACAAGAAAGGCTCTGCCCTCTCTAAAGCTCTCCTAGACGTAGTATTCTCTCAGCTAGTCAATGACCCTACCCACATCAAAGGTCATATATCAGATTGGATAGAGGATCACAACTGCGCAGTAGACATAAGTTCCAATACCCCATGCCCATGGACCGATCACCATCTACTGCACTTCTTCATACCCTCCAAAACAGCTGCCAACCCAAACTCACCTGCACCAGCCACTATGGCTAGATCCAAGAAACTACTTACCTCAGAAAGAATTATCCCCCTCCTCGACATTTCAGTGCCTGCCACCCCAATTCCAACGATCCTACAGAACTAGTAGAGATCTACAATACCATTCTAAAAAAGGTACTAGACACCATAGCCCCATTGGAATTTAAAAAAGCCAAGCACATTCTACATGTGAACTCTTGGTTCACACAAGAACTCTCGGAAGCCGCACTTCTAAAAGAGCAGCACTAACTGCATGGCAAACAAACCCTTCTACCATCACAAGAGACACATACACCACAATCGCCAAACAATATAAACATGCCATCGCCAAGGCCAAAGCCGCCACATACAATTCCAGAATCCAGAAAGCCAACTCCCAATCAAAACAGTTATTCCCCATTTACAAAGAACTGTCCATCCCTCCCACATCCACACAACCTATAGAAAAAAATGAAACATGGTGCAACAACATCCAACATGCCATGTTAAACAAAATCACAACTCTCCAAAACAAAATCAAGACTCAATACGACAAACTGCCCAAGATCACTCCGCCCTCATCGGAGCCATCAACCATCCAGATGGTCCAAGGCCCTCCACACTCCACAAACAAGCCAACACTCTTCTCATTCAGGGAAGTAACAATCCCTGAAGTCTTACTAATAATGAAACACATCAAACCTTCGCTATGAAAAGGAGACATATGCCCAGCCAATCTAATTAAAGACTGTGCAGCTGCCCTGGCCCCATTTGTCACCACTTTCATAAATGCCTCCTTCACCAACAGCACTGTCCCATCAGCCCTTAAGGAAGCGTGGGTTCCACCACTATTAAAGAAACCCACCGTAGACCCAGACTCCCCTAACAACTACCGTCCAATCACCACTGTACCATTTCTGATACAGATATTAGACAGAGCTGCCTATATACAGATACAGTCGTACATGGAAACCCACAACATATTAAGAAAAAGGCAATCTGGTTTCCGCCCTCGTCACGGCACGGAATCAGCCCTATTAGACCTCAAGAACCAACTACTAGAAGCCATGGACAAAGGTCAATCGTCACTCCTCCTACTCCTGGATCTCTCTGCTGCCTTTGACTTGGTTGACCACAAGATCTTATGTAAACATCTAGCTGACAATGCCCAATTCTCCCAAGAGGCCACCGCCTGGATCACTTCCTTCTTAGAGGGCCGAGCTATGCGAGTATTTTCAGACCAAGCCTCAGCTTCTCCAACTCCGATTGAATGCGGAGTACCACAAGGATCCTGTACAGCCCCCACCCTTTACAACCTCTTTACCCTCCCACTTTTCAGAGACCTAGAAGACTTCGGCATAGCTTTCAGAAACTATGCCGATGACACACAAATTCTTCTCCCCTTAACAGAAAACTACGAACAAGACCTCCACACCCTGCAGCTAACATATGCACGCATCCAGGCTTGGATGGCAGCCAATGGGTTCTGCTTAAACGGGGAAAAACTGAAATCCTGCTTGTAGGCCCCAAAGAAGCCCTAAAAAAATGGAATGTGAAGTATAATTAATTCATTATTGAGAATACTACCATTACAGCCTCAACATCAGTGAAAACCCTTGGGGTTTACCTCGACTCTACCCTAACTATGGGCAGGCAAGTCAGCGCCATCTCATCCGCCGCTGCCCTCAACACAAAAATTATAAATGCAGTAAAACCCCACCTTTCTACAAGCAATCTCCTTAACATTGCGAGAGCTACAATTGGAGCAAAACTTGACTACTGTAACATCTTGAACCTCGACTCCAACACTCCGTGTGTTCTCATTCTGCTTGATCTCTCTTCTGCCTTTGACACTGTCAACCATGCCATCCTGCTCAACCGTCTCCGCGATAACCTGGGTATCACTGGTCAGGCTCTGGCGTGGCTGACCTCTTTCCTTTCCAATCGTCCCTCCCAGGTCCAACTTGGGTCCTTCCTCTCTGACATCTTTTTCTCCACCTGTGGTGTTCCCCAGGGATCTAATCTCTCTCCCTGGCTTTTCAACCAGTATCTGGCACTTCTTGCCCACCGCATCGCCGTCTTCTGCCCCAACTTTCAGTGCTATGCGGACGATACCCAGCTCATTTTCAGGCTACCCTCGGCCTCCTCTTCTCCTGCCCTCATCTCTGACTGTCTGTCTGCTATCCAGGAATGGTGTTCTGCCAACGACCTCCGCCTTAATGCTAGTAAGACTGAGATTCTACTCATCGGCACACCCACTCCCTCCTTCCCTGCAGCTCTCTGGCCAGCCTCCCTTGGGCCTCTTCCTGCTCCTACCTGCAAGGCAAAAAACCTCGGGGTCATCTTTGACTCCATACTCTCCTTCTCTCCTCATATATCTGACGTCTCTAAGAAGTCACACTACCAGCTGCACCTCCTTAGAGGTATTCTTCCCTTCCTCTCCTTCCCCCAGAAGCTCACTGTCTCCCGAGCCCTGGTTCTCTCGAAGCTGGACTACTGTAACAGTCTTTATCTTAATCTGCCTGCCTCCACTCTCCGCCCTCTGCAACTCATCCAGAACAGAACTGCGAGACTTGTCCTTGGCCTCAAGCCCAGGGACCGTATCTCTCCAGGACTGAAATCTCTACACTGGCGCCCAGTGGCAGCGAGGATTAAGTTGAAAACCCTCTGCATTGTCCACAAGGCCTTCTGGAGCCTGGGGCCTAAATACCTGCAACTCTCTCTTCCTAAATATCTTCCTTCCCGAGCCCTTCGCTCATCCGTCTCCAACTCCTTCAGGGTCAGCCGCTTCTCGAAGCAACGAGCTGGGGGTAGATCTCTCTCTGCGGCAGGAGCCTCCCTCTGGAACAGCCTTCCTGCCTCCCTGAAACTTGAGGAGAACCATCTCCGGTTCCGGAAGCACCTCAAAACCTTCCTCTTTGCTTCTGCTTTCTCTCTCCCTCTCCCCTGCTAAATTCTTCACTAAATTCTGCACTGAATCGGAAACTTGGCCACTTTCACCGACCTCGGTCCTGGGCCCAGCCACTCTCCACTTGCACTGCCTCCCTGGCAACCCCTGCACTGCGGGACTGTCTCTGTATCCCTACAGCCCCCCCTTCCCAGCACTTGTCTGCACTTACCTTGCACTTGCCACCAGCTGGCCCTATTTATTTATTTATCTATTTATTTCTATTCTACTTACCTTGTACTGCACTTTTCCCTTCCCCCTACCCCTGCACTTGCGCGGTCTGAATGACACCTGGCCTAGTAGGATCGTTGTCTGTCCTCCCCCTGTTCCCCCCTCCCTGCCTCGTCGCCCCTTGAAACACTTGTGTATAGGCGCGTTACAAATGCCATATCATATCATATCATATCATATCCTTCTCATAGGCACTTCTGCCAATAACATTAACAGACTACAGATTATACAAAACAATGCCCTCAGAGCCGCCCTCAGCATCCCCAAGAGAGAGCAGATCTCCCAGGCAAGAAAGGACGCCCATTGGCTCCCAATAAGAGAACGCATAACATTCAAAGCCCTCACCATCATACACAAGTGCCTTGCCAAGACCGCCCCAGCCTACCTAGTAGACAGAATACACCAGACTACAGCCCACAGACCTAAACGTGACCAATACTCCTACCTTCTATCGGTCCCAGCGTTCAACAGAGCTAGAGCTGGCGGCACCAGCTTTGAAGTATTAGCCCAAATAGCATGGAACACACTATCTCTCAACTTAAGATGCGAAGAATCTCTCACAGTGTTTAGAAAACTGCTAAAAACAAAGTTATTTAACTAACACCTTTTACAAATGTACTTTCTCCACCCTGTTCCACTGTAACCCTTGGAAATAATTCTCAACACTCTCACTGAACATATACCAACTTCTTCACTACCTCGGTATTACCTGTCCTACAGTACTAAGTAACTTGCTGTAACAGCGTCACGATGCCTCCGGGCCTCCGGGCCGCTGGGCGCTTTATAAATTCAAATAAAATAAAAATAAAAATAAATTTGTTGATTAATATGGACCCACTTATCTTCCCCTTCTGCCAAACTGCCTTTGGGGATGCAGATCTTGTAGACGACTGGTGAGATTTTGTCTACAATTTCAAAAGGACCCCTCCAGGTAGGCAAAAATGTTCGCTGTTTGGCCTGGTTCCTTTAGAAATTGTATGAGTGGACCTGGTCTCCTGCATTGTATTCTTTTCTGGTAGTCTTTAAGTCATAGTGGGTCTTCATGCTGTCTGCAGATCTCTCTAGATTTCACTGAGCATAGGCAAAAGCATGTTGAAAGTGTCTTCTTAGGTTTTCAACATACTCATGAGTTGTGGAGGCATTGATCAATGTCTGCTCTTGGGTTCTGTAGAGCAGATGCTGGGGAAGCACCATCCTGCGTCCAGTCATCAGCTGAAACGGTGACATTTTAGTTGCAGATGAAGGGGTAGATCAGATGGCCATTAGGACAAGAGGTAATCGGATATCCCAACTTGGCCCAGAATCTGCCACAAACTTTTTTAATATGCCCACAATCGTTCGATTATATCTCTACTGCACCACCAGAGGCAGCCCGGTAAGCAATATGTAGCTTCCTTTTAACCCCAAGTATCTCCCACATCTTGGTCATTACTTTGCTGGTGAAATGGCTACCTCTGTCTGACTCGATCCTTTGGGGTAGACCAAAACGCGAAAAGATGTGGTTGATCATCTGGGAAGCTGCTGTTTCTGCCTTGCAGTTTGGGGCTGGGAGACATTCCACCCATTTAGTAAACAAGCATGTCACGGTCAACATGTACTTGTTCCCCCTAGAGGAGTGAATCACAGGCCCGATAAAATCGACTTGTAAATCTGAGCATGGCAGTGTCATCCCCCTCTTTTGGAGAGGCGCACGGTGTGTGAGGGATGTTGGCTGAAATTGTGCACACACAAGACACCCCTTCAAGTATTGGTCGTGGTCCTGCCCCACGTGTGGCCAGTATGCAACCTCTCTTAAGATTTCAAGTGTTGTATGAAACCCCCTATGACTGGCTTTGGTCGCATTATGGACGTGACTTAACATCAGGCTCCAGCATGAGGTAGGAACCACCCACTGAGCATGGCAGCTAGGGATTTCCTCACCAACAAACCCTCTTGGATTCGGAACATGTTTGGACAATTCATCAACACTCTGAGGTCCTCTTTCCCAATGTAATCGGTATCCGTCAGGGGAAAGTTTTCAGGGTCCTCAATGCGTTGATAAAACTTACCAATTATTGGATCCCCTTTTTGAGACGTAATCAAATCAGCATCTGGGGTCTCCTTACTCCATTGTGCAGTTGAGAGATCATTGTGAGCATTTGTCTGGGACCTAGTGATAGCAGTGACCTGGATTTCCCCCAACAGGGACTCAATCTCTATTAGATCCCCTTGGCCCCGGTTTTGGCCAGCTGATCAGCTAAGTCATTTCCAGTTTTGTCTGGTCCTTCCACTTTGGAATGACCCTTGATCTTTTTCCAGTAGATGGTCATCCCGTTCGAGGTGACCAGATCATCAATATTTTGGATTAACTTCCCATGTTTGAAAGGTTTGTTATTAGCACATAACATGCCTCTGGTTTTCCAGTTAACCAGGTGCTCCACGAACCCGTTCCGTACATAATCTGAATCTGTGATTATGACCAGTTTGTGGAGTTGACGTTGGACAGCAGTGAGGATGGCTTGATGCACAGCCATCAACTCTACCACTTGACTACTTCGGGGACCAATCTTGTACCCAGCCGAGGGTTCTGGGATCTCATTCACCCATGCATTCCCTACGCTGGCCATAAGTTCTTTTTCCCCGTTGTTGTCAACATGGTAAGAGCATCCATCCACATAGACAGTGGGCATTCCCTCACACTTGTCTTCTTCAAAGACTTTGGGCCTCATCACGACTTTGGCGGTAACCCTTGAATCCGGCGGTAGCGCTATTACTGCCGGATTTAAGGGTCTGCCAAATCAGGACTTTGGCGGATTTTGCCCCTGCTCTGAGCTGGGAGGAAATCTGCTGAAAATTTGCGCTATTACCGCCGGCGGGAAATCCGCCGGCGGTAAGAGCGCAAATTTTCCCCATTAAGCCCAATGGGGAATGGGGCATTCCCGAATGGGCTCAATAGGGAATGGGGATTTACTTTACCGACAAACTATTATTAGTGCCGGGGAGTTCGGCGGTAGGGCTAATACCGCCAGCGGTAATACCGCCGGCGTTACCGCCCAAGTCGTGATGAGGCCCTTTGTGTGGGGAATTAAGGTATGCCTCCATATTGTCATTGATTTTTAGACTCTCGTCCTCGAGACAGTTTTCTCTGGCACAATCATGCAAGTCAGCCAGACCTTGCGCGAGGGGACTCGTCTTGTTTTGGCCATATCTGACCTCCACAGGAAAGCCTTGCATTGACAGAATCCAGGAAGTAATTCGGGAATTAGTCACATTTCCTGCCCAGATTCTGTCACTTTGGAGATATTGCAGAGGCAGGTGTGGAGTCTCCACTATGATGTGTTCCCCCTGGATGAATGAGTGGTAATTCTTCAAGGCCCACACCGTTGCTAGGAGTGCCTTCTCACAATCGTTGAATTTTTCCTCCACCGAGGATAAAGTTTTGCTCGCATAGGAGGTTACTTTATTGACCTTGTCATGCTTTTGGTATGATACTGCAGTCAAGCATGTATTAGAGAACCCTGTCTTCAAGAAGAACTCCTTGTTTTTGACAGGGTAAGCTAGTCAAGGCGCTTGTGAGAGGCTTCTTTTGTGTTGTCTTACTTCCTCGGCTTGTTCTGGACCCCATTCCCACTTGACCCCCCCTTCAAAAGATGAATCAGGGGTCTGGAGATCTCTGCGTAGCCCTCAATGAACTTTCTACTGTAATTAGTCAGTCCATGGAGGGCTTCCACTTTCTTTTCCTGGGGACAGAGACCCTGAGGCGTAATCTCATGCCCCAGGAAATTGACACGGGTTCTACACCACTGTGCCTTTTGGAAGGAAAGTTTTGCTCCGGCGGCCCTCAACTGCGTCAGAACATAACGGATCTCCACTATGTGCTCCTCCACAGTTGAGCTTTTGATGAGTACATCATCTACATAGGCCAGGCTACCCCTCTCACCCAGGTCGGTCATGGCTTTATGTAGAAAAATGTTGAACTCATTGCCGGAGTTGATGTATCCGAAGGGAGTCCGGGTCCATGTGTACTGCTGCCCCCCAAAGGCCAGCTTGTATTGGTCCACCCTACTGACAGGTACAGTCCAGTATCCATTGGTCAGGTCTATTTCAGTGAATACCTGTGACCCCTGGATCTGGGCCAGCCCTTGGTCGATGTAGGGAAGAGGCCATCGGGAAGTATGGACCCGTTTGTTGAGCTCCCTAAGGTCGGCACAGAGTCTCCACTGGCTGTTTGGCTTCAATATCCCCAGCACCGGATTATTGAAGGTGCTGTGGACTGGACCGATTATCCAACGGGACTCTAGGTTCTTAATTATTTCAGTAAGGGACTCCATTGATGCGAGAGGCAAGCGATATTGCTTCAAAAACACTGGAGTCATGCCAGGGTCTGTGGGAATTGTTGTTGTGTGGATGTCGGTGCGACCACAGTCAAATGAGTCCACCGCAAAGAGATCCTGAAAATCCTAGAAAACTTGTTTCAATTTTTGCTTCTGCTCCAGAGTCTCACAGGCATCAGCTAGGTTGACTCTCTCTTCAACCATCTGCCTGAAGCCTGGAAAGACTTCTGGTTTTGCTATCTCAGCAGCCTCCTCCAGCTGGGTGATAAGTCCCTGGTCAAAGTGCTGACTTGGACTGGTGGCTTCGGGTGGGAAAGGCAGCACTCATGGACCTGGAAAATCACCTCATCCCTTCTGAAGTCACAGGTCACATCTTCCTTACCATAAGGGCAGGAAGTGTACACCAGGAAGTTCCCCCCATGCCGGGTAAAGATCCTGTCTGGTGTTGTGTTGTCATCACTGTCACTGTCAAAACAGTCCTTGGGGATTGGTCCTAACAGTTCATTGCCTAAATCAATGGAAAAATGTTGGTCATCAACCGCCATTCCAATAATGGTGCCTGCGGCTAGAGTGATACTCTTTAAGTCGCTGTTATCCACCTCTGTTGGAATGGTGTCATGTTCTATATTGACTAAAGGTGTTGGGTTTACCCCCAACCCTTGCTGTTGGAGAGAAGCATTTAGATGAATATAAGCATCAGGGTTTTTCAACTTCTCTCCCCTTTTAACATTCACTTCCACGGAGAATTGTGACGTCCTTTCTGGGGGGGTGACTTCCTCTCCAATCTGAATTTCAACTGTATAAGGCAGCAGTTGAGCTGACCTAAATACGACTCTGGATCATCAAAGCCCATTGGATTATCCGCTAATCGGGACTAAGCTTTGAAGTTTATTAGGTCCAAACTAATGGCAAAGCAATTGAGAATGTCACTGCCTAAGTAAAAGGCGGCAGTGACGTCTCGCACGACACAAACATTATGAACTATGCTCTTGTTGCCTATGGAGATTTTGAGCATACACCTGCTTGGCAGGTGATGTTTGGAATTGGGTGTTTCCAGATCCATTTCCCATTTGTCTATCAGTTTGAATGTGGGAATGGCTGGATCTTTTGCGAGTTGGCGGAACATGGCTTCACTGATGAAGCTCTTACCGTTGTTCACACACACTCGGGTGAGAACAGAGTCCCTCCCTTCATTTAACTGAACAGGGATGAACAACTGCTCTTCAATTTGCTGAATATCAGCCAGGCTCTGAGCTGATTTCACATCTTTCTGGACTATAGGATTGGGAATGTCTGATTGTGGATTGGTAAAGAATTTCAGAGTATTTCCTTCCAGTATGGAATACTACCTTAAACTGGAATTAAGGTTGATTTTCAGAAATAGAGAGGACCCCTCATCACCATTCTGTTGTCCTACTGCTATTACTGTCACGTCTGGAATTTGGTTGTTCTGGAAGTGAAATTCTACTTGGTCAGATTTTTGTTCAACCATGTGGCAGGTGCAGTTTAAACTAACATGGATGACACTCTGTTTTCCTTCCCTAGCAAAAAAGGGGTGCCCTCTGGAGCCACAACTATGACCGGGTGCTTTACCTTGTGTCGCCCAATTTTAATGTCCAAATCCGCAGTCCCCTCGACGGGAATTTCCTTCCCGTCAAAGTTCTGAAGTTGTCCAGGAAGAGAGGTGAGAGGAATTAGGTATTTCTCCCCCCTTCCTGAATTCAGTTCATCAAAGGCCTTTTTGGACAGAAGGGTAGCTTGGGATCCAGTGTCCACCAGTGCCAAAATTGTACCCTGCCCCTGTACTTGAACCGGGGCATAGTATCTTCCCTCCTTCTCCGCAAGGGGGCACAGATAATGTATCTTTTTGGACAACTGGTGGGTTAGTTTTATGGTTTTGGACATTGAGAGAAAAGAGATTTGGGCAGAATTCTGTGGGGAGTCTTGGGAATCTGTAAGAAAAAGGTGGCAACTAGAGATGGGAGAAGTTTTGTGTTCCCCAGGTTCCGGTTCTGGGCCCCCCCCCCCTTTTTGGAGGCATTCACCAGGATGGGTTTGGACCAGGGGATTTTCATGTTGTTGGTTTTGGGATGGGATGATGGGCGGCGCTAGCTCAGTCCCCACATCTACCCAGTCTGTATTTAAATCCTTTGGGGCCCATTTTCCTTTGGGAGGAGTTTCCCCATCTCTGAAGGAGAAGATCCTTTTCCCAGGATCCTCTGAGGATCCCTCTCCTTCAAATTGGAAGATTTGTACTTCCTCCTCAAAAATGGGTCTATTTGGGTCCTTTGTTTCTTCTACCCCCCCTCTGCTCCTTGGGTGGCAGACTTTCAGGGGCAGGAGATTTTGTTTCCGGTTACTGGGTTTCCAGGGGCTGTTTACAAGTGGGGAGGGAAGGAAGCTTCCTCCAAGACTTTACACCCCCCTTCCCTTTTGCCTCCTCCCTGGGAACCGGTGGGTTATCAGGGTGCTGCCCCCGTCATTGTTCTGGAGCACCAGGTCCAGAGTTGGAGGCATTCTGTGCCGGCATGCTCCTCTGAGGGTTCTGCTGAGCTCTCAGCATGCGACCCAGATCCTGTGCCATGTTTTGGACCTGGCGCTCTACTGTGAAACCCGCTCAGGCTGATACAGGGTTCTGTTTTCTCCCCTGGGCTGATCCCGGGAAGGGTAGCTATCCCTTCTCTGGTAATACCCCGGGTTGGGAAGATTTGGGGACCCCCCCACCCTTGGCCTCCCCTCTCCCGGATTAGGTTGTCTGGGTTCAGGAAAGTGGGGAAAGAAGGATGGATTATTTTGGGGGTGGAAGTTCTGTGGGTACCTGGGGAAAAAGTTCTGCCCAGGATTTGGGGAATTTCTGCCCTCCTGGGGGAAGTTAGGAGGGAAGTTCCCTGGGTTAGGTGCTTGGTTGGATCCCCCCCTTGGGCAGGAGGAGTCCACACATAACCCAGGATGGGTCTATCCCCCTTGTAGTGGGGACTTACATAGTCAGGGGAGTGAGGGATCCCATTTGTGGGACTACCTCCTTGGCTCCCTATCTGTGACTGGCCCAAGGGCCCTCCGGGCTTGGAATTATTCTGTTGTGCAGGCAGTTTTTTGGCCCCCCCATCTCCAAATCCAAAATGGGGGCAACCTTTACCTCTGGCACCTTAGCAGCAGCAGGGGGGTTGGCTGTATCGGGCCTTTTTTGAGTATTCTTTTTGTCTATGGGCTTTTGCACCTCATAGATTCGGGTGGCCTGTTCGAAGACCCAGTCTAGTGATCTTTTCTCATGAAATTCTCTCACTAGCTGGGTCATGATGTACTTTGGTAGAGCGTGGAAAAAAGTATTAACACATTCTCTGCTGTCCGTGTTCACCCTTCTGGTAGTGTCACGCTCACCTGATTCCCACGGAGGCGCAGATCTGGCTTCGAGTGCTGATGCTTCTTCAATGGTGAAGCGCAGGACTCTGATGATGGACAGGAAGGGCCCCTCTATTCTGGCTTTTCTGGCTCGCAGGAATATTCCCCTGTGCATGAAAAGGGAGTATTACCTACTGACGGAATAATGCTCAAGCCTCCCACTCCCTTCCAACCCTCCTCGATACCCTTCCACGATTCCCCGTGAAGTCTCACCTTAGGGTTTGGAATGATGAGTTCTCCATCCTGCTTCTGATGCAGGGGCGCGTTGAAACCCAGTTACTTCACTGGATTGAGGTGTGATGGGAGTTCAATATAAGCTTGACTATTCAGGTGAGGCGCTGTAAGAGTTCTGTTGCAAGTTTAAAAGTTCAAGCTTAATAATAATGTTCATTGTCTTATTGCAGCAAGCGCTAATGCTTATGTCTTTTTCCCCTTAGGGGCCGGGGTTCGGAATGCCGGAGATATGGCGCCGACCCGAAGTGTACGTTCTGGATGAGGGTTCAGGTAATGTGTTTGCATTCGCTCATTCAATGCCTTTGTCTTTTTTCCCCATTGGGGCCGGGGTCCGGAATGCCTGGAAGCGGCAGGACCCGAAATGAAATGGGAATGACCCAACAGGTAAGTCTTAGAAGGAAACTGAGCTTTTCCTTTTTCCCTTCCTTCTCTCACCTTGTTTTCTTGTCTTTTCTCTCTAGGCTCTGGGAAGTGGGTGCGGATCCGGATGATCGCTGATGAAGATGGAGGCGCCCAGGAAAGGTGAGTGAAATACAGCGCTGCAGCGATCGAAACGAAATGCTTTTAAAATGATGTCTTCCCTTTCAGGATCATCGGTGTGATGTCCCCGTGATGCAGCTTTAGCAGGTAAGGTCTTCTTTCTCTCCAATTCCTTCTTATCTCCTTTTGCAGGCGACCCAGGATGCTGACAGGTGTGGCTGAAGTCCAGATGCAGGAGCTGACACGGTGAGCGTCCAGCTGCGAGGAGCAGAACAACGCGAAGCGTGAGTTGCTGATCGGGCGTGGTTTAAATAGCTTTGGAAGAAGTTCCAGGCATGTACCCTTCCACCGATCAGGTATGTATCCTTCCCCGACCACACCCAGGTGGAAAGTAGTCCCACAGGTAAAGTAGTTCCATTCAGGCCTCAAGAGGGCCTGGATGTAGCAGCATGGTCTGCATCAGGTAAGTGCACATTAAAACACTTGAACACATGTCTAGCTTTATGAGCCTGGCGCGTAAGGCGCCAGGACAGGGGTCCAACATGAGCCTGGCGCCTAAGGGGCCAGGACTGTGTCCAAAGGGCCCCAGCTTGGGCCTGCTGGCACTTCCCTGGGGGGAATGATGCCTGCCTCTGGGGTTGCTGGGTCGGACCTGGCTCCTTGGAGGTAGGCATCATGACAGGTAGTCTGCGCAAAGGCACGCTTTAGTTCCTGCACAAATTCTTGTGGGGCCTGATCCTCCCCACATTGTAAATTGTAGGCTGCCTTGTGAGCCTCTTGGTGAGTTCTGTGAACAGAAAAATGCTATAGGATGGCCGCCCTATATGTGGACCATCTTGAATGATTTTGGTGCTCCAACCCCGCAAAGAAACTGGAATATTCTGGGGAGAATGTCCATTTCACATGCTGAATGCAGCTACTGCTGTCTTTCAAATTGAAAGTCTCCATCAGTGCTCTAAGTGTTCCCAAACAGAATACTTAGCGTTCTTATGATAAGGCGTGATGATGCTCCTTATTGCCTTGATCTGTTTTAAGGGGTCCTTAAGCAAGGCCCTTTTTTGCCTTTTTGGCCTTCTTGGTTCGGGTAACCATGGTCCATTCATCCTCTGGCTCAGAGGCACTGCTCCCCAGAGGTGCCCATCTGGTCTTCTAGGTTCTCCCGGATTCTGCGAGTCTGGGAATGGCTGGCAGAATGTGGGGACATAGTCTGCTGTGTCCTGGGGTGCTCAGAGGAGTCTTCAGATTCCTCCTTGCTCCCAGGATTTGATGGGTACCCCCTCCACTGTCCTAGCTGGGCAGAGGTTTTTAGGATGCCCTTAGGGGGCCTACTCTCCTGAAGTTCCCCACTAAACTTCACAATACTTGGGTGCCCATGCCCAGCTGCCCGCCCATCCATACCTGGGAGGTGCTGGTCTATGAGCCCCATACTTGTAACTGGATAGTAATCTGCCATCCCCGTTGCACTGGGCTCATGTGCGCCAGGGGACATGGGGGTGGCAGAGTCCAGGGACTGGGAGAGATGAAGGCCTCTGGTACTAGGGTTCCTGAGGTTAGGCTCAGGTGTTTCCCTTTCCCAGTGAACCTCATCTCTATCAGCCCCTGCTCCCTGTTGCCATGCAAGAACCTGAGCTTTCTGTTCCTCGATCAAGGCCTTATTAGTCTCTATCAGTCACTCTTGCATGGCTATCTGTCTGAGGAGCCTATCATTGTTCTCACAGAGAGCCTCATTTTCTCTCTGTGCTTCCTGGTTTGTCTTTGAGGACTGGGCCAGTCTTTGCTGCAGGAGGGTTACCTCCTGAGTCCTGTCCATACTGGCCTGCTCCTTCCTTGCCAGAGCATCTTCCACCCTCCTGGTGTGCTCTAACAATCAATCATGCTCTTTTTGGAGGACACCCAGTCCCTGGAGGGCCAGGTGATTTTCTTCCAGTTTCCCTTTTAAGTGACAGACTTCCTGGCCTAAGGTGTCCCTTTCCTGAGCAAGAGCCTGCCTCTCAGTCGCCAGGTCGTCCCTCTGTCTTTGAAGGGCACCAGCTTTCTGGCACTCTTCATCAAACTCTGCCAGGGTGTCCAGGTCTTTCAGAATTAATTTGTTGCTCTCTGCCTTCTCTCTATCTAGGTGGCTTTGCAGAGTGACTATCTGCTCTGCGCATGCCCTATTGAATCCAGTTGTTGCTCCAGCTTTTTCTGGCTCTTCAGTAGGGAGTCCAAACCTTCTTGATACTCCTTCTGCAATGTCAGAATTCTGGTATCCTGGTCTGCCTTTTCCTGTTGCAGGATACCCATATCCTCTTTCATTTTATTTATATACTGCCTGATTTCATTTTCTGACTCCTGGCTCCTCTGCAGCCTCTGCTCAGAAGAGTCCAGATTAGATTGGGCCTTTTCTAATGCCATCAGTTGCCTACTTGCCAGATCTTGGCCTTCAGCATATTGATCCTGTATGGCTCCAATAGACAAATATAGATATGCCGCTATCTTGGCAATCTTGTTGTTTTCATCCTTGGCCTTAGGGGCCATATATAGTTCGCTCAGGGCCACATGTAAGGGACCCTGGTCTCTCCATTTTTCTGACCTTGTTGCAGTGATCTGTTGTGTGATTGCCTGTAACCACACATTCTGGTCCTGCTCAGTCCACTCACCTCTCACAAATAACTTATGTAAAAGGTGTTCTCTAGCTATCTTGATGTCTACCAATGTCGCAATTTTAGAAATATTAATTTCCTTCCTGACTTACAGAAGTTTTTTTTTTTTTTGCAAAACAGACCCTTTCCTTAGAGTGTTCCCTTTTGAGGGGTACTTTTAAAGTGTTACACAGCGCATTAGCCCAACATAATTTATGTATCCTATTCGTTAGCACAATGTATCAAGCTGCACAAGTGGTAGGTCTAATCCAGAAATCCCGGCCATGAGCCCCCAATCTGTAAGTGATTTCAATCCAGCACTCCAACTAAATCAATGCCTAGTATGGGATGCCCAATGGAAACCCTTATGTATATATGTTTATGTCAAAAGTTATTTTAATTCTGGATGATGTACCCTTATATAATGCCCCTCTCTTTGAATCCCCCTGGTCTCACTGAGCCAAGAAATAATTTGTTTTGCAAATTAAAAGATTTATTTGTAGAATTGAACAATATATAGATTATACTTTTATCAATATGAATAACATCTGAATATCACACTTATGAATATGAACAATCATCAGCAATGGGTAATATTACAATATCAACAATCTCTTTAATCAGTTATGAGTAGGAATAGGAAGAATAATCTAGCAGAGAATACTATTTATGGGTTCAAGAGATTGCAATGATAGGAAGAAATGCAACACAGAAATAAAACTTGATATGACTTCAATCAAAAGACAATTTGATCACTCTTTCCCCTGCTACTACTCACTCCCCCCAACATGCAATATGAAGATATGGAATGAGGGCACACAGGAATCAGGAATAACAATCAACAATGCGGTTCAATCCCAATCCCCCCAGCAAGTTTAGAGAGAACAGGAATGCTTTAAAAACAGGTCAAAATGCTTTTGAATATGATTTGTAATGAATGGGAAAAATGCTAAAATTGATTTTAATTCGCTAAATGGGATTCAGGACTAGTGGGAGTGGCTTTGGATTGATTCAGCTCAACACTAGCAATGATTTATGAATGATTAGCAGATGTAAAACAAAATTCAGAAGTTGAAAACAAGAAACAGCTATTTTACATGAAGTGAAATTGAGCCAAATGCGAAATCGCAGCAATTTTTCCACGTGCGGGAAACGCAATTGCGGAAAAACTATAATAAAAAAATGACATTTAAATTTTGTTTCTAGGACGTACGGTTCAAAAGTTACATAGGCTTTTGTGAAGGTAGATTTTTCTCAGAAAATAATCAAGATTTCAAAAATGAAAGATGCGCTTTAAAGATTAGGAAACAATATGGATTTATACTAAGGGGCTATGAAAGTGCAAGATACCCAACGAGACAACCACAAGAATAGGGTGCCTTCCGCTTTGATTGTTGTGTGCCAGGACACTTGACTTTCTTCAAAAAATATCAGCGCACAGATGATTATCGCTACAATTATCATAGACTATATAATGAGAAGAGTTCAGGAAGGACACAAGATTCTGTAATGCAGTTCTGGATAGGTTGAGATGGATTGAGTAGGATTACTTTAAACTAAGAGATGACTATGGACATTTCTACACTAAATACTTACAACTATGGCTTTGGAATGGAATGGGTATTATGCTCACCTGGCTCACACAAGGGCGTCGATCTGAACTGGACAGCTGCAGTCTCCACCAATGTGACGCATAGTGCTGAGATGACAGACTGGACTGGCCCACCCTGCTTCGTTTGCTTGGCCCGTAGGAATATTCTTCTGCAAATGGAGAAAGGGAATTAACCACCCGTGGAGTTGAGCGTAAACCCCCCACCCCCGCTGTTCTCCCCACTGATCACCTTTGATGTCCCCTCTATAGTCTCACCTGATGGTTTGGAAAGATGAGCTCTCCATCCTGCATTTAGTGCAGGGGCGCGTAGATAACCAGTTGCTTCACTGGTTCGAAGGAATTGGTGAGTTCAAGAACAATATTAACTCTGAGATTTCCGGAAAGATGCCGTACGTATGTAGAACGTAAGAGTTCAAATGTCTGACTTTCACTCTTGTCCAATTCCTTGCAGGTTGCAGCTTGACCCTAGCGAAGAGTTCCTCGTTCGATAAAATAATGTCAGTATGTAACCTGTTGCTTTCTCCCTTATTCAGGCGCTGAGAGAAAGTATTAAGTCTCGGGGAATAATGCGCATAAAATAACTTCTTTCTTCCAGCTCGAAGGCGCGGTGGATCGGAATTCAGGTAAGGATCAAAGGTATTGCTCTTGTTCTAACCTTTTCTCCTTCTTACTCCCTTTTTCTAGGAGCTTCAGACTCGAGGCAGGCTTGGCAGAAGACTGGACGCAGACTTGCAGGCACCGTGAGCGTTATGCTGCTGGATGCAGAATGACGCGAAGCGTGTGCTGCTCATCGGACGTGGTTTAAATAGCCTCCAAAGTAGTCCCAGGTAAGTATTCCTCCCCAACCCCACCCGAGTAAAAAATATTCCCAAGGTAAAGTAGTCCCTTTCAAGCCTCTTTTGGCTTGGAGTTCTTGCAGCATGGTCTGCATCAGGTAAGTTTGCAACATGGTCTGCATCAGGTAAGTTTTAATCTATGAGCCTGGCGCCTATGGCGCCAGGACTGACTCTTCATATGAGCCTGGCGCCATAGACGCCAGGACTGCACCCAAATGGCCCCTAGCTGGGGTTGTTGGGCTTGCTTGGAATAACTTGATGCCTGCTTCCGGGGCTGCTGGACTTGATCTGGATCCCCGGGGGAAGACATCATGACAGCACACCCCCCCCAGGCCCCTCCTAAAGTCGTTGTTCCCCGTGGTTTTGGTTTGTCTGGGAAAGTTCGGTGGAATGTTTTCACCAATCGGGGTGCATGAACGTGGTCACTAGGTTCCCATGACCTTTCTTGTGGCCCGTAAACTTTCCAGTCAATTAAATAAAAAAGCTTTGACTTCACCAACTTGGGGTCCAGGATGTTCTTGACCTCAAATTCGGGTTCCCCGTCTATAAGGATGGGGTCTGGTGGCTTGGTTAGTCTTGTCCCTGGGTTCACTGGTTTCAAAAGTGACACATGAAAAACGGGGTGAATTCGCATATTAGCAGGTAAGTCCAACTTGACGGCCACTGGGTTGATAATGACCTTAATAGAGTAAGGTCCCAAATATCTGGGGTTAAAGGTCTGTGTTCCCTTTAGAGGTATGTGTTTTGTGGCCAACCATACTTGGTCCCCTATATGGTATTGTGGAGTATCGCTTCTATGCCGATCAGCATTTTTCTTGTATTTTTCTTTCGCTTGTTTTAAATGTGCAGTTGCTTCCTTAAAGGCTTGTGTAATCGTAGCGTGCAGATGGTTCACTGCGGGCATTTCTAAGTGTTGGGGTGAGTCAAGGTCTGAGGTTCGAGGATGGTGCCCATATAAGGTATAGAAGGGGCTTTGTCCAGTTCCAGAATGTACTGAATTATTGTATGCATATTCGGCGATCCAAAGAATGTCTTTCCAATTACTCTCAGTTTGATGTAACATACAACGCAGGTATTGTTCAAGAGTCTGGTTGGTCCTCTGCTTTTGACCATTGGTTTGGGGGGTGGTGACTGGTCGATAACCTCACATCGATTTGCGCCAATTGACAACATTTCCTCCAAAAATGTGAAATGAATTGACTGCCCCGGTCAGAGACCAATACGGACGGAAATCCATGTATGAAAACAATGTTTTCGAGGAACTCCTTGGCCAGGATTGAAGCTGAAGGTAATCCCTTTAAAGGAATAAAGTGGGCCATTTTGGAAAAAAAATCCACAATAACTAGAATGGTGTTAAATCCATTGCATGGAGGTAGATCAGTAATAAAGTCTAACGATAAGGAGTGCCATGGTGTAGGCGGAATGTCTAAAGGTTGTAAGAGCCCAGCTGGTTTTTTCTTCTAACTTTTGTTTTGGGCGCAAATGCCACAAGACATTATAAATGATTTAATATCCTTTCGCCAGGTGGGCCACGCTTCAGTCTTTGCGATACCTGGGCGCCCCTCCATTAGGGTGTCATGATAATGGGAAATGACTAGCTCTTGTAGTTTCTTGTGTGGTAGAAATAGCTGCCCTTGGTAATAAGGCAGGTTATTGGTGACCAAGTAGTCTGGGCCTTTCTTTACCCAGTCCTGTAGGGCTGTGGAATCAAAGAGTTGCTGGATGTTCCCCTGAATGTCCTCTAGTGTCTGTAGAGTAGTCATGCCAAGAATCCTCTGTTCGGAAATTATAGATACTGGTTCTGGGTTCACTTCTGCCTCTCCCATCGCTATTTGGGATAAGACGTCTGCTTTACCGTTCTTGCAACCTGGTCGGTAGGTTATCACGAAATTGAACTCGGCAAAGAATAATGCCCATCGGAGCTGGCGTGACGATTGGGCCTTGGCTGTCTTTAAATACTGCAAGTTCCGGTGATCAGTGACCACAATAATGGTATGCCTGGCACGGAGGAAATAGTGCTGCCAAGCCTTGAAGGCGGATTTAATGGCTAATAACTCCTTGTCGTTAATAGCATAGTTTAACTCGGGTGTCGAGAACTTTCTGGACCAAAATGCTACTGGATGAAGCTGGCCAGTTTCAGGGTCATTTTGGGACAGGACAGCTCCCATGGCTAAACTGGATGCATCAGTTTCCACTATGTATGGAAGTTCAGGGCGTGGGTGCTTTAGTACAGGTGCAGACGTGAATTTCGCTCTTGGAAGGCATTTTCAGCTTCTTCAGTCCACATAAAGCGTTTGTTTTTTTGCAAGAGTGCTGTGATGGGATTTACAACATGTGAGAAATCCGGGATGAATCTGCGGTAGAAATTGGCAAAGCCGAGCATGCTTTGTACTCTTTTAACTGAACTCGGTGATGGCCACTTAAGAATTGCGTCCAACTTTCGTGAGTCCATTCAGACTCCTTTTGGACTCAGGATAAACCCAAGGAATTCAACTTCCGTGGCATGAAAAACGCATTTTTCCAGTTTTGCATATAGTTTGTGCTGGCGCAATTTCTCAAGGACTGCTCGGATGTGCTTCACATGGTCAGATTCTGAAGAGGAGTACACTAGAATATCATCAATATATACGACAACACAAACGTCAATAAGTTCACGAAGGACATCATTCATAAAGTATTGGAAGGCTGCTGGTGCATTGCACAACCCGAAGGGCATCACCTGGTATTCGAATAACCCGTACTTAGTGCGAAAAGCAGTCTTCCATTCGTTGCCCTCTTTCACACGTACCAGATGTTATGCCCCCCGGAGATCCAATTTAGTGTATATGCAAGCGTCCTTTACTTGGTCTAGTAGTTCGGGGATCAGAGGCAATGGGTATCAGTTCTTAACAGTGATCTGGTTCAATGCGCGGTAGTCTATGCACGTTCTGAGGTCACCTTCCTTTTTGGGCACGAAGAACAAAGCTGAAGATGCAGGGGACTTGGATGGGCGAATGAAGCCATTGACAAGGTACTGGTCTAGGTATTGCCGTAGGTGAAGGTTCTCAGGTTCCGTAAGGGCGTAGATCCTGCTACAAAGGGGTTGTGCACCGGGTATGAGATCGATTTGACAATCGTACGATCTGTGAGGTGGTAAGGTGTTTACCTGTTCTTTTTGGAAGACATCCTGGAATTCTTGATATTCTGGAGGTAGTTGCACGACTGATGTGGTTACTGTGGCCAGGCCTGCGGCCAGGTTTTTCTTTGGGTAACAGGTTTGTGCACAATCCGGGAAGGTTATTCTCTTCTCTCGCCAATCAATACAAGGATTATGTGTTTCCAACCAAGGTATCACCAGTATTGTTTGGAACTGTGGGGCTTTGATTAGATCAAACACAATAGTCTCTTAATGCCCATCCTGACCCAATAGTGTCATCTCTGTGGTGGAATGAGTTACAGGCCCAGAGGCAATTTCAGTTCCATCGACTGTGGTGATGACATCTGAGGTGGTTTTTCGGCAGAGATGTAGATTCATCCTGGAAGCCAATTCGTAGTCCACATAGTTTCCTATGGCCCCGCTATCAATGTATGCCCTTACTGCGTGCATACGCGATGGCTGTCTTGGATCTACGAGGACCATTGGTATGATGAAATGCGAGGTCAGAGTATCCTTCTTCAAGCTCGGCAAGCGGACCTCTACGTTTGTCGGGCCTGGTCATTTCCCAAGTCTTACTCCTTATGGCTTTTATCAGCAGCTCCTACCACCTTCTTGGGTGGTTCTACAGGGCAATCCCGTAGAAAATGCCCTGAAGTTCCACAATAAAGACACAATTGCATTTGCCGTCTCCTTCAGAGTTAAGGGTCCTTTAACCCCTCCGATTTGCATGGGTTCTGAAGCATCTGCTCCTTTGGGGTTAGCGTGGGTTTTGACCAACACCCGATTCTCAAACTTGGCTCGATCAGCCTTTCTGTTCTGAAGTCTGTGATCTAACTGGACCACTAAGTCTATATATTCAGCGCAGTCTTGAGGTGGGTTCACAACATGAGCCAAGACATCCTTGAGTTCTCATCGAAGCCCTTGATGAAATAACGTGATTCGTTTTACCTCGGGCCATCCAGTTTCCACTATCAACCTATTAAAGGTCGCGATGTAGGATAGAAGGTCCTGGTTAACCTGTCGTAGGGACAAAAGTTCGTTATCCAGGGCCTGTCTTTGGGAGTGCCGTACAAATAGTCTTTCCATGCTCATTTGAAAGCCCTGAAAATCCTGAAGAATTGGGTCATCCTGAGTAATTAGTGGAATTGACCAATCAGCTGCACTGCCGCTGAGATATGACAATACAAAGGCTACCTTGGCTTGATCATTTGGTAAGGCTTCAGGTCTGCATAAAAAGTGCAAGCGGCATTGGTTCATAAACACGGCGAACCTTTTGGGGTCCACGGCAAAGCGTTCAGGCGGAGCTAATGGAATAGTTCCTGGTAGGTTTATTTGCACAGGGTTACTCGATGACACAGGAGCTGGATTTCCCCCGGGTCCTGGTAGGGGTGCTTGTCCAGCCTGGCTTTGCAGTAGTTGCCTAGCAAGGTCATCAGTTCGCTCCTTTGACAAAATCAGTTCTCTCCTAAGAGCATTGGTTTCTTGACGGGAGGAATGCACTTCAGCCCTCAGATCCCCTAGTAATTGGGCCAATTGGTCAGTTTCTCAGGTATCCATAACACCCGGGTGGGAATTTGTGGGTAGGCTTCGCGTTCTGTTACGCTCACCTGGCTCCCACATGGGCGTCGATCTGAACTGGACAGCTGCAGTCTCCAACAATGTGACGCGTAGTGCCGAGATGACGGACTGGACTGACCCACTTAGCTTCGTTTGCTTGGCCCATAGGAATATTATTCTGCAAATGGAGAAAAGGAATTAACCACCCGTGTAGTTGAGCGTAAACTCCGCCCCCGCTGTTCTCCCCACTGATCACCTTTGATGTCCCCTCTTATGGTCTCACCTGATGGTTTGGAAAGATGAGCTCTCCATCCTGCATTGAGCGCAGGGGCGCGTAGATAACCAGTTGCTTCACTGGTTCGAAGGAATTGGTGAGTTCCAGAACAATATTGACTCTGAGAGTTCCGGAAAGACGCCGTACGTATGTAGTTCGTAAGAGTTCAAATGTCTGACTTTCACTCTTGTCCGATTCCTTGCAGGTTGCAGCTTGACCCTAGCGAAGAGTTCCTCGTGGCAACCGGTAATATTCAGGTAAGGATTTGTATTATCCAACACAGTTCGATAAAATAATGTCAGTATGTAACCTGTTGCTTTCTCCTTTATTCAGGCGCTGAGAGAAAGTATGAAGTCTCGGGGAATAATGCCTCCGGCGGTAAAATCAGGTAAGTCTATAGTGGTGAGGAGGTTTCCGCTTGTTTGTCCCTTTGTTTCACCTTGCTGTCCTTTTGTTTCCCCTTAGGGGCCGGGGTACGGCGAGGATGCAGTGGAGGCTGCGCCGACCCGTGAAGAGGTATAGTACCCCCGGTGGTAAAATCAGGTAAGTCTATGGGGGGTAACTAATATTGCCTCTGTTTTATTCCCTTGGCTCACCTTGCTGTTCTTGTGTTCCCCTTAGGTGCCGGAGTGCGGCGGGAACATGCAGAAGGAAGCGGTGGATAGTGAAGATGCTGCAAAGGCCGGTGAGTTTAGTGCGGCGCTGCAGCAGGTGAGGCGACTTGCATAAATTAACTTCTTTCTTCCAGCTCAAAGGCGCGGTGTATCGGGAATTCAGGTAAGGATCAAAGGTATTGCTCTTGTTCTAACCTTTTCTCCTTCTTTCTCCCTTTTTCTAGGAGCTCCAGACTTGAGGCGGGCGTGGCAGAAGACTGGATGCAGACTTGCAGGCACCATGAGCGTTACGCTGCTGGATGCAGAATAACGGGAAGCGTGTGCTGCTCTTCGGACGTGGTTTAAATAGCCTCCAAAGTAGTCCCAGGTAAGTATTCCTCCCCGACCCCACCCGAGTAAAAAATAGTCCCAATGTAAAGTAGTCCCTTTCAAGCCTCTTTTGGCTTGGAGCTCTTGCAGCTTGGTCTGCATCAGGTAAGTTTGCAGCATGGTCTGCATCAGGTAAGTTTTAATCTATGAGCCTGGTGCCTATGGCGCCTGGACTGACTCTCCATATGAGCCTGGCGCCATAGACGCCAGGACTGCACCCAAATGGACCCTAGCTGGGGTTGTTGGGCTTGCTTGGAATAACTTGATGCCTGCTTACGGGGCTGCTGGACTTGATCTGGATCCCCGGGGGTAGGCATCATGACAATGGGCCCGACAAAGACCTGGTCAAAGGTTTGGACTTCACTCGCCACCGGACAGGATTCAGGGCACCTGGACTCTGCTCTCAGCAAGGCACTCTGGTCTGTGTGGCCTCTTGGACTGGATCTGACGGGTTCTGGGTTACAGCTCCGCTGTACGGGTCTGGATCTTAGTTCTAGCACAGGGTTCTTAGCTAGAACAGCAAAACAGCTCAGCCAGGCTGTTGGATTTTGTGGTGCCCCTTGGAAGTTTAGGGGTTAGAATCTGGTTTCAAAAGATTCTGAAGGCCAGCTGAAAAGAGTTCAGCTTTTGTGGATTAGGCCTCTCAGCTTCAAAGTTCTATAGTCTGTATTCTTGGTCTGGTTCTAGAGTCTGGAGTCTGGATCTTCCTGCAGGGTGCTTCGCCAGTGGATCAGTTGAAGAGTGAGAAAAAGTGTGTGTCTCGGGGTCTTCAACAGTCCCTATTTATCCATTTCTAAAGTGGGTGGGGAGGCTGATTATCTATGCCAAACCCTCTAAGGATCTGATAGGTCAGAGAATTTCCCCTCTCCTGATTTGAGAAAGGAGCAGTGTGTCATATGTGTCAGAGTGACACTGTGTTTATGGCCCAAAGGACATCCCTCCCCTTTGCTTTTTACACAGAAAATCTATTTTCCCCAAAAAACATATTTCCAAGATGCACAACTTGTTAATAATATAAAATTACATGACAGGTTGCTTAAGGTACATTGCTGTCCAACTCTCATCTTCCTGTGAGCTTTAGTTCATAAATGACAACTTTTTCACACTTTTGGTGGGTTTCTCAATGTTAGTTCTGCACCAATTTTTATACATGCATACACGTCCCATTTGGGCAAATTCCTGTAATTTTTCATGTTCCTAACATAAACACAATGGCTGGAATATGAATAATTTATGGGGTTCAGTCTCAGAACATCGCACAGATTCCAGATTAGTTTTGAACTGTGTGCACATTTTTCATTTTAACAACCTTTAAGTTTCATATTTTTGTCAGTTCAGTACAATTTGCTATAAGCATTTTTCTAAAACATACATTTACTTCAACTTCAATCCACATTTCCAGTCTGGCCCGCCTCCAAAGCTGGGCTGAGTCAGAGGGTAACATGGCTTGTCCTCCTGCCAGAGCAGTTGTTTTCAGTTACACCCAAATTAACATTTTCTGTTCAGTTCAAGGAACCCATTGTTTCTTTCTCAGGGCAGCAGAGGAAATCTCCCCCCCCTTCTGATTAACATGCCAATGCGAAATCCTCTCCTTTTTGTGGGAATGAACAAGGTGGGAGGTTCTCAGGGGAAGCAAGCCTCTTGGAAGTTTTAGCTAAATCAGGTTACCTTATGGTCAATTGTAACATAGTTCCTTGTGAAAACATTACATTTATAAATTTAAAATAAACAAACATACCTTTCATTCCAGTCTTTTTCAACATGAAAATCAATGTGTGGCACTCTACATGGCATTTTGATGGAAATCCCTTCTTTGCCATATTTAGCTTTTGAACACAAGTTTCTCATGTCAGATTTAGAGATCGCCAGCGTCTGTCGGAGGCGAGTAATGGTACTGCACCCTTTTTTGACAGATTTCTTTCCATCAAGTATCTTTAAAAGTGGATTTTGTTCTGATAACAGATGATTCTTGCTGACGTTGTATTTATGTGGATTCTTGCAGTAAAATGATGTGGAACACCCAACAAGGAGGTTGGATCTTTTAGGTGGTTTGTGAGCCATGATTTTTGAAAATTTGAGAACCAAGAAAACAGATTTCCAAACAGCTCTGTGTTTCTTTTGGCAATCAGCATTGCTTATTCAAGTGGTTTCAGGCTACTTTGTGGGTAGCCCAATGGTGGGTTTTGGCAGTGGTCTCCTGTATTCACTGAGATAGGCAAAAGTGGACGGCGGCCTATTTTTCAGATTTTTACTGTGCAATTTGTAGCGAGCAGAATGCTTTCCAGTGGCCATTTCTGAGGTTTCTGCTGCCAGCAAAGCACAGTAATGTTGCGGGTCCTGGACTAGTGGGTTGAAACATCCCACATGGAGTCACAGGATGACTGTGCGTGGCCCCAGGGGAGAGGTGCAGGCCTGCATTTCTGTGAAACCTGCTGGGGCTTTTACAAAATGGAGTCGATGTTTGTACAAAATGGAGTCAGTAATCAGACTGCTTAAAGAAGTTGCACCTGTATGAGTCGTCCCAAGGTTGCCCGGAAACTTAGGCCAGAGGTGCATTGCAAGCCGGTAGGACGAGCATAGTGTGCTTGTGGGGACGGGAATGGAGGGGGCCCTCAAGACCTTTCTCCCAGACAACATTAAAAAATTGATCAATACTCATCTCCTCTCAAAATTTAGTGATGGTTCTTATTTTGTACTGTCTGCCACTGTGCAGTGTCCCTGCACCCCCAATGGTCTGAAAAGGTGCCCAGATCCATGGTATTCGCCAACTTACTCCTACCACTCGCTCACAGAAGTATCAGCGGCCGTATTAAAAGTTCTGTGGTGTCTACCCAAAAGTAGGAGGGTTTACACAAAACCATTTGCATAGAAAATGCTCACATCTGGATATCTGCTGACGTTATATCCCTAATGTTGCCTATCACACTCCACCTTTCTATTTGCTGTCAATGTTTAGCAGTATAGGGAATTATCTTCCATACCTTTATCTGTTGGAAGATTTGTATGTCTTACTGCAAAGCTATCCATTACTATCAAAGTACTCCTGAAACAAGAACTCTCCTTCTTGCAGGTCAACCCTGCTCACAGTCTAACCGTGTTCAGTAAATTGGAGTCTTGAATTCATTCATTATCACATATCATAAACAATCCAGTTCAGAGCTACTCTCAGGACAAGCCTTCTCACAATCTCTGATTTGCTGGTCACTTATCCTTTAATAGAAACACCAACAAACCATACATTGGGAAACCATATCACATGTTTTTCCAAGGTTCTTGCTTTCTATTAAGGTGTTTGGGTGTCTCTCTCTCTGGTGCTACACAGTTCCTCAGAGATCACATTCATCAGTACTTGTGTGTCTGCTGGGTGCCCCCCCCCCCGCTCATAGTCTATCACCCCAATTTCTGGCTCTGATGTAACATGTAAGATCCCACTCACAGTTACTTCCTTTGGTTTTAATTAATCTAATAAATCAATCCATAATATTTCTCTTTGCATTAACCTTCTCTGTAGATCCTCACCCCTTCTGGGCATGGTAGTTTGCTCTGGTATTCGGCATTTAAGCTGTGCTATGTTGTATCTAGCCTTTAGGAAGAGTGTTGCCACTGGAGATTTTAGATTTTTAGTTCTGATATTAGAAGTGTGCTAGGTCAAGAGAATTTTTGACTTGTGTGTTGTTACTCCCACATAAAATAACCACACAGACATTTCAGTGTGTGCACTACATTTGTTGAATCACATATGCAAGTCTATCTTCATGCCAGAATGTGGGTGCATAATCTGGTTGCCCTTGATCACGTTCTCACAACACTGGCAATTATGGCAGGGTTGTGTACCAGTGTATTGGTACTTGATCTTCTTGATGGTGCAGGTTCCGCTCAAACCAGAGTGCTTGACTGATTTTGTATGCGAAAATTGTTAGACTTTGGAATGAACTAGTCAAGGTGGGGTCATTCTGCATCATATGCCAGAATATTTGTATGACCTTTTTGATTTTCATACTCTGTGTAGAGTATGTTGTTATGTATACCAGCAAGGGGCTGGATTTGGGTGGTCTCTGTGTCAGTAGAGTATCCCAAGGGTATGCTCAACCTTGTCAACTATCCCTGCAATTAAATGCTGGTCATACGTTCTGTCCTTGAATTTCTCTTGTAGGGTATGAGCTTGCAATTTGTATTCCTCTGAATCCGATATGTTGAGATGGCACCATAAAAAGGGCACAGTATCCAGTGTACACTTGTGGTGAAAGCTAGTTGCTAGTAGTAAGCTATTACCGTCTATGGGTTTTGTAAATACCCTCGTGTTGAGTTATTCTCACAATATATATCCACATCTAAGAAATTGATGTTTGTCTATGTGTTGTAGTGAATTGGATGTTGTTTTGCAAATGATTCATCTCAAACAAGTCATTCAATCCATCAGTCCCATCCATATTGTAGGGATGCACGTTCAGATGAATTGGGGTTGTTTTACCGTGACTAAAATTGTTGCGACGGAAATGACCACATGGGAAATGTACGCAATACAAAAATGTTTGTACATTTCCCATGCAGTCATCCATTGTAAAACAACCCCAAGCACACCCCCACCCTCAACACACCCCCAACACAGCTCCAACCCCCTACTTACCTTTTATTCCGACATGCTGTGTATCTCTGCGGCGCCAGTTCCCTTTCACTTCTGTGATCAGGAAATGGCGCAGAAGGGTCCTTTTCTTTTTTTTTTTACTTTTAGTCGGGTCAGCTGCAGAGTTGTCCCCCCGCAACCTCCGCTCACTATAGTGAGCGGGTTGCTGCGGGGGACACCACTGCAGCCCCCGGCTTTTTTTTTTCTTTTCAGTCGGGTGAGCTGCAGGGGTGTCCCCTGCAGCCCCAGCTCACTATACTGTATAGTATGGTGAGCAGGGTGTTGTGGGGGATACTCGCGCAGACTTTTTAAAACATTTTATTTTTTGACCGACCCCACCAAAAGACCTAAACACATACCACAAAAAGTTCGAACTTTTGGTATTCCGAACTTTTTGTGGTATGTGTTTTAGGTCTTTTGGTGGGGTCGTTAATTTGGGTTCGGTAATTGTGGCCTATTCCGTTCAGTTCAGATCACCGCCCCTCCCAAACGTTTAGATAGCAGAAAATATACTAAACTGTGGAGACTGCCTAGAGGGTGGTTTAGTGGGGAGGGGGAACAAAGAGGTGGAAGTAGTTAAGCAGGAATACATATATTTTAGGAATCTATATAGGGGAATACTAAACATTGCTTTGTGATTGTATCACGTAGAATACATTGCATGTGTGCGACATCACCAGCATGAACTAGGACTCAATTCGAGAGCAGGCCTGAATCCTTGCAGGCGATGTAAGAGACACAGAACAATTAGGCCTCATCTCTTGTTTGATTATCACATTCCAACTCTCAGCCATGACAAGAAACATGCATGTACATCCACATATAATACTGCATTAATTTAGTCCTTTGAACAAATTGGTAGGAATGTTGGAAGCTTAATGGGAGATGGGATGTGGTGCAGCACGAAAGCCAAACTTATGGGAGCCGGGGAAGTGGTCTTGAGCTGCCAAAACAGGAACTGAGATTTAGGACACTAGCGCCCTCCAGAATAATCTTTATTCTATTTGATCTATCAGATGCACAGGAATAATCCTGTTCAATCCCTAATTAATTGGATGGATTAGTAGGATATAAGGTACATCCGCCAGGATGGTAGCTGATACAGGGGGAGCTGAGCGTAACAGGTTCCTTGATTTGTGCCAGGGAGAGCAAAGGATGATGCCAAGTTATAAGATCACATTGGAGGTTCCTACTTTTCTGGGATGTCTGCAAGGACCATACTGACCTCAAAGTTATTTGCTGAGTTCATGTTGACGACCAGGTGCACATCACAGGGTTTGGAGTGAAGATAGGATGTTACTTTATTAGGTTTAACCATTAACTTGCAGTGCTCTGAGGTGAAGAGCTCATCCCCCATTTGGGAACAAGACGATGAAAAAGATGACACTACCAATCGGCAAAGGGGTTGTATGTAATTATTAGCATGTATATAGGTGGTAGCCAATGCGGGCGGGGGATTAATACTGTATATCGAGTGCGTTATAACAAAGACTCCATTTTGACGAGTCAGAGAGCTCTGTGGCAGTGGATCGACAATACCACATTCACCATTTTCCTTTTTGTATACAGAATAAAGCTCTCGGGCCTCATTACAAGTATGGCAGAGCAGGAAATAAAATGGGTGATAATGGAATTACTGGCAATATTCTCCCTCTGCCATACTAAGGGTATGGCCATTGGAGTTGAGGATTTACCTCCGGCATAATGCTGGAGGTTATTCCTCCAACTCATTGCTGAAAAATTGGCAAATTTGGCAGAATTTCCACGCCGGAATTTCCGCTGCGGTAATTCTGCCAAAAAATACAAAATGGGGATTTACACCGCCATGTGTAATCTGGTGGTAATTCCACTGGACCAATACCAACTAACTCATAATGAGGACTAGTTCATTTCGAAAAAGGGTGCACTAGACATTTTCCCTAGCAGTTTTCTTTTTGTTCTTTGTCTGGTTGCCGAGGAGTTACCCTACATTATTGGTTACCCCGGCATGATCCTAGACTCCCCCAAGAAGAGGTTCACATGAGACGAGTTATCAGAATTCCAGTCTGTTCTTTGGAGCATTGCGCTGTGCCCAGGTTCTGCAGGTGGTTAACGGGACCCCATGACAGAGGATTTCAGGCGTGCACACAGATGTAAGTGCACCGTCTTTGGAGAAGAAAAAGTTGGATGTAGGGAGGAAGTATGAGTGTTTGAGAGTATGAGGAGTGGTGCGAATATGTGTCTATTCGTAGACCACAAAAGCATGTGGTATAGGCTATATGTTCAGTTGGTTTTGTTTTTATATATATATAAAGGCTTGTGGTGTAACGGGACCCTTTCCTATGACATTAGGGAATAATACAGTGCTGTGTCATGGAATAAAGAGGATGTGGATAGAGATGCTGTATATTAAGTGGGTCTGGGATCTCTCTGCCCACCATAAGGAGGGCATGAGAATGAGAAGAAGTTTTGGTAATGGCCCTTGGGGGCCTGGAATAGCCTCACCCAATTTAAAGGGGGTGTTGGAATAAACAACTAGACATTTTTGTGATTTTTGTAGTGTTGGCTATTTGTTGCTGTAGATAGTGGAGACTGCGGGAAGGCCTGTAGTGGTGTATTATAGAAGTATTGAGAAGAGCGTGTGGTGTGTGGAGAGAGTGCGAGGGAGTGAGCATTGAGGGGAGGGGTATTGGGAAAGGGGTTTTTGGTTGCTGGGTGGGGGTGAGGGTGTTGAGGGCATCATAAAATAGTGAGAGGGGACGGCTATAATGGAGCCAGCCACCCTGCTGTAATATATGCGCAAGGACCTACCTTTTGTATAGAGAAAAGATTCTTAAGTATCATAAGGAATGTCTTGCGGGAAACCAAAGGTGGAAGGTATAAACCATGGCTAGAACGCGGGATGAATAACAGGGTTATACTAAGTCGCATGTATACCTTTTTTGCGGCTAAATATAAGGGGAGAAAATTGAAAAACAGAATGGAAGTTTTAGAATGATGGAAATTGGTGGAAGATTTAGAAGATGTGCCTACAGAATCTCTTAAAATGATGAGTGAGGTAGTACGTTCTTGTGCCTCAACAACAATTACACCCACTGTCCCAAGAACCCCTGGTCCCCCCTTTGAGGTCACCTAGTGTCCCCCGGTAGGATGTTATCCTACGTGCGCCACCTCAGGGTGAACAAACTCCACATATGTTCCTTTGCCCATGACGGCTCCCTGGCCCCTTATGCAATCTCAATATCAGAATCTCACTAACCCCGTGGCATTAGCTGGCGCACAGGGTAAAATACATTGAGATAATACTGATACAAAGCAGCAGAAAGAGTTAATAGACTCATTTAAGAAAGTGGAAGGCAAACTGGCAAGGTTAAAATTGTATAGGAGAGACAGACAGATGAATGGAGGGTGGGAGATCACTTGTTTCAAATAGATAGTACAGATATCAGGGATGTCCATATAGAACAGGACAGAGAAGAAAGAAGGAGGCAACGGGAGAGTGTGGATTATAGTGCCATACGATCAGATGTAGAGTATGATCGTACAAGAGAGGCAGAGGAAGAGTGGAACACTGTAGATGAGTTGGAAGAGGAGGAATGGCCATCTGTCATTTTCCCCTGAGTGGAAAGCTTATGGGGACCTTGGGTTTTGAAACATGTATGGCTGTATGGTAGAGGCTAAGTGATCGGTGGCAGGAAAAAGGAAGGTGGTAAAGGCGGTAGCAGTGCAATTTCGAGTGCTACACAAGGGACCTGGCAGGGCACAGTATATACCCTGGGCTCACATGGATAAAAACAATCTCATAAAGGCACTCCTATCACTTACTGCTGGGGCAGGGAAGTAGATATATGGTTCTGAAAAACAAACAGCGGGTACAACTTTTGCTGTAGAGGACTTGAAAAGTTTGTTCATTTCGATATTGGGAGATCAGGCCGATGACATATGGGTTACGGCTGGGTACCCACTTGTGAAATTGGGTGATGACAGCCATGATGGGGCACATTTTAATGATGTTAGACCTTAAGTGTGGGTGGCGTTGCGACACACATATCTAGATACACCGAATCTTCAATCGATTATGCAAAGAACAATGCAGGATGATGGGGATCCCACTCAGTATATCTTGCACATCCAGGAAATGTGGAGGGCAGAAACAGGAGACATTTGGTACCAGGCAATCCCATTGTTTTATTTTGTTTTGAAAAGGGGACTTCCAAAAGAAATACAGTAAGTGCTTGACAAGATAGTGGGGATTGAAGCAAAAGGGTGGGCAAAAATTCAGTCTATTATTATCCACCATTGTAAATGGTTGAAAGAAAAGGAAAAGGAAGTGGTACAGTGAGAGCAAGCAGAGGAAGAAAAACTGGTTCAAAAGAAGTTAGCAAAGGTTGCGTTGGAAACAGCTGTAGCGACTTTGCAGACAGAAGGGCCAGCAGAGTTTAGGGCAGTCCAGGCAGTCTAGGCCGATGTGTACCCAGCCCCCGGATGGGGAGGTGAAAACGAGTGGATAGTTGGGTACCAGCCTCTGTACCAGTGGGGATTTCAGGTAGGGTGTTAGTGAGGAACATGGGGATTTTCCAGGGCCTGGGGAGGGCAAGGAGGTTTTGGAGGTATGGGCCCTCTAGGTGGAGGAGTAGGCCAGTGCTGGATAGGTGGGCGAATGGGTCTTTTTTCCAGAAGTCTGCAATCGTTTTCATACCCTCAGCAACAAATGTACCCTTATTCCCAGTGAGGTCCTGCCCTGTACCTTCAGTCATATAGTCCACAACCCCTGGCAATTCCTTGTGCTGCGCCAGTGCCTTTTACCCAGCCTGCTCCCACACCACCCTCATTTCCGCATTTGTCAGCTCCAGGCTCCAGTAACATGCCACTGTATGCAGTGGACAACAGCAGGGCCCTCAGAAACCAAATGGCACAGTGACACATTACCAAGGGGCTACAGTTGTTGGAGGTAATCTGTTTGTTTTTTCAGGGCCAAACACATACCCAGATTGGGACAGTCCACAGAGAGCCTTAGTATGTCCGATCCTATCTGTCACTGCCAACCCATAATAGGAACCCTCGGTGGGCGTGGAGTCATAAACCATTAATTTTCATGGTTTACACATGTGTGACAAAATAATGCATTAGTGAGGGAGGATTCCCTTTGTCAGGCAATGTTATGGATACATACATGGATTCTCCCGGGCAATTCAATTGGCTTCCTTCAAGAAAGAATTACCCATCAAGGTGTGCGGCCGGGAAGTGTTGGCCCCCTTGCTATATTCTACTGCAACCCTGATCAATTTATTGGGAAGATACATCTTGAGTAAACTCAACATGACAATTTAATTCACAGAAAGGGGCGTGGTGTGTTCCACACCTGGTATGTTCTGTGGCCATGTTGATGTTCCATTCATTGATGTTACATTCATTGTGCATTGAATCTGCAGCGAGGTAAATACCAGTAGCCCCTGATCTGTTCATATTCGGTATCACGATACTGCTCAGTGGAATACCACAGGTGGCCAGCCGATACTGGCATGTACCATCTGAATTTTTGTTCTGGCCCAGCCAACCCAGGAGGTAGTTGCAGGGACAATTATCACGCTTGGCATAGAAGAGTTCTGGTGTCAAAAGACAGAATTGTGTTGTGTTGTACCCTACAATACTGATGAAAAATGTTTCAGATGAGGACCTCTTTGAGAGTAAAGAAAATGAGGGGGAGATAATATTGGAAGTATGTGTCCCATGTGAGATAATGATCCAGTATAGACATTTTACATGTTCCATGTCACTGGTAGGGACTGCCCCCTCATTTGCTTCAGAAGATCTGTATCAGGTACCTGATACATTATGGACAAGTAATCTGCAGGATGTAGGTCTCTAGCGGAGCATTGCAACAGTGCACATTGCATTGAAACCTGGTGCTGTCTTGTCCAGAGTGAAACAGTATCCCCTGTCGAAGTCAGCGGAAGAAGGGATTTATGACACCATTATCGCCCGTTTGCATCAGGGCATTATAGTACCATCTAATTCCCTGTGTAACACAGCTATATATCCAGTGAAGAAATCAAAGGGGCTATTTGGAGAATGATTCAGGATCTGCGCCCCTTCAATGATATTGTGCTGGCAGAGTTCCCTGGTTGTTCCAAACCCTGCCACAATACTGTGTAATATACCTGTTGAGGCAACCCATTTTACTGTGGTGGATTTGAAAAATCTTTTTTTCTCAGTGCCCTTGCATCCAGACTCACAGCATCTCACAGCGTTTATGTTTGCTGGGAGCCATTTCAGGCATACTCGGATCCCCCAAGGGTACTGTGAATCCAGAGTATGTTTAAGAAGGTTCAACATGAATGTTAGGCGGAAACCTGTGCAGTTCCCTCTGGGACCACTGCAAAAGATTTAGGACTACAGGTGTTGCGATGAACCCACTTGGTAGCAGTCTGTACCACACAGATTCAATTGGTAGCTGTGGCTGAGCAGTCAGACTTCTCTCAAGAAAAGTTGGTCAGTATAGGGAGCATACAATATAGGGTAATTCTTCGCAGCAAAACGAGTAAACACGCAACCAGGCTTTAGTATAAAGATAGTAAGTTATTTATTGATAACAGAACGTCTACGAAAAATACTAAAGCGAATCACGGCAAATAACTCAAAATACAATTACTCTGCAAAATGGAATAAGCTCAATCCCCCGAAACACACTATCGACAACTCTAGGTTCTACGGCACCACTTATTTTCAGACAGAGGTGTATACCTCAACCCAGATGACACTCGAATATTTAGTGAGGAAGGGAGAGAAGAGAAAGGCAGGTAATGAAGTCAACACGGTTCGTACTGAAGCGGGTAAAAATGCAAGGCAAGAAAGCATTAATCACACTAGATCATACAGTTCGGCGGCCAGGCCCACTCGGTGAGAGGCAAGGCACGATGTCCTGGAAAGTCTCTACGGATGATGCATTCAAGTCTTGTTTAGCAAATTGGTTAGCGTCAGGTTGAACCAGTTCAGAACAAAGAGTGAATAAAGCTTGGAGGCAACCCAACGGAACGGGGAGGAATCAGATACCTCACACGAACCGATCGAAAAGGGAAGCCAGGCGGGTACGGTACCTTGTTGTGGAAGACAGCTCCGACGGGGGCAGTTGTTCCTGGTGGTGGATGCACGACGGGTCTTGGCCAAGAGAAGAGATGCTCTCGTCGTCGAAGAGAAGATGTCCGGTGCACCACCAGGGAAGAAACCAGCCGCGGAGTGCTCCGTCACAAGGCACCACCTTTCGATCACGGTGCAGGATTAGTGGCTATCCGGTTGCCGGGTGCTCTGCACGGGCAATTCGACCACTGCGTCCTGGGCGACCAAAAAGCACAAAGAAGAAGAAGACTGGTTGTTCCCACCAGCCAGGGAAAGAGCCTCTCCGGCAGGGAGATCTCTTCTGTCGTCGGGAGATTGTGAGACGATTCCGCAGGGCTCCACCGGAGGTGTCGTCGTGCAGGTCGAGTCAGCGTTACCCTCGTCGGATTCTTTAGGTCCAGTGGCGACTTCCTGAAGATCCAGTCCCAAAGGCCCTGCTTTTATGCAGACGTCCCCCATTCATTCAGCCTAGCTTGTCAATCAACACATGCTAAGTGGTGAGCGGGAAGGCTCACCACCTGGGCCAATCACTTCCGAGTGCGACCTGAGTTGGCAAGGCAACTCGGTCCAGGGTGTCTAAACCCCCTCCCACACCCCTGAGGTAACCCAGACAGAATGGCGCCACCTTCGCGGGTCTCTGTCCAGAGGCCCGCCAAAAGTGGAACAAAGGGCTCAACCTTTGGTTTAGGAGTCACAGAGAAAAACACAGACGCCATTTTACAACCCGAGTTCTGGCAGAAAATACCACTCGATAAACCTATTTAAGATAAGTAGATCGGTGGTACGTTGGAGATTAACGAAAAACAGTATCAATCTTCAACAATGGGACGGATCCCATAGGGTTATGCTCGGGGTCGAACATAACAAGTAGTTTCCACTGCCACCAGCCAAAACTCGACGAGGAGGGACGGGACAGTGCCCCCTCGAGTAACAGATCCAGGAGTAATCGTATTAACCCTACTAGCACGTCCACAATAAGATGGTTGGTACTAGTTCTGTTAGGAAATTTAGGTCTAGTAAAGCCAATGGTGACTTTACATGCCCGGGGAGACAGTAGTCAGTCCCCGGGTATGGAGTCTATGGTGGGGGGACCTGCTAGGGCGCCCCCGTGTCATGACACGTAGGGTGCAGAGTGACACACATAGAAAAAACTTATGAGACCCTATGGAGTAAAAGACCCCATAGCCCATCGAACACATTGACATCTCAAAAGAATTACACACATACATGTCCAAGAGTGAGAGGAAAAGGGTCACACTCTTGGCAGGATGGGAAAAACAAACTCCAGAAATCCAGCAAAGCTGCTGGGGGACTCACTAGGTTAGGAAATTCAGCCTAAACAGAGAATTCTCCCTAACACTCGCCCCCCCAGACTAAGGGACAGGAGGATTTAATCCACTCCTGGATGAATCTAATACCTCTAGTCGATGATATACATCCTAGAGAGACCATCAGCATTTTGGTGGTGACACCCTGACCTGTGCTCAATGGTGAAATCGAACCCTTGCAGGCAGATTGACCATCTCAGTAGTTTTGGGTTTTCCCCTTTCATTTGCATTAACCATCTCAAGGGTTGGTGGTCAGTCTGAATAATAAAAGTAGAACCATACAAGTACGGTCTAAACTTCTTCAGAGCCCACATGATAGCAAAGCATTCTCTTTCGATTGTTGCCCACCTTGTTTCAGGATCCTTCAGCTTGCGGCTGATGTAGCAAACGGGGTGCTCCCTACCTTTCCCATCCAGTTGACTGAGTACGGCACCTATCCCTACATTGGAAGCGTCTGTCTGCACAATGAAGTGTTGGCGGTAATCAGGAGCTCTGAGTACTGGGGTTTGGCAAAGAGCCTTTTTCAGGTTTTCAAAAGCCTGATTGCACTCCTCGTTCCATTTAACCTTTTTAGGGAATTTGGGTGAGGAGATGACATTCAGTGGAGAAGCTATGGTCCCATAGTTCTCTATGAAATTCCTGTAATACCCGGTGAGGCCTAGGAAGGCTCTCACCTGAGTCTGAGTAGTCGGTGTTGTCCAATTTTGCACAGCTTCAATCTTACTGAGCAAAGGCCTTATTTCGCCACCGCCTACCTCATGCCCAAGGTAGACTACCTTACTCTGTCCAATTTGGCATTTACTCGCCTTTATGGTCAGATTGGCTCATCTAAGAGCCTGCAAAACATCTCTCAGGTGGGTTACATGTTCGTCCCAGGAATTGCTGAACACTGCTATGTCATCCAAGTATGCCATGCAGAAGTCCTCCATCCCGGTTAGAACCTGGTTTACCATCCGTTGAAACGTAGCAGGTGCATTTTTTAGTCCAAAAGGCATTACCGTAAACTGGTATAACCCAACGGGGGTAGAAAATGCAGTTTTCTCCTTGGCATGGTTAGTCAGGGCTATTTGCCAATAGCCTGACGTCAAGTCAAATGTGCTGAGGAACTTGGCGGCACCAAGTTTATCCACCAACTCATCTGTTCTTGGCAAAGGGTGGGCATCAGTCGTGGTGACTGCGTTAAGAGCTCTATAATCCACGCAGAATCTAAGTTCTTTAGATCCGGCCTTTGGTACTAACACAACTGGGCTAGACCATGGACTAGTAGAGGGCTCTATTACCCCGAGATCAAGCATCTTGCTGACCTCACCTTTGATGTGGGTTCTTACGTTTTCTGACATGCGATATCCTCTGCTTTTGACAGGCAGACAGTCACCAGTGAGTATCTCATGCTGGCCCCAAGGGGTCAAGCCTGGTGAGAGCGAGAACAGAGAGGCAAACTGATTCAACATAGACTTGCACTCTTCTTGTTGCTCGGGTGTCAGATTGGAGGAGAGATTTACTCCTTCAATGTTTTCATCTAAAGGTAAGCCTCTGAGGAGATCCGGAAGAGCTTCACTCTCTTCTTCTTCCTCGGCCGATGCTAGAAGCAACGCTCCTACATCAGGTCGTGAGACATACGCTTTAAGTCGGTTGGTGTGAAAGACTGTCGGAGCCTCCTTGGGGTTGCCCAAGTCCACCAGATAGTTAACCTCACCGAGCTTACCCACTACTCGGTAGGGTCCCATCCATTTATCTTGCAAGGCCCTCTGCCTTGTGGGGATCATAACGAGAACAAGCTGGTTTTGAGCGAACTCAACCATGTTAGCCTTTTGATCGTGCCAGTGCTTGACCAATGCTTGTCCAGCTTTCAAGTTATCGCTTGCTTCTGTCATCAGGTGCGACATTCTCCTCCGGAGACCTATCACGTAGTCAGTCACTCTGACTGGCTTGGGGGAAGGAGCACTCTCCAACCCCTCCTTAATCAGGGCCAACGGACCTCTGACGGGATGACCATAGAGTAGTTCGAAGGGAGAGTAGCCTACTCCCTCCTGAGGGACTTCTCTATAAGCAAAAAGAAGGCATGGCAATAGAAGGTCCCACTTACGCTTAAGGGGTTCTTCTAGAGCACCTATCATGCTCTTCATGGTTCGATTGAACCGTTCTACCAACCCATTGGTTTGTGGGTGGTAAGCCGTTGAGAACTTGTAAGTTACCCCGCAGGTTTTCCACATGGCTTTCATGTAGTGGGACATAAAATTTGACCCCCTGTCAGAGATAACTTCCTTAGGAAATCCGACCCTAGTAAAAATACCAAGGAGGGCCTTAGCCACAGCCGGAGCTGTAACAGTCCTCATAGGAATTGCCTCAGGATACCTAGTAGCATGGTCTACTACAACAAGTATAAACCTGTTGCCTGAGGAGGTTGGAGGATCAAGGGGACCAACGATATCAATCCCTACTCTCTCAAATGGGACTCCCACAACGGGAAGAGGCACTAATGGTGCCACATTCTTGGACCCAACCTTACCAGAGATTTGGCAGGTATGGCAGCTTCTGCAGTGTTTTTCTACTTCGGCCCCCATTTTTGGCCAATAGAAGTAGAGTGAGAGCCTTTCCTTAGTCTTCTTGAAACTCAAGTGACCAGCCAAAGGAATCTCGTGGGCTAACTGCAAGAACTGTGGTCTGTTCTCTTGGGGTACTACAAGGCGTTTGTAGTCTCCAGGTGCAGACTCGGTTGGTTCACTATAGAAGAGGCCATCTTCCCAGTGCAACCTATGTTTCCCAGGCTCTTGCCCTTCAGCCTGAGTTTCTGCCTGACGGCGAAGACCTTCCAGAGTTGGACATTCTCTCTGTCCCTTACTGAAGTCTGCCCTGCTGGGTCCACCTTCTGCCAGTAACGACTGCAGCTCAGGATGGTCAACAGGATCCAGATCTCCAATGAGTTCCTGGCCTTCCATTAGCTCTTCTTCAGAGTCTAATTCTACCATACAGGGTTGTATTTCCCCCTCAGCCTCCAGTGTTAGGCGGAAACCTGTGCAGTTCCCTCTGGGACCACTGCAAAAGATTTAGGACTACAGGTGTTGCGATGAACCCACTTGGTAGCAGTCTGTACCACACAGATTCAATTGGTAGCTGTGGCTGAGCAGTCAGACTTCTCTCAAGAAAAGTTGGTCAGTATAGGGAGCATACAATATAGGGTAATTCTTCGCAGCAAAACGAGTAAACACACAACCAGGCTTTAGTATAAAGATAGTAAGTTATTTATTGATAACAGAACGTCTACGAAAAATACTAAAGCGAATCACGGCAAATAACTCAAAATACAATTACTCTGCAAAATGGAATAAGCTCAATCCCCCGAAACACACTATCGACAACTCTAGGTTCTACGGCACCACTTATTTTCAGACAGAGGTGTATACCTCAACCCAGATGACACTCGAATATTTAGTGAGGAAGGGAGAGAAGAGAAAGGCAGGTAATGAAGTCAACACGGTTCGTACTGAAGCGGGTAAAAATGCAAGGCAAGAAAGCATTAATCACACTAGATCATACAGTTCGGCGGCCAGGCCCACTCGGTGAGAGGCAAGGCACGATGTCCTGGAAAGTCTCTACGGATGATGCATTCAAGTCTTGTTTAGCAAATTGGTTAGCGTCAGGTTGAACCAGTTCAGAACAAAGAGTGAATAAAGCTTGGAGGCAACCCAACGGAACGGGGAGGAATCAGATACCTCACACGAACCGATCGAAAAGGGAAGCCAGGCGGGTACGGTACCTTGTTGTGGAAGACAGCTCCGACGGGGGCAGTTGTTCCTGGTGGTGGATGCACGACGGGTCTTGGCCAAGAGAAGAGATGCTCTCGTCGTCGAAGAGAAGATGTCCGGTGCACCACCAGGGAAGAAACCAGCCGCGGAGTGCTCCGTCACAAGGCACCACCTTTCGATCACGGTGCAGGAGTAGTGGCTATCCGGTTGCCGGGTGCTCTGCACGGGCAATTCGACCACTGCGTCCTGGGCGACCAAAAAGCACAAAGAAGAAGAAGACTGGTTGTTCCCACCAGCCAGGGAAAGAGCCTCTCCGGCAGGGAGATCTCTTCTGTCGTCGGGAGATTGTGAGACGATTCCGCAGGGCTCCAACGGAGGTGTCGTCGTGCAGGTCGAGTCAGCGTTACCCTCGTCGGATTCTTTAGGTCCAGTGGCGACTTCCTGAAGATCCAGTCCCAAAGGCCCTGCTTTTATGCAGACGTCCCCCATTCATTCAGCCTAGCTTGTCAATCAACACATGCTAAGTGGTGAGCGGGAAGGCTCACCACCTGGGCCAATCACTTCCGAGTGCGACCTGAGTTGGCAAGGCAACTCGGTCCAGGGTGTCTAAACCCCCTCCCACACCCCTGAGGTAACCCAGACAGAATGGCGCCACCTTCGCGGGTCTCTGTCCAGAGGCCCGCCAAAAGTGGAACAAAGGGCTCAACCTTTGGTTTAGGAGTCACAGAGAAAAACACAGACGCCATTTTACAACCCGAGTTCTGGCAGAAAATACCACTCGATAAACCTATTTAAGATAAGTAGATCGGTGGTACGTTGGAGATTAACGAAAAACAGTATCAATCTTCAACAATGGGACGGATCCCATAGGGTTATGCTCGGGGTCGAACATAACAAGTAGTTTCCACTGCCACCAGCCAAAACTCGACGAGGAGGGACGGGACAGTGCCCCCTCGAGTAACAGATCCAGGAGTAATCGTATTACCCCTACTAGCACGTCCACAATAAGATGGTTGGTACTAGTTCTGTTAGCAAATTTAGGTCTAGTAAAGCCAATGGTGACTTTACATGCCCGGGGAGACAGTAGTCAGTCCCCGGGTATGGAGTCTATGGTGGGGGGACCTGCTAGGGCGCCCCCGTGTCACGACACGTAGGGTGCAGAGTGACACACATAGAAAAAACTTATGAGACCCTATGGAGTAAAAGACCCCATAGCCCATCGAACACATTGACATCTCAAAAGAATTACACACATACATGTCCAAGAGTGAGAGGAAAAGGGTCACACTCTTGGCAGGATGGGAAAAACAAACTCCAGAAATCCAGCAAAGCTGCTGGGGGACTCACTAGGTTAGGAAATTCAGCCTAAACAGAGAATTCTCCCTAACAATGAAGATCTAGGAAACATTGATGTGCCTAATACGATTATTGTGGAAGACCTGTTGGTATGTAGCACCACTGAACAACAAAGTAGGGAGGATTCCATTGCTTTGTACAACTGTTGGATCATTAAGGATATATGATATACAGAGTTAAACTGCAGTACTGTGAGCGTGATATGTTGTAAGTGGGTCAATTAATATCAGTAAATGGAAAGAAAGTGACTCCAGAACACATGTCATGAGTGAGCGCTACTACCCAGCCCATGACAGTTAACGATATGCAAAAATGTCTTGGGTTGTGCAATTATTGAAGAGGGTGGATCTTTGATTACACATCCTACACTCGACCCTTGCTTCAAGTGCACAAGGAAGCACAGAGAATGGAAAACACAATTATTTGGACTGACGAAATGGTCAACAGTTTTCAGTAGCTGAAAAATGTTATCTCCACAGCTCCTGTCTTGGAAACTTCTGACTACACTAAGGAGTTTTATCTTTTTTCCCATTCTGATGGTCAAATGATGACCCCAGCATTGATGCAACGTAGCACCATGGGTCACAAGCCCTTAGCTCATTACAGTGGTATGTTAGATTCTGTTTTGCAAGTACAGTTCCCGCGGGAACAAGCATTAGCTGCTACTCTGTTTGCCATTGAGAAGCCTGCGACTATTGTCATGGGGTGTTCCCTGACCTTGTATGTTGAACATGCCGTCTTTGCAATACTAGGAAGGTCCAAATCCACATTGACTACACAGACAGCCTCTGCTTATGAAGTGATTTTTTCAAGCACATCCATTCACATTGTATGTTGTAAAACTTTACATCCAGCCAGTGCACAACTTTGTTATATAGGAGGGTCCTGAAGGTGGTATTCCCAAACATGTGACTATGCTTTAGATGATGGAGAGGTGTTCTTTGTTAACGGGTCTTCCGCTATTGAACAGGAGACATTCCAGAGACATACTGGGAAGCAGTGGTATGACTAGTGAACAGAGAATCTAAGGTTCTTTTACAGTGCAGGTTGCCAGGTCACTCTTTAGCACAGGCAGCAGAACTGTTTACCCTAATTGAAGTGCTCAAGGCAGCACAAGGTTGTCGGGTCACAACTTATTCTGATTCTGCTTATGTAACCACCACTGTTCATTCAGGGCTGTCAAGGTGGATGTGGACGGGGCTTCGGAAAGTGGACGGGTCGCCAGTTCAGCATGCAGCATTGCTAGATAGAATGATCGATGCCCTATCACAACCCTACTCACTGCTGTCATCAAATGTGCCTCCCACACAAGTGGTACAGACTTTGCGTCCCTCGGGAACGAAGCAGCATGCACAGCTGTAAAAACTGGCTGCGTATTTCCCAGCTGCCAGAAATTCCTGAGCATCCAGTGTACACAAAAATGCAACTACTATTGCAGGTTCCATATTCTGCACTCACAGTCACAGAAATAATTGAAATAACAAGGCCTCATCTCTTGTTTGATTATCACATTCCAACTCTCAGGCGCAGCAAGAAACATGCACGAACACCCACATATAACTGCTTCAAGTTAGTCCTTTGAACAATTAAGCAGGAATGTTGGAAGTCCAATGGGAGATGGGTTTGTGGCCCCACTCATGGGAACTGGGGCAGAGGTCTAGCGCTGCCAAAACAGGAACTGAGATTTAGGACACTAGCGCGCCCCCCCCCAGAATAATTGTAATTCTATTTGAAGTACCAGATACACAGGACTAGTGCTCTTAAATCCTTCATGAATAGGGTGGATTTGTAAAGCCTTAGGCCCATCCCTCGGCAGGAGCAGCTGATACAAGGGGGATCTGAGCACAACAGGGTCCTTGATTTGTGCCAGGGAGAGCAAAGGGTGATGCCAAGTTATAATATTATGATGGGGAGGCATGATCAGGGAAACTACATGTCTGGATGACCAAGGAGTTGCCTTGTTTGCAAGGACCAAACTGACCTCGAAGGTATCTGCTGAGTTCATGTTGACAACCAGGTGCGCATTACCTGGTTAGGAGTGAAGATAGGATGTTGCCTTTTTAGGTTTAAACAATTACCTTGCAGTGCTCTGAAGAGAAATGCTTGTAACCCACATGGAAAGAAGATGCTGAAGAAGACGACACTATCAATCGGCACAGGGGTCATATGTAATTATTAGCAAGTATAAAGGCGGTAGCCAATGCGGCTGGGAGATGAATATTGTATATCGAGTGTGTCATAAATTACAATGTTAGTGCTTATAGCAAAGACTCCGGAGAGCTCTGTGGCAGTGGATCGATAATACCACTGTCGCCATTTTCCTTTTTGTATACAAAATATAGCTCTTGGTCTTTTTGAAAAAGGCTACTTTAGTGTTAGCAGTGCACGGTGGCGTGAGTTATGGTTGCTTATCTTACCATAACTGCCGAATTTCAGGGGGTTTTCGGTTTTACTTTTAACCATAACGTCCCTTAATTTGATAGATTTTTAGGAGCGCAACTTAACCATAACATCCCTTTTAACAAAGTTTTTTCATTGAATTTCATAGGTTTTTATTAGCGCAACTTAACCATAACGTCCCTTTAACAAAGTTTTTTTATTGAATTTCATAGGTTTTTATTAGCGCAACTTAACCATAACGTCCCGTTAACAAAGTTTTTTTACTGAATTTCATAGGTTTTTAGTAGCGCAAGTTAACCATAAACTCCCTTTAACAAACTTTTTTCATTAGCACGCAGACAATATACAAAGATGGAGTGTAAAAAGCAATTTCTCAGGGATGGCTTTACACAGAATGTTGCAAAGTAAGAATTTATGCTCGTTCACAGTGAAGGTCAGCTGCTTCCATTTTTGCTCGCGGGCCGGAGTGGGCCACGACTCGCACTATATGGTTCTATTGTTTTTTGACCTTGACAGACAGGGATCGTGCAAAAAGACTTCTTTTGAAGGAGGGGTGCAAAAACATAAGAGACGATGAGGATGAAATTTCTGAAACGAAACCGCTTTTATATATTATATCACTATGAGAAAGATCGTTGGCACAGGCGGAGTCGTATTTAGGGACTGCATTACGCGTAGACAATGGAAAATGCCAATATAATGTAAGTAACCCTTTAAATTATTTTACACCGGAATATAATAACAATAGCGTGGCGTTAAAGCCCGGTTAAGTTGTACTTGTTTGTTCAATGTGGCATATTGTTTTGTACAGCGCACTATCACCGCCGAAGTGGTCCGCTGGCGCTCAGACGGCTCTGAAAAAGGCAGAGGAGAGAGGGTGGGTTAGTGAGAATAAGTTAACATACTCCATTGCACTATCCTCGCTAGCAAATAGTTTCACACCCTAACAAATAAAATGAATATTTTTAATGAAGATCGGCTCGTGAGACTAAATTATGTACATCCTTCCCTACTGTCAATGCCACGATTTTCAGACCCCGGCCGACCCATTTTTTAACTGCCAGGTGCAGCTCCTAGTAAACAACTTCATGACCCTCACCATTTTATGGGACAATCGCCAAGGACCAATATGCCCTTATGCGGTACTAGCAGCTAGAAGCAACATACCAACCGTTATGGTGGTCTAATGCCTCGTTGTTGGAACAGCCTTCCAATTATCAGTGCGACCACAGTCCTTCTTTTATCATAAACCAACACCCTGTGTAACGCAAAGGAACAGCGCGTGACTCAAGATGAACTTTTGCAGATCGACAGCAAAGACAAATGAAAATCGCTAAATATTCTCTAAACATTTGATGTCAAATAAATGTACTTTACGAAATGTACAATCTTGCTGTTTGCTTTTAAATCACAGTTTCATATTCCGAATTGTGGCGTGCTGTGTTGTGAGATGATCTGTGTTGTTTTCCGGATTCTGTATGAAGTCGCGTAGGAGCAATGTTGGCAACTCCTTAGTAAGAAAAGTAGCTATTGGCCGTCATAAAAGTAGCTAGAAGTAGCTAAATGACGTCATAACCTAATTTGCATAATTCACCAGGTGCATGATGGGTGATTGCCGAGGGCATGGTTGTTATAGCCTCTCATTGAGCTCACCCCTTTTTTGTAATGAAAGTCGCGAATGCACAAATGCAAACTCATTACATCCATATGCATACATTCACTTGCAAATGCACTAGTATTTAAATAAACCCCACAATGATTAGGTTGTTCTGTTGTCGCTTCTTAAACGTGTACTGCCATTTTTAATATGCTAGTATTTTATAATCCATAATGCCTCGTTGTTGGAACAGCCTTCCGATTATCAGTACGACCATAGGGCTTCTTTTATCATAAACCAACACCCTGTGTAGCGCAAAGGAACAGCGCGTGAGTCAAGATGAACTTTTGCGGATCGACAGCAAAGACAAATGCAAATCGCTGAATATTCTCTAAACATTTGATGTCAAATAAATGTACTTTACGAAATGTACAATCTTGCTGTTTGCTTTTAAATCACAGTTTCATATTCCGAATTGTGGTGCGCTGTGTTGTGAGATGATGTGTGCAAAAACAGGTCAGCCAGGTTGATGGGGCAAGTGATAGGATTATCACATAATGTCGGCGCACAGCAGCCTGATTTATCGCTTGTTTAGTGGACAAAAAGTCGGGTAAGGCCCATAGGAAATTGTAATGTCAGCGGACATAAGGAGGGTTCTTAGAACACTTTCAACCTGACAACGAACAATACGAACAACGTTCTCAGAACACCCCCGTTTTGTTTAATTGCAAACATTTCAGCACCGCGAGTGTTCTTAGAACACATTCAACTTGCCAGAGTACAATACGGACAGCGTCCTCAGGACACTCCCATTTTGTTTATGTACCAACATTTAAGGACACCACGAGTGTTCTTAGCTCAATTTTAGCTTGCTTACGAACAAACCGGACACATACTCCGTCCTCGGAACACCCCACCATTTAGTTTATATAGAAAATTTCAGAACAGCCGTGTTGTCCGCAGACAAATCGAACACAACAAAAGCATCTAGCACATACAAAAACAGAACATTGAACCTATCTCATACTCCCCCACCCTCCCCAAACACTCTTACACACCAACACACTCCACTAAATACAATTTTTAATCCAAGTACCACCGCGCTGTCCACGGTCGTCGGCAAATGCAATATGGCGGGCGCCACAAAAAATCTGACGCGCTTCACGCACCACGCCGTCCAATCAGGGAACACGTTGCATGTCTGCGGACATCACGCAAGCCGCTTGGCCAATCGGGGCGCTGTCCGCGGAGCGAACAGGGAAGTCCGTCCGCGGAGCGAACGGAAATATCACTAATTTTTTTGCCTGACATTTTGTTCATTTAAAAAAAAAACTACTGGACGGATTTACACCAAATTTGCAAAAGCACGCTTTTGGGACCAAGCCCCCGCTCCTGCCGCAACTTTGGTGTAAATCCGTCCAGCGGTTTGGGCTGTAGGCGTGAGCAAAGTTTTTTCCCATTATGTCTATGTGAAAAAACAAAAGTTTTGGGACCCCCCTATAACTTTGCCCCCCCTGGACCAAACCTCTCCAAACTTTGCAAATTCACAGTGGGCCATATACTTTTTTTGCAAAGTTTGGTGAGGATTTGTCCAAAGGGAGCGAAGTTATAAGCCACCCAAAAAATGCTCTTCCTATGCAAACACAAACTTAACCATAACTACATGGACGCTACCCTGTCCATGTAATATATATATATATATATATATATATATATATATATATATATATATATATATATATATATATATATATATATATATATATATATATATATATATATATATATATATATATTGTGTGTATTTCAGGTGCTGCAAGGTATAGTCCCCTGGCCAAGGGAAACTCAATATGAACCGGAAAAAAAAGAAGCCTGCTTTTTATATAACATTCTCAATATGCAGAAACCAAAACATTCTTTCAAATCATTGATCTCCTCAGCAAACAAACAACTTAAACAATTTAACACATTGAACAGCAATGAGTTGTTGTCATGTGTATGTAGCCACACGTCAATGTGGTACGTTCACATGAGCATGGCTCAACATTCTGACTTGTCATTTTGCTTTCACTTGTGAGAGTGGATTCATTCAGATTTTCAAGCATGGGCCTGTGTGTTTGATGCAGTTCCTTGATGACTAATGATGACTACATGCTACTGATACAATTGAGGGGAATACACATGCATTGGCACTCATGATTGATTCCTATGTTGTAACTTACCTTTTCCACAGTTGCGGCGGCTGAAGAAGAGGGTAAAACCTATCCCAAGGCCGAAGCCTCCAGACCCAGGTGCAGACTTCAGGCATGCCCAAATATATCCACCTCGTCTGAGGCAATGGGACAGGGTGCTGGTGACATTACCAAACAGGGTGCCCACGGCAAAGAGACCTCATTGGAGGTGTCAGGGTTGACGCAGGAGGAGAAAAAGAAGATGTCCATTGCTGGTCTGCCCACGGTGTCAGGCGGGGGCACCAATGGGGATGTGCAGGCTGCACACCTGGCCCTGAGACAGGAGACTGAGCTGTCCACCGTGAAGGGGTCAGCACATCCTCCTGGCCCAGGACCATATGCTGCAGCATAACCCACCTTCGGCATCCACTCAGACAGAGCCCACATTTCTGGCCAATGAGGCCATCGTGATTCAGTGCTGCTACTGCAGATGGCTTGAGGCAGCAGGTGTCTATCCCTGATGCTGTTCTTGCAACTCATGAGCTACTTGCACAGCATCACAGTCAGATGGGCTGATTCTTGTCCCAACTGACAACAGTACTGCTTGCCGGTGGCCTCTCTGCACAGGCCACTGCAAAGGCCCCCTTCTCCTCCTATTCATTTGAGCCCCAGTCAACCTCAACTGAGCTACCATCATGCCCTTCCGTGCCCCTGTCCTGCCATTGGGGAGTCAGGATGTGCCTGTGTCCCTGGAGGAGGTGAAAGTTGGTACCATGGCAGATGGTGTTGTCCCAAAGCCTGCCCAGGAACCTACAGGGTAACAGGCTATGGAGTAATACCAGGCAATTGATGGCAGTGCTGGTGCTGCACTCCCCCGACACAGACTATCATCCCGTCAGAGGGAGCACCTGCATCAGGGACACAATGCCAGATAGCAGGAGATGTTGTTGGTTAAGCGGCAAATCCTGATGCCATAGCTGGCATCAGGAAGCTAGACGGTGCATGTATGTTGCAAGTGAGGAAGGGGTACAACAGTGCCTGCAGACCCTTGTTTCTTCCCAAGTGGAATTGGAGAGGCAGCAGGATGAGGAGAGGCAGCAGGAACATGAGGCAGAAATTGCCGGGCCGAGGCTGTGGAGAGGTTGGTGTGGGTGTCGGCTGCCATCCTGGAGTAGTCATGCAGTGCAGCAGAAGAGTTGAGGATGAGGTATACCCTGCAAGCCCTCCAGGGTGTTAAAGGGGAATTGGCCTTTGCCTTGGCTGAGGCATTGTCTGAGATTTCAATGTATTTCAATGGAATAGACAGCTGACTCTTGTACATAGCTTTGTTGCTGTATGTTTCCTTTTATTAATTTTATTTTTTCCGTGAGGATTATTTTTATACATTTTTTGTACATAGTTTTTCATTAATACAAAGACATTTTAATATTAAATACCACCATTTACCATCTCATTGTGCCATGTGCAGCATGTCTTGGCTTTCTGGTTTATGCATGCTTTTGTGCTTCTTTGTCCATGTGCACCTTTTGCTTGAACATGATCTCCACCTGAGTATGTCCTATAGCCATCATGTTGGTTAGGGCACAGTTTGTGGCTAATAGTGGTACTGGCCTATGTTCTGGGGGACATGTGTGCATGCTTCAGGTGAGTGTGATGTTTAGTATGATGCCTTCATGGCCAATGTACATATGGGGGATATGGTAGATGTAGGGAGATGACAGGTTTGGAGTTAGACTTGGTTATCATACAGATCCGTTGCTCAGCTACTTCTGAGCTTTGCAGCACAGGCATGATGTTCATAAATGTACATGGTGTGTGTGGGTGCTTCACCCATTTATGCTGTGGTTGGCATGGCACTTCCTATGTAAATGCGATCATGTGTGTTGATTCATGTTGGGGGTTATTTGAGGTAGGCATAGTGGCATTACTTTGATTAACTTGGCCATGTGGAAATGTGTTTCACAAGTAGGGAAGGCACCATAGCAAAGGTGGAAGTAGCAAGGTAACGTTACCTGGTGCCATTTATGGTGCAGGGTCATTTCATGTTTTCTTTCAGTGTATCACTGTTGGTTGAGTATGTTCTAGATTGTGTGTGTCTACTGTTGGTGATGTGGGGAGACATTTGGAGGCAAGAAGTATTTTCATAATGATGTTTTGGGTCTCTTATTGAAGATGGGTACTCATTTGTTTAGGTGTCTGGATAGATGTTCTCCAGTGCAGGAACATTTGAGGTATCTGGAGGCAGCTCATTCACCTCTTCCTATTTACTTCTCCAGATATCAGATTCTTCCACATAGTGTTTCTTTTTTGCTGCCACAGCAGTTTAGGTTGCCCTTTTAGGCGTGGTTGTCCAAGTCTATGTGCTCATACTTCTGGACAGGCATAGCTAATTGGCACTGGGGTTAATTCGAAAGGCTGTGGTATCATCTTCATTTACTGGGTTAGCCATCTTACATGAGGTCCATGTCACCTGAATGTCAAGGGTCCAAAGTGTAGCTGCACAAACAATATGATTGTCTGTTGTTGTGCATCTAAATGTGATCCAAGGGGAAGCCATGGACGAGGTGGCCGTCCTGGAGTCACCAGCACTGCTTCAAAGTCATCATGATGGAGAAGGATGTCTGCCAGGTGTATGTCATTTAAGACACAGGCCAGATGAGTTGAGGATGGTAAATGCTCCACAGTAAAGTGGGCCATGAGTGTTCGGGATGCACAGCTGGCAAGTGCTGTTGCACTTACAATGGTTGTAAGGCTAACACCACCATCGAGCTGAAAAAGGCCCGTCTGTTCATCAACTTTTAGGGACAGTGAAAAGGTCTGGGTGTCCTTTACTGTTGGGTTTGTGACTGTACTCTTTTCACAACAGTACATGAGTGTGTTCCAGCGTACAGTTCTGTCTGTTTAGCAGCCAACACGATTAGTACATCGCTGAGAGTCGGATTGTTGTGTTCCTAAGTGGAAGGGTTATGGAGGGGACATCCATTGAGCTGTTGGGAAGCGAGTGTTGTTGCCAGTGCACTGAAAGAGTAAGAGTAGACATTGGGGTGATGTGTATTTGGGTTGCATTTTTGTGATGTTGCACCTCGTTGGAGTAAGTACTCTTCTGGAAGAGGAGTAGGTGTACCGTGATGAGGATTTGGTGGCCCAGATTATTCGAGGTACTGGAATGAGAGCGTACGTGTGTGTGCTGCCTCAATGTTGGGTGTTGGGGTGCAGATTAGTGGTGGTGCAGGGATGAGGGAGGACTTGTGAGTACTGCCTTAATATAGAGTGTTGTGGCGCTGAATTTTGGAGGCACTTGGACAAGGATTGACTAGTGGGTGCTGCCTTAATATAGGGTTTTGGGGCGCAGAATAGTGGCAGTACTGGAATAGGGGAGGACTTGTCAGTGCTGCCTTAATGTAGAATGTTGTGGCGCTGAATTTTGGAGGCACTGGGACGAGGATTGATTAGTGGGTGCTGCCTTAATGTAGGGTGTTGGGGTGCAGATTAGTGGAGGTAATGGGATGAAGAGGACTTTTGGGTGCTGCCTTAATGTAGGTTGTTGGGGCGCAGCTTATTGGAGGTGCTGGGATGAGGGTAGATTTGTGGGTACTGCCTTAATGAAGGGCGTTGGTATGCAAATTAGTGGAGCTACTGGGATGAGGACTTGTCAGTCGCAGAAGAGGAGTGGAAGCAGCCCTACATATAAGGGGTGTAACAGCCACTTTTAATTCCTAAAAATAGGCAAATCCTACCAACAAAATTAAAAATGGGGAGTACAAATACTCCTAATAAAAAATGGGGAAATGAAACATTGGGACTTGTGCCCCTGCTTTTACCCAAATAGTTCCATGGATTTGTTTGCACCTGTAGTTCGTGTAGCACCACAGGAAGAAATTACAACAATTAAGGAAGAGGTCAAATGTATCTTTCGATATGCATAATAAATTGGTGCAAAGAAGTATTTCTCACAAAAACATCTCTGTTTTACAGTTGAACATACGTTTACTCATTTATAAAATGCTCCCATTGGGAACGGGACTCCCATAAAACAATTTCACTCCCAGCTTTCACAAATAAGGAGTAAAATACTTCCACAACTAAATCTTGGAGCACTGAGTGGAAGTAATGGTGATTGCTGGTAAGTAATCCTTGATTACTTCTTTTTCATGGGTCAGGCGCAAATGTTGTTTGAGAGCGATATGTTCATTTTACCCTGGGGGCATGTTGTGGGCATGGCCCGCAGCTACTTATTTTTCTTTGCTTACAGGTTTCTGAGCACTTTCAATTCCATGAATCTGCACCCGCCACTGTACATTTTGGGCCACAATGGCGGCGCTTGAGGTAAATACTTTGTGCGGGTTAAGCGCTTTTCTTGTTAATTAGGCCCATGGTTTTAATTAATTTTTGCATTGGGGAAATGTTTGATCTTGTGCGGATACCGTGTTCTATTAGCACTTGTGCAAACTTTGTCCAGATTGTGGGCATGAAGACATCGTTAAACCTCATTGGAGTCTGCGAGGATAAAACGTACATTGGTAAATAACTTCGTGCTGTAAACGTGTGTTTCATTGTGTCAGCGAGAACAGTCCTTTTTCTTAAAACTGTCGGTTTTTTCTTCTATTTCCAGTCAATTTATTTTCAAGAGAGAAAAAGGCACTTGCCTAATATCAATTTAGCTCTGACAGTGTTAAAAGCAGGATTTGGTCTCAAGGCGGTGAAATCCAATTAAGTTTAGTGGAGAAAAAAAACTCCCCTTTCTGTGTCTCATTCTATCCTGTCTGCTTGTTCAAGCGCACGCCTCCTGATTCATCCCAGCTCCTCACAGGCTCACATATGACTTAAGACGTTCATGGACCAATACAGTAAATATAACGGATAGATATTTCATTTTTTTTGCGCCCCTCATCCTCGCCAACTTACTCTTGTGCTGAGGGAGATTCAGCCATCTTCTAGTAAAGTTGTTTTGATTGATTTCCTGGGACCTTGAGATGCAGACTGGCTTAATCTCAAACAATCCGCTCTGTAGCAGAATGGAATTGGGGCCTTTAAACTGCTAAATAGTTTCCTTTAATGATCTGGTTTTAGTTCAGCTACAACTGAAATATTTAATTTAAAGGGAAATCGGATGAAATGCGGTTTAGGGAATACATATTCGGTCAACTTGTCCGGGAATTATCCAAAACATCTGAATACTGGGCAAATCAAATAGTCGTGAACATTATTAGTGGTTTGGGTAACGTGTTTTTAGTTCGTTTTATTGTTAAAATAGTATAAAAAGGCCGTGTGTGTGTGTGTGTGTGTGGTTTGACTTCTAGATTCGTTCAGATAGGCAGAGGCAGTACGTTTCTAGAGCAGTCGAGGGCATAGGTTTAGTTGAGGTATTGGTGGAAAGTGGATAAGATTTAACAGAGCAGGAGCAAATGAAAATGCCCATTGAGGGATAGGTAACAAATGAACATAAGATTAATTTGCAGTACAGTTAGACAATTAAAATAGGTATTGACGGCAGAGAGGTAGGAACTAAAATTGATAAGCCATCATGTTGTCACTACCTCTGATTCTACTATATCCCAGTGACCTCCTTGAATGTCATAATCACACTTGATATTTCGTGTAGGTCTGGGGAGAAGAGCATTACAGAACTGTTCGGAGCAGCAGATTCAATTCAGAGGCTTTACATTAGTGTGCCATGTCTTAATGGCCAGACCAACCACTTGTTGCTTGAACATTTTCAAATATCAAATCTTAGAATGGAGAACGTAGAATGCTTACAGTGTCTGTTAAATGATGTGTGCCATCCTTTTATGGCCAAGCCAAATGCTATTTGCAGTGAACAACTTCTATAAGTTTCAGTAGGCAGCAGGAGATTGCATCAGTGGCTGTTTATCAGTGTTGTATCATTTTGTGGTCAGACCAAAGAATTGCCCCTTAATAAGTTAGCTTGTGAAGAGCAAATCACAGAATTCTTTTTTGGCACGATAGCACATTCAGTGACTGTAGCTGAGTGTGCTATCTTTTTTGCAGCCAGACCAAAAACGAGTGAAGTGAAAAAGTCTGATAATTGCAAGTAGGCAGAAGGAGTGTACATTCAAGTGGCTGTAAATCAGTGTGCTGTCCTTTAGCAGCTAGATACGCTACTTGTTGCAAGTTGAGAAGTTGTGAATGAAAACAAGCTAAGAATTATTCTTAGGCAAGGCAATCCATTTAATGTCTGAAGTGTGTGGTGTATTATTTTTAATAAACCAAATAGTAGTTGCCGAAGAATAGTGTAATAACTCTAGGTAGGAAGGCGTAGATTACAGCTGTAATTCAGTGTGCATTTTAAGTGCATTTATAAGTGGATAGAATCAAAAAAGTTGTAAAGTTGGAAATAACAAACAACAATAACCAAAATGATTTTACGAAATTCTGTGACTATAACTTAGTGTGTTTGTGTGACCAGACTAAACACTAGCTACATAGAAACAGTATGATATTTCTTGGCAGGCAGGAGTTGATTGCATTAAGTGGCTTTAAATTAGTGCATTATATTAAAGTGCCTGGGCCAAATACTTTTTGCAAGTTCAGATGTTGTGAATAACGTCTTACATTTCCTCTTTAGTAGTCAGGACAGTACATGCAGTGGTTTTGTAACTGAATGCAGCATCTTTTTTGTGGCTACACCAAATACTAATCACAGACAAAAAGTGTTGAAATTGTTGGTTGGCGGTTGAGTTTACATTCAGTGGCTATGAAACAGTGTGCTATATTTTAGCGGACAGATAAAATACTTGTCAAAAGTTAAGAAGTTGTGAATAAAAACAAACACCACATTCAGTAACTGAAAATTATTGTTTATCTTGCCAAAAAAAATGCAAGATGTATGGAAAAGTTCTGCTAATTCTTGATAGGATTAATGAGATAGCATTCACCAGCTGTAAATAATTCTGCCTTCTTTTAGATACCAGACAAAATACATGTTGCTAGTTTTGAGAATATGAATAGCAAATCTTGAAATTATTTTTAGACAAGAAAGTGTAGTTAGTGTCTAAAACTGTGTGAATTGCCCTTTAGTGGGAAGACAAAATACTAGCTGCAGACAATGTGCCTCATTACGACCCAGGCGGTAAGTTACCGCCTGGGTCGTACCCTTACCACCCATTACATGGTGAGTGGGGCGGTAAATCCCCATTTCCCATTTTACCCTTCCCCATTCCCATTTTTGCCCCATAGGGCATAATGGGAGTGGGGATGGCACTAATTACGGTGGCGTAATTAGCACCATGGTCCCTTAGCGCCATGGATTTTAACGCCTGCAAAAAGCAGTTAACCCCTTAACGCCTGATTCGTAATGAGGCCCAATAGGTCTTACAATACTTGGTAGGCAGTTGATAATTACATTCACTGGTAGTAAATTTATCACATATTTTAGTGATTAGACCAAACACTTCTTGCAAGTGGTAAAGTTGTGAATAACCAACATTTGAATTATTTTTAAGCAGAAAGGTGAACTCAGCGGCTAAAACTGAATATGTCACTTTTTAGTGGCAAGACCACGTTCTTCAGATAAATGTCTTATAACTCTTGGCAAGCAGGAGGAGATAACATTTCGTGACTGTAAATTAGTTTGCAATGATTTAGCGTCTAGACCAATAACTTGTTACAAGTTTTAATGTTGTGATTAACCAATCTAATAATTTAGTTTAGTTGTGAGAGTGCATTTAGTGTTTGAAACGATGTGTATTTTGTTGTAAGATAAAAACTACAGAGAAACACATCATATTCTTAGAAATCAACAGCAGATTAGACCCAGTAACTGTAAAATAATGTGCTATTTTGAGTTGGCCAGGCCAAATCTTTGTATTGTTTTTTTGTTATTCAAACTTAATTGGTTTTCAACATGTTACATAATAAACTATGGCAAACACATAAATACATTTCTCCAATAAAGCACCAAATATATGCCTCAACCTCAACTTCCCTCCTCCTTCCCTTCTCCCTCAATACCACGGTATAGGTGAACACCATGATCTAACCCATACAAATCTCTGGTCGTTTTATCCTATTCAACTTTGGTCCATGTGTCAATGCTTCTTCCACTGGCCCCGGGGCTCTCCCTTTGTCTTTTCCCACAGGACACTCAGGAGCCCCCATACCATCATCGCCAACCCACTCATAATGTCCTTATTCGCATAACTAGCCCTTACGACGACATGTAACTGGCACTCTATATCCCCAATTCCCTCTCTAAGTCCACACCTGCTCTATGTATGGCCTCTGTGAGTCTTTCCATTGTATAAATATTCCTTGCAGTGATTACCTATTCCTTTTTTACCAAGAGCAACACCCTCTTTAACTGAATTGCCAGACAAGCCCTCCCTGCCAGCAACTGGAAGTGCTCCAGATGTGGGAGACCAACGTATTACCCCTCAGTACCCTCTAGCACAAACAGTACTAACAGAGGGGTTGGTGCTCAGGGAGTTATGTCCAGTTCTTTAATCCAACCAAGCAGTTCATCCCAGAACACCCGAGCACCCTCACACCCCAACCTCATGTGTCAATAATCCGCCCTTGCACCACACTCATGCCAACAGAGAGGGCTCTCACCCTGGGAACATTTTGGAAAGGTGAACCGGGTCGTGCTACCATCGGTGCAGCAACATAATGGTGTGCAGCTTGTATTGACCCAAAATCAAGACCTTATATGCTCTATAGACAAATTTTACGCCACAATGGTGCATCCACTTCGATTCCTAGGTCCCTCTGCCATTTCCTCCGCAGCCCCTCTGTGTTCCCCTTTCCTGCATCCACCAAACCACCGTACAGGGAGGAGATCAACCCTTTCATTTCTACTTGAGAGACCATGATTTTCTCCAATGGTGTGAGGCCCCTCAGTATTCTATCCTTCCAGGAGTTCCAGCTTAACTAGTATTCCTTTTTTTGTATTATTTCTGCTTCAAAAACTGGAGCTTGCAGACTATACTCCCCTCCTCTAGTAACCACAGCTCAACCATCTTATCCTTAACTTCCTCTATCCATTCTCCACCACATCCATCCAATTTGTAAATATGCCTTTCCAGGCCCCTATATCAGCTTGCAATTTATTTTCTAGCAACATCCTCTCACGCTTTTTCCAAGCACCCTCTCTAATTATGACTCCCCTTCATGTCGCCTTCACAGCATCTTTACCATGCCCTGGTCCACCCCGCATGTATCATTCAAGAAGAAATATTGCATGAGCGCACCCTCCATGTTCTCCCTAAAAACCGTATCCATCCATAATGACTCATTACACCTCCATAGGGAGCTACCAGCATTCAAACCACCCCAGGATAGGTCCATAGAGACCATGTTGTGATCTGACCAGCAGATCCACTGTATTTCAGAGCCCAGTGCCACTTCCCACAGCTCCCTCGTGATGCACAGGTAGTCAATAAGAGTATAGATCTCATGCGGCGGTATGTACAAGGTAAAGCCCCTCTCCTGCGGGTGGAAGAAACGCCGCACATCATGCAATTCATGAAAGTACAATACCTCATGGAGCCCCTCTCCACCCCCCACCAAGGGTTCCATACTCGATTGGCTCTGAGCCTTTCTGTCTAAGGCAATATCCACCCACAGAAGAAGGTTCCCCCACAATTACTTGCACTGTGACTTCACTTAACATTCTCGCTAGCATTGGCCTCATACATTTTAGCTGTCCCTGGTTGGGGACATACATTGTTGCAATGGTGGTTCTCACACCCTTGATAAATCCCAACACTACCAGTGCCCTCTCGTCCACACTCCTCCACCCCCTCTCCTCCATCATCCTAAGTCGCGTCTGTAATAAAATGCCTACCCCACCTTTCCAAGTGTCTCCCAGCCCCCAGTAAGTCTGTCCAAGTTCCCACAGGGCACTGTTCTTTCCTCCCTCCAGCAAAACCTTGTCTCCTGAAGAAAAAGTACATCCATCTCCATTATCCATAACTCTCTAGCCACCAAGAACCGCTTAGTAGGCGAGTTAAGCCCCTTAATGTTCAATGTGCAGACCAGCACGTGGTCCGTTCCTCGCCTTCTACTTAGGTCTGCCATTGCCATTTCTCCACCCACTCCAATTGCCCCAATCCCCAAAAATTCAAGTCCAACTCCAATGTTCTGGTCCATTCACCTATACCAAGTCCCCCTACCCCACAGCCTCCCCAGACAACTACCCTCCCCCACCACCCCCTTCTCCCTTGAAGCTCCCAGTCCCAGCCAGTCATCATCGCTGGTCTAGTACCGGACCACCAATAGGATCCAAATCCATTGGGTCTCCCCAATAAATCTCTCCAGTTCAAGATCCCCCCTCTCGCTCCATATACCACAAAATCCCCTCTAACTCCCCCGAACCCTCTCCCTTCCCCAGCACTTTCTCATTCCCAAAAACATGGCTGGACCAAGATAAAATCATTTTATTTCTGACTTCCCCAGTGGTCCACCATGCCCAGGTCCATAATGACCTTTGTAACGTCAATGCTTACCAGAGCCAAGAATGCCCCTCAGGTATCAGTCACCGACAAAGTGTTCAGCTTCATGAATTTCCAGGAGCCTGGCACCCGATGTCTGTTGGGTCCCTGTATGTGCCATCGCCTGTCCGCTTTCCCTGTGTCTCCTCCATCTGGGGCAGCCTCCACCTCTCCCATCAGTTCTCTCCTTACTCTCGGGATGTCATCCTCAGTGACTAGGTTATAATCATAGCCATCTACCTCAAAGGAGTTAGAAAAGGGAAATCCTGATCTACATCTGGTTCCCTTTTTGTTCAACTATTTTCTGAGAGGGGCACATAAATGCCTCTTAGCCAAAGTTATGGTGGACAGATCCTGAAAATGATGATTTTAGCACTGCCCTGAATCACCGGACCAACTGATCTTTCCCGCTCTAAAATCCAGCTTGTCCAGATAATAATGAAAGCGAGCAAGCACTGATCTCAGGCCTCTTGTTGCCCACTCCCTCTGTTCACCCAGTCAATATTGGGTTCCTCAATGGTCTCATCCCCAAAGAGGAGTTTTGCCACCCAGTGACTGGCCCTCTGCAGATTTCCTTCTGTTTCCCCCACCTTCTCTGGCTTGCCAAAAAATCTTAGTTTGTTCCTCCTCTCACGTTTTTCAAAATTGTCCACCTTGTGGGTGATTTCAGTTTCTCTTCTCTCTAGTTCTGCTACCTGCATGGCCATTTGGGTATCCAATATATCAAGGAATGTCTGAGTGTCCTCCACAGCTTGTAGTCTCTCATCCATCTTGTAAATCCTGACATTGAATTTGTCCAATTTCTCCCCTTTGTCCACTTTCCTCCTCCCTATCCCTCCCAGTAGAGAGGCAATATCCCTTTTAGTGGACACCAGGTCTGTAGGGTATTTTGTGGAGATTTGGGGCCTGACGGTATTTTCTTACCGCCGAAATATAACTTAGCAACAATCACTCCTTGTATTCAGATTGGGCCATGTACGACAATAATACAGTGAACATGCATTATTTCAGCACCCAGGCATGCATATTTGGTATGCGTGGGTGGTAGGCGCGGTTGGTGGTATTTTGGTGAGCATAATTCCCTTGTTTTATTTGTGGCCCCAATGTCCAAAATCCCTTATCTTTGCTTAGATTTTTCGTGTGATCACTAGAGAGACCTCAGACCTACATTTTAGGAATACCACATTTTTCAGTGATAGTGTTGGTGTGCCACCATGGGCGAACTCACTGACTTATTTACGACAGAGAGCTATATATGGTAGTCTTGTGGAATTTCCACTACCTTATATACGGTAGGGAGCTATGTTCAGAGAGTCTCTCTTCCCGTTGGCTCATGTACCTCCAACAAGCTATGCTACAGTCACTCACAATTATTCATACTGATTCTGACATGCACACATCTGTCTTAAAATGACCATTGCACTGTTTAAAAATCTCCCCACATCATCGGCATTGTAATGGTAAATAGTAAATACACCACCCGTCTGTTTTCAAATATTTTTCTGTATCATAAAAGTTGCATTTAAACACGATCTCATTCTTTATAGAAATAAATAAAATGGTACAGTAAAAGCATTGTCTATGACACACTGCAAAGAGCGTGGCGGAGAACAGAACTCAAATTGCAACATTGGTATTTGATTAAGACACGCACAGGAATCCTACACTGACTGCATATTACCGTACACACTCAACTCCCACACTTCTCATTACCTTATCTTTTTAGTTGTTCTCTTTGGCTGTTCTCTTTGTGAATGTGGCTCCCTTGAAGATTAACTCCAGCAAAAAGGAACGCTTGCCTTCTTAAACCAGGGTCATTGCCTGGAATTCTCAGCTTTTGCAGATAGGAATGCCTCAGCCAGTGGAAAGGTCCTTCTTTCAGCTCTCCCCAATCTCGACTGCAGCAGGAAGCAGGAATCTGCATTCAGTCAGGAGTCCCACAGCCAGGTCTTCTCCCCAGTAGTGCAGAAAAATGTCTGCCTGTCTTTTTCCCCGATACTGCCCACTAAAACTTTCATCTCAGCCCTCTGTATGACGTGTCCCAATGAAATCCATCATCTCTCATCCTCCTACTCTCAACAATAGCTTCGCTTATACATTTGCAATTGTTGCAAATCTGGCTTCCTTCTTCCTGCAGTTACTGTGCACAAAAACACGGAGAATCAGGCAGAGAAGAGAATAAAAAAAATCTGCACACACATTTAAATGGCTTTCAGAGTATGCCTAATTCTGCAGTGGAGAACACATTTTATTAGTGGGTTATGTTAAATAAGGTTTTATTAGTCAGGTTAATGGTTAATAGGTTAGCTGTTAATTTTCAAATGTGTCTCTCGCACCATAGGCATTTCAGGTGAAAAATAGTGTGCATTTTTAAATGAGCACGTGTGCTTTTAACTGTAAAAATAGATTTGCATCTTATATGTTAAAATCGTTTTTGACTGAATAGCCTGTCTTTCCTTGTTAATCTAGTAACCCATATAGCAATGCACCGCACCCTTGTGGTGGTGCTGCGAAAAAAAATAGCTACCTGTGCAGTAGTGCTGTACTCTGTGCTGTTTGCTACCTGTGTAGTAGTGCTGTACTCTGTGCTGTTTGCTACCTGTGCAGTAGTGCTGTACTCTGTACTGTAACACGCCAAATATCCTTACATATACCCTCCTTTTGTTTTTAGAACTTGGCTATAATCCAAGCCAATTCCTAAAAACAACTTGTTCTTTTATTTTTTTACAATATAGCAATCCAACAAAATGAATATTCATGTGCATCAATGAAAATTTGCAATCAACATTTCATCTGAGTCCATCAGTTCATAAAATGTTCCACATTAGCCTTCTCAGTTGAAGTGGCATTACTTTAAGTTTAAATTTTCCAAGTCAATTAAAAACAACGAAATAAAACAACTAACTAAAACAAATAATTAATATAACAAATTAAAATAAATAATTAAAATAATAAATACGTGGAACTTCATATGCCGGAACTTTTGTTTTGTCTCTTTTGGTATGTCCCGACCAGCGATGTCATTCGGTTCATTTGAGTACTCTTTCATCTTGGCAATCTTGAATCCACAGTAGTCATCTCTTTTGGCATTCCGATTATTTTGTCTTCACCTCCACCTGGAGGCAGGCATCTTTTGGTCTTCATCCAGGGGACTCCAGGACTCCATCGTCTCCCGAGGCCTCTGATCCCGGAACCTCCGACTAAATAATGTTAATTGTCTAAATCAAAATAGAAAATAAACAGATTAAGTACATAGCACAATACTAACTTCATCCTTTTGCCAAAAATAAAACATGCTTGGTAAAAATATTTCATTTTTTTTTTTTTCTGAAATTAAACACAAGTTAAAACAAAACAAGCAGATATTCAATATTTAACACACTTTCTCTCTGCACACCAACCATGAGCTTCCATTATATGTGCATTTATTTATTTATTTATATTTATTTTATATTATATTTTACATATACTACAGTGTTTATGTGCCATCATAACAATCAACTTTTTAACTCCTTTGTCACTGCCTCCTGATTGTACCCATTTATTTTCTCTTTTTGTGTACAAGGGATTTTATCTGTTTCTACATGCTCAAGCCGCCTGATCTCATGTCTGGGATGGCATGGTTTGATTTGATTTACATGGACAAACTGCTCTATTGCTGTTTCACCTTCATTTTTCAAAATTTTATACACTACAGGAGAGACCTTATCTATAATCCGAAATGGCCCCTGCCAGGCTGCTAGAAATTTAGAATTTTTCTGTTTACTTTTTCCAAAATGAAACTTGTACACCTGATCCCCTACACTGTATTCCTTGGCTGATGTCTTTTTATCATAATATGACTTTGCACTGTGAGCAGCTCTTTCCAGATTTCTCTGCACAAAAGCAAATGCATGTTGCAAATGCCTCCTCAGTTCATCAATATATTCATGAACTGTGGATGCACTCACTAGAGTTTGCTCATGTGTTCTGTATAGTAGGTGTTGTGGTAACACCATTTTCCTACCTGTCAAGACCTCATGGGGGCTAACACCTGTTGCTTTGGCAGGAGTCGACCTGATTGCCATCAGAACCAACGGTAAACGTAAATCCCAGCTGGAACCTGCTTCTGCCACAAATTTCTTTAAAATATCCACAACAGACCTATTGCTTCTTTCAACTGTACCTGAAGACGCCGCCCGATATGCGATATGTAGTTTCCTTTTCACACCTAGTATTTGCCATACTTTACTCATTAGAGTACTGGTGAAATGACTTCCTCTGTCTGACTCAATTCTTTGTGGCAACCCAAACCTTGAGAACACATGGTTCACCAGCAATGTGGCTGCTGTTTGCGCACTACAATCTGGTGCAGGAATGCATTCAATCCACTTTGACATCAAACATACCACACTCAAAATATAACGGTATCCCCTGCTCGACCTTTTTAAAGGACCTACATAGTCTATTTGCAAATCCGACCATGGGAGAGTTAGGCCTCTTTTCATCAATGGTGCTCTATGCATTGGTGAAGCAGGTTTAAATTGGGCGCATACTAGACATCCTCTAGTATATAATTCCACATCTTGGGACATATGTGGCCAGTAAGCATAATCTTTTAATATTTCTAATGTTTTTTGTGAACCTCTATGGCCTGCAGTTATGGCATCATGTGCATGGTGTAGCATCAGTCCTCTGAATGAAAGGGGTACTACCCACTGTATTTGTCCTGTTATGGACTCTCTAATCATGAGTCCATCCTGTAATCTGATTCGTGTTTTGTTCTTTAATAACACCCTCAACTCTTCTTTTCCCATACAATCTTTTTCTGTTAAAGGATTTTGTTCAGGATCTATCAAATGATTATAATACATTCCCAAAATGTGATCATTCTTTTGTGCCTCAATCAAATCTTGGTCTGGCGTGTCATGACTCCACTGCACCACCGGTTGATCTACCTCCTTTGGTGCTTTAGAACATGTCACTGCATCAATTTGTATTTCACGCATTAAATAATCAATATGTAGCAATTCTCCCATCACAGCCCCAATCTTAGCCAGATGGTCTGCCTTATCATTTCCCTCCTTATCCTCTCCTGGTGTTTTTAAATGCCCACAAATTTTTCTCCAGTATATTGTTAAATTATTTTCTGACACCAATTTGTCTATGGCTTGTATCATTTTTCCATGTTTAAGTGGCTTTTTGTTGTATGTAACCATGCCTCTTGCTTTCCAACCAGGCAAATACTCCACAAAGCTATTCCGTGCATAGTCAGAATCAGTCACCAGGACAATTTCACTGAACTTTTTGTCAACTGCAGTAGCAATTGCTTTATAAATGGCTGCCAATTCCGCCACCTGACTGCTCCTATCTCCAATCCTCATCCCTATACTGGGGACGCCTTCACATTTCAACCAGACATTTCCTATTCCTGCCACTAATTGTTTATTACTGTCATTTTCAATGTGAAAAGCACAACCATCCACATATACAGTTGGCAAATCCTTGCATGTTTTTTCATCAAAAGCTTTGTGTGGTGATTGTTCAAATTCCTGTAAACTAGTTTCCACTTCCATTTCATTTGGTATTTGTTCAGCTGCACAGTCATGTAAGTCAGCTAACCCTTGAGCAATTGGGCTCTTTTTATTTTGTCCATATCTCACTTCTACGGGAAAACCTTGTAATGCCAGCGTCCATGAAGTGATTCTGGATTGCGCTAGATTGCCTGATCTAATTCTTTTACTCTCTAAAAATTGCAAAGGTTGATGATTTGTTTCAATAATCACCTTTTCTCCCTGAACAATGGGGCGGAAATGTTGTAGCGCCCACACAGTGGTTAATAGGGCCTTTTCACATTCATTAAATTTCATTTCAACTTGGGAAAGTGCCTTACTTGCATATGCAATGGTTTTGTGATTCAAATCGTGTTTTTGTGATAATACTGCTGACATACAATGTTCAGAAAAACCTATTTCTATAAAGAAATCCCTGTCCTTTATGGGGTATGCTAAACATGGTGCCTTTACAAGACCTTCCTTTAATTTAGCCACTGCATCAGACTGCCCTCTTTCCCATCTCCAGGGAGTATTTAGTTTAAGCAGTTTAGTCAATGGTTGAGTGATTTCTGCATAATTCTCAATGAACTTTCTGTTACAGCCTGTCATCCCTAATAAACTTTTTACTCCTTTCACATCTTTAGGATCTTTCAATCTTTGTATGGCCTCTATTTTCTTCCTTTGTGGATTTATCCCATGTTCAGTCACTTCATGCCCTAGAAAGTTCACTTTTTTCTTGCACCATTGTGCTTTTTGCAAAGATACTTTGGCGCCTGCTTTCTGCAATTGGCCAAGTACATGTCTTATTTCATCAAAATGGCTTTTCAGGCTTTCATTTTTTATCAGGACATCATCCACATAAACTATTGTTCGTCTTTCCGCTGCATCCGGCATGGCCTTTCTCAAAAATATGCCAAATTCACTCCCACTATTGATGTACCCGAACGGAGCTCTAAGCCAGGCATATTGAGTCCTGTCAAATGTAAAGGAAAATAAGTGTTGTATCTCCTCTGCCAATGGCACACACCAATATCCAGATGTGAGATCTAATGTGGTAAATACATTTGAACCATGTATCTGAGCTAGGCCCTGATCAATGAATGGTGGTGGCCATCTAGATACTGATACTCTTTTATTTAACTCTCTTAAGTCTGCACACAGCCGCCATTGACCATTTGGCTTTAACACACCTAAAATAGGCGTATTGGATGTGCTATGAATGGGCCTGATTATTCCCCGTGATTCCAAATTTTTAATAATCTCTGCCAATGATTCTAAACATGCCAGTGGTAGTCTATACTGGCGTACAAACACTGGATTTCTGCTACAACCTTCTGGTAGTGTGGCCACATGTAAATCAGTTAAACCACAATCATAAGCATCTTTTGCAAATACATCCTTAAACTCCATAAATATTTCCCTCAGGTCGTCTCTATCCTTATCGCTGTCACATGCATCCGCTAAGGAGATCTGCTCTTCTACCATTCTGGAAAATTCTGGAAACTCTTCTGGTAAAGGAATCTCAGCGCTTTCCTCTAACTGTGTGGCTGTGTCTTTTTGTAGAGCTGCCACTTTTAAATATTTTGGCATATCAGCTTCCACTTCAATGGGCTGATTTCCTGTTTCATTTTCATTTAAATTAAATATTATGCAATCCTCTTGATGGCAGCACACTGTCTCATTTGAATCATAAGGATACACAGAATGAATTTTAAATATTCCTTTGGGCTGAGAGTCCAGGTGTTCTGGCAACTCGCCCTTGGCATCTACATATTTTTCAGGAATATTCCCAATCACCATGTTATTTAAATCTGCCGTATAATGTGACTTTTGTATGGCCATTCCTAATGGGGAGTTTTCCTCTAAATGAATATCCTGATAACCTTTATTATTTACCATGATTTTTACAGATCCCTCACCAATGTCTACCAATGGAATGTATTCATAATCCAGGCCTTGCTGTTTTATGGATTCATTCAGGCATACAAATGCATCAGAGCCTTTCATCTGCTGCCCATTTTTGCATTTCAGTGTTATTGCAAACTGTTTTGTAAATGCAGGAATAATAGTATCTTTCCTTATTTGTAATTCGACTGCATAAGGAACCAGTTGTGCACAATGATAAGCCCTTCTTTTGTCTTCAAATTCAGGTGCCGGACCACCTAGGCGTGACCATATTTTTTGATTAAGGAAATCTAACACCATACACATTCTGTGCATGATGTCATTGCCCATGTAAAATTCATTTTGTGCTCCACTCACTATCCATACATTATGGTAAATTGTTTTCTGCCCAATGCTAATTTTAAGCATGCATCTGCCTGCAATTCGGTTTTCAAAGTCTGGACTGTCCAACCCAGAAACATATTGGTTTTTAATCCTAAATTTCGGGATTTCTTCCCTCTCCATAATTTTTTGCAACAATTTCTCATTAGTGAAACTCCTTTCATGTTCAAGTGCTAAAGTGGCTTTTATTGTTTTAAGATAATCATTTATACCAACATGAACCCATGGTTGCTCATCTTCCATGTGTATTTCTGCCAGAGTGGTAATGTGTTTTTCTGAATCTGTTTTAGGAGCAATATTCTGTTTGCATGTTTTCTCTTTTAAATAGAAACGTAATGTGTGCTCATCTATGGCAGTCTGCCAATCTTTCCTTGGGTCCAAGTATATTTGTACAGGTAGTTCATCATTGTCGCTCTGCATTTTGTCTTGACACATTAATATAACAGTGACACTAGGTATGCAGCTATTCTGGAGATATACGTCCACAGCATCATTTGTTTTGGCAACGGTGTGACATTCATTTATATTGCTGTTTTGTGATTTTAGTTTCTTAGGCCTCAATGGTTTTTTGGTTAAGGACCACAGCACTCCATTCACCCCATCTATGAGAGGAGACAATCTTTTCAGGCAATCTGTCCCCATCAGAAATGGAATTTCACAAATAGATGTGATCAATACCTCTTGTTTCATTCTGTGCTTTCCTATTTTTATGTCAACCTCAGTTACACCTATGATGGGCACCTCCTCCCCATTAAAGTTATGCACTGGGCCTTGATTTGCCTTCACTGTGATCTGACTCTGTGGAGGCTTCCCTTCATTGATACTCTTTACCAGCTCCTTGGACATAATTGTGGCCTGTGCGCCAGTGTCAATCATAGTGAAGGTGTGGCATTTTTCTTCTACAGTGATGGGTGCATAATATCTGTCCTCAACTTCCTCTAATACACATAAGAAATGTGAATTCTTACTGATTTCAGGGCTCACCTTTCTCAGATCTTTTTCACTTTTGGCTAAGCACATTGGTAAATGAAAAGACATTTTTCCCTCCTTTTTACCCATTTCTGTGCGAGATATTTTATTCATTTCTCCATGTTCAGAGGTTTTTTGGAGTGTGGCCACTGTTCGCCCATCCATCTGGGTAACATCAGAGACCACATTACAACCTTCCAACTGAACATGTGTAACAACATCATTCAGCAATTTGTCATTTTTTAATTCTGTGCATTTGTGATCATTTAGTGTAATACCAGCCCTTTCAGCCTTTTCAAAAATATGTGGCTCAAAGAATTCTTCAGGTGATTGACGTGTACCCTCCTTGTGAGTATTTCCTTTTTCTGTCTGTGTTTGGTCATTGTTTTGCTTGCCCAGGGAAGGAGCTATGGCATCCCCACTTACCCCCTGTTCACTGGTATTCCCCATGCATGAGTCATTTTTCTTAAATCTGTTCCTTTGTTCTTTTGGAATTCCTAATGTTTCTTTTTCATTTGTGCAAATCTTTACTGTTTTATTTAGCTCTAAGTTAAACCATACCTCTTTTTTAGAAGTATTTGCACTTTCTATCACAATTTCATTTACTGGTACTTTCATTTTTAATCCATTAGGCATCTCAGAGTCGTTATGCAAAATTATATCAGAGCAATCTGTCATTTTGGCACTGCAGTTATCATGAGTACTTAGTCACTTTTCAGAAGCCCCCCGGTCATTGCTATGGCCATCAGCCCCCTCTTTGGAAGGTTGTTTTTGCGCTGTATAGAGCTTTCCTATTTGCTCAGCTAACATTTTCACTTGAGCCTCAAGGCACTGGAACCTTTCCATCTCTCTAGGATCCTCTTTCTGTGGCCTAGGTCGATATTGGTTGTTTTCCCCCTGATTGGATCTATTCTGATACCTCTCAGGTGATTGATGTCGGTTGGGATGGTTTCTGAACTCTTGATTCATTTGTGGAGGGGAGCGGGTTGCACCCATCCTTTGATTATAGTCCCCTGGTGGGGAATCATTGTACTGGCGTGGACTGTAGTTCACGTTTTGCCTCATGTCCTGTCTCTCAGATTGTGGGTACTGGCCCCTATTTTGATTTCCATTATCAGTAAATCGATCCACATATCGGGGCCTATCCTGATTACCATATATCATGGTGTTGGGATCAAACCTACTCTGTGTCCCCAATGACTGGTAGGGACCATCATTTCTTTGATCTTGATTTTGTCTCTGGTTATTGTTCATACCTGCCATATCAGGCCGATATCCTACCCGGGGTCTATCCCCTAAATATCTAGGGCTGATGTAGCTCTCTCTATTACTAGGATCATGTGTTTGGAACATTGGTACAGGAAATGGCGACCTTTGTTGATTACCCCTTTGTTCAGGTGTCACATTATTTTTACCTTGGCTTTGAGCAGACTCAAGGGACATTTTGGCTGACCAGATTTCCATTACTGTGGCTGAGGGTTCTTTAGATTTAGGTCTAGTATCTTTTATCACTTTCTCTACCCTGACAATAGAGTACCTCATATAGTTTTGTGCTTTGATGTACAATCCATTCAAGGGACTTGTCACGGTCAAATTCACGGACCAATTGGGATATGATGTCTTTCTGTAGCCCATAGAAGTATGCAGTTTTAAACTCATTGGAATTTGGGTCAAAAGATACATCAAAGCGAGAAAATGCTCTTTTTAAGTCTTGTAAAAATTGGCGAGGGGATGTATTAGGTCCAGCAGTGATTGTGTAAGTGACTTTCTTTGCCACCTGCAATGACTGAAAAGGAGAAAAATGACGCCTAATTTCTTTTTCAAACTCCACCCAGGTCATATTCTGCTGTTCATTGAATCCCCTTATGATGCTGGCCGTCGGGGCATCTAAGGTTAAATGAAAATATTGTCTGTACTGTTCCTTAGGTATCTGGAGTGCTTTAAAAATGTCATGCACCGCTTCTAAGTGATCCTCAATGCAGCATTCACCTCCCTTTTTAAATGGTTTGATCAGGGCTTTAAAGGATTTCATTATTTTTATGGGGCTACTTGTTGCAATGCATGGAATTGCACTACTTCGTGATTCAATCCTGTTTTCAGGTGTATGAGATTGGTGGCTGCCCCCAATGGGAGTATCAAATCTCCCAAGGGCGCTGCAACCAAGTTCAGTCACCGGCCCAGTCACTGGAGCCCTAGCTCTTTGGGCAGAACTAGAATTCACCTCCACTCCATTGAATGTGGTACCCTGCCGCCTCTCCTGGGACCTGGGAATGCACATTTGCTGTTCTAAGTCCTTACACTTTTTAAGGAGTCTGTTTGCTTCATTTTGCAAATAGTTGTTTTCATCACTCATCTTATTAATCACCTCCTGCATGTCGCACATTTGCATTTGGCATTCATTGAACTCTTTATTTCTCCTGTCTCTTTATTGAGTCATTTTAATCATTTCTTGTTCTGCACTCTGGCGATCACATTCTTTTTCACAATGTTCTTTTTGTGAAATCTGCATTTCTGAAACAACCTCATCTTTATCCTGTCTAATGTGGTCCACTAAGGCTTTTAAGTGTATCAATTCTTGCTCACTATCCTCAAATTGTTTCTTGCTTTTGGATAACTGAGCATCAAAGTCTCTGCATTTTAATTGCATGTCTTTTTGGCATACATCCAATTCTGCTCTTAACATTTCCTGATTTTTACTTGCCCCATCTAATTCAGTCTTTAACCTGTTAATTAGCTGGGTATCATTTTCCCGCATTCGCAGGGACTTATTCAAAATACACCATATTTTGCTGCATAGCCGTATTAAACATTCTTTCTCTGCACTTTTATCGGCTGCATTCAATAATCTTGTAAGGCAGACCTGAACTATGCTGCCTTCTGCAAAAATATTGTCTAGTTTTTCTTTCTGCACCTCACCCTGAATGCGGTCACGCCATTCTAAGGTGCTGTTCGACGACCACGTCCCATATGCAAACAACTTTGCCTCTAAATATTGCACTAGGTCTGAAAATGTGGTTTCCCTTTGTGACATTCTGAAATTCGTTTTTAGTGGCACACTGCTATTATAAAATGGGTTCCCTTTAAAGTGCAAATGGCAGTGTGAGACACGCTTGCCACGCCCAGTAGGTACTCTATGATCACTTTCCCGGCCTGCAACGCACCATAAATATGTTGGGTATTTTGTGGATATTTGGGGCTTTGCAGTATTTTCTTACCGCCAAAATATCTTTAGCAATAATCACTCTCTGTATTCATATTGGGTCACACATGACAATAATACATTGCATTATTTCAGAATTCAGACCTATTTAGATGGTATGCATGGTAGTTTGCGTAGTTGGTTGGTATAGTGGTTGGTTTATTTGTGGACCCAATATCCAACATCCCTTGTTTTTTATCTAGATTGTTCTTGATCACTAGAGAGACCTCAGGCCTACATTTTAGGGATACCACATTTTCAGTGTTAGTGGTGTGTGCCACCATGGGCAATTGTGGTATTTTTGTGGTAATTTCCACTACCTCATATACGGTAGGGAACTATGTCCAGAGAGTCTCTCTTCCCGTTGACTCATGTACCTCCAACAGGTTATGCTACAAACAGTCACTCACAACTGTCCATACTGAATAGAATCATGCACACACCTGCTTTAAAATGACAATTGCACTGTTTAAAAATCTACCCAAGTTTAAACCTTTCCCCATGCAAAATGAAAGAGAAAATAATACAGACTAGCTATCTGTTTTCAAATATTTTTGTATTATAGAAATTTCATTTAAACACAGTTTAACTTTTTTTACAGAAATAAATAAAATGGTACAACATTATTTGTGATAAAATGAACAGAGAGCTGCGAGAATATATCCAATTGGTAACATTAAATATGCTGATAAGAGACTCAGACTCCCTCTAACACACTGACTGAACAGCTTTGCGCACTTTCGCACAGCTCCCACTCGCTTCTGTAATTACCTTATCTGTTCAGCATGAGTTTTCTGCGGCTATTCTCTTTCTGAATTTGGCTCCCTTGAAGATCAACCCCAGTGAGAACAAGCGTCTGCCGTTCTCAAACCGGGGTTATTGCCTGGAGCTCTCAGCTTTTGCAGCAGGAATGCCCCAGCCAGGAAAGAGATCCTTCTCCCAGCTCTGCCAGATGTCGACTGCCTTCCCCCTCTTCTCAAGCTTCTCCAGCAAAGTTCTAATCACAGCCTCTAGCATGATACTTGCTATGACGCTGCTCCAATCAGAATCAATCATGTCATCTCCTCCCTCACTACACAATGGCTCACTTCTACAGTGGCAATTGTAACAAACTGATTTCCTGCTCCTTCGAGCTCTTTGCTTCCTATAGTTATGTGGACAGAGCAGCAGAGAACAAAATGAATGTGTGTTTAAAAGTTCACTTTCAGAGTAGGCCTAATTCTGCAGTGGAGACACATTTTTATTAGTGGGTTATGTTAAATGAAGTTTTATTAGTCAGGTTAGTTGTTAATAAGGTTAGTTATTAATTTTCAAATGTGTTTCTTGCAACATAGGCATTTCAGGTGAAAAATAGTGTGCATTTTGAATGTGCAGATGTGTGCTTTTAACTGTAAAAATGGATTTGCATCTTATATGTAAAAATCGTTTTTGACTGAATAGCCTGTCTTTACTTATATGCCCATGTTACTCTGGCAACACATATTGCAATGCACCACACCCATGTAGTGGTGCTGCATAAAAAATGCTACCTGTGCAGTAGTGCTGTACTCTGTGCTGTAACACGCCAAATATCCTTACATACCCTCCTTTTGTTTTTAGAACTTGGCTACGATCCAAGCCAATTCCTAAAAACAACTTGTTCTTTTTCTTCTTTTAAAATGCATGTGTATTGGGATATCTTTCTCTTCCTGACGTAGCTAATAAAATCAGTAACATTTTCATTTTTACTGATAGCACAATCAGCCATCCACCCATGATTAGCACCAGGACAGCCAAACCCACTATTGAGCGTTCCCCCAAGGTTCCCCAATTAAATCTTTCCACTTCTATTATCCCCAGATTACTAATTGTAATATTGTTTTTTCTCAAATTCATTTTTATAACATGTCTTTCTTTGTGATTCAATAAATATTCCACATCCGGATCTATTGGAAAAGTATCCCTTTGAAAAAAATCGATATTTTCCACTTGGCTTTCCCAAAAATCATTTGTTACATGAAACAATGCTAACCCCCCAATTGACACAATTGTATCCTTTGGAACCTGTAAATAAAAAACATTATATTTCACCTGTTTAACCACGTATGTTCCATGGTTTAAATGTACTACCGTCATGTTCTTTAAACAGGTGCTGACCAACCATTTACCTCTGACCATCTTAGCATGTGCCAGTTCTTCACTCCCCATATTGCTAATAATCACTTCACATCCTTCTGATATACTTGGGTCAGATTTCAAACCACAAATAGCATCTGTGGCATCAGGAACAAACGGTTTACCTGGACACATATAATTTTGTTCTTTAAATTTGACACATGTTTCCAGATTTGGTATTAAATAAACTTCAGGTTCCAATGACTGAAATTCCACCACTTCTGGAGTCTTAATCTTAATAAATGTGTCCTCTTGCCAAAATCCCACGTTGTGTACCTATTTCGTTTGATAAATAAGTTCAGGAGCTACATATGGGATGCATAGCAAAAATCCGATCTCTAGTCTTTCCAAGTCCACGTATAATGGCATTGCATTACCCATTTCAAATGCAATTTTTACCTGTATCACATCAATTTCCCTCCTGGTCAATCTTTCTATCATTTGACGAATAATATCCTGCGAAACAAAATACAAGGGGATATGTCCTTGAATCAATTGTGAAACTGCAGTTTGAACTTCTCTCATATAATTCGTTAATAGTCTATCAACAGGACTCATTATGTTCCATATTTCATTTAAAGTTCTGTCATGCTTAAGTATTATTTTAGTCACCCGTTGCATCACATCCGCTTGTTCATTTTTAATGATTGCAGTTTCATTTATGAAACTTACTTGTTCATCCAGTCCCCCTCTAATCCCATTTAATGTTTTTTGTATTATTTCTAGGTCAATACTCAGTTGTTGCGCTTTAGTACTCAGTGTTCCAACCAAAATAGAATTGGCTGTTGATATTGTGGTACCTATTATGGCTCCAACTATAGACATTACCAATGATATCGCGAGCATCACCGCACCTCTCTTTCCTCTCTTCTTAATGTCCGCTGAATTCACAAATGTTTTCTCCAACTGCATTAATATATCTCTTATTGACTGCTTAGCGTCCTCTTTTCTTATTTCCAGCCACTCTTTAGTCTGTTCAATCTTAATTCCGGTATTGTTCAAATGTTTTTCAATCAAAATCTCAGGATTCAATGGTATGTAGATATTTTGGAAAATCATCCTTCTATCACTCATGATGAATCCTGGTGCCTCTTCCACCGCGATACCAGATGCTGGTCCAGGTTCAATGACAACCTGTGCTTCTGAATTCTTGAAGATCCCTCCAAATATCATCATCATTAACCATATCATTGGTATCATCTTCAATGCTGATCGCTTTGCAGCCTTGGTCTTCACCCCTCTTTGGGGCTTTCCCGTAATCCGTCCACGTGGGCTCCAGGACTCCATCGTCTCCCGTGGCCTCTGATCCCGGAACCTCTGACCAAATAATGTTAATTTTCTAAATCAAATAGAAAAGAAACAAATTAAGTACATAGCACAATACTAACTTCACCCTTTTGCTTAAAATAAAACATGCTTGGTAAAAACATTTCGTTTTCTTTTTTTTTTCCTTCTGAAATTAAACACAAGTTAAAAAGAAAACAAGCATATATAAAACAGCATTCAATATTTAATACATTTTCTCTCTGCACACCAACCATGAGCTTCCATTATATATATTTTTATTTATTTATTTATTTACTTATTTTATATTATATATATTTACAGATATTACAGTGTTTATGTGCCATTATAACAATCAACTTTTTAACTTCTCTGTCACTGCATCCTGATTCTACCCATTTATTTTCTCTTTTTGTGTTCAAGGGACTTTATCTGTTTCTACATGCTCAAGCTGCCTGATCTCATGTCTGGGATGGCATGGTTTGATTTGATTTACATGGACGAACTGCTCTATTGCCGTTTCACCTTCATTTTTCAAAATTTTATAAACTACAGGAGAGACCTTATCTATGATTTGAAATGGCCCCTGCCAGGCTGCTAGAAATTTAGAATGTTTCTGTTTACTTTTTCCAAAATGAAACTTGTACACCTGATCCCCAACACTGTATTCTCTCACTGATGTTCTTTTATCATAGTAAAATTTTGCACTGTCAGCAGCTCTTTCCAGATTTCTCTGCACAAAAGCAAATGCATGTTGCAAATGCCTCCTCAGTTCATCAATATATTCATGAACTGTGGATCCACTCACAATTGTTTGCTCATGTGTTCTGTATAGCAGGTGTTGTGGTAACAACATTTTCCTACCTGTCAAGACCTCATGGGGCTAACACCTGTTGCTTTGGCAGGAGTTGATCTGATTGCCATTAAAACCAAAGGTAATCATAAATCCCAGCTGGAACCTGCTTCTGCCACAAATTTCTTTAAAATGTCCACAACAGACCTATTGCACCGTTCAACTCCACCTGAAGAAGCCGCCCGATATGCAATATGTAGTTTTCTTTTCACACCCAGTATTTGCCATACCTTACTCATTAGAGTACTTGTGAAATGACTTCCTCTGTCTGAATCAATTCTTTGTAGCAACCCAACCTTGAGAACACATGGTTCACCAGCAATGTGGCTGCTGTTTGCGCACTACAATCTGGTGCAGGAATGCATTCAATCCACTTTGACATCAAACATACCACACTTAAAATATAACGGTTTCCTCTCCTATACTGGGGACGCCTTCACATTTCAACCAGACATTTCCTATTCCTGCCACTAATTGTTTATTACTGTCATTTTCAATGAAAAGCACAACCATCCACATATACAGTTGGCAAATCCTTGCATGTTTTTTCATCAAAAGCTTTGTGTGGTGATTGTTCAAATTCCTTCAAACTAGTTTCCACTTCCATTTCATTTGGTATTTGTTCAGCTGCGCAGTCATGTAAGTCAGCTAACCCTTGAGCAATTGGGTTATTTTTATTTTGTCCATATCTCACTTCTACAGGAAAACCTTGTAATGCCAGCGTCCATGAAGTGATTCTGGACTGTGCTAGATTACATGATCTAATTCTTTTACTCTCTAAAAATTGCAAAGGTTGATGATTTGTTTCAATAATCACTTTTTCTCCCTGAACAATGGGGCGGAAATGTTGTAGCGCCCACACAGTGGTTAATAGAGCCTTTTCACATTCATTAAATTTCATTTCAACTTGGGAAAATGCCTTACTTGCCTAGGCAATGGTTTTGTGATTCTAATCGTGTTTTTGTGATAACACTGCTGACATACAATGTTCAGAAAAACCTATTTCTATAAAGAAATCCCTGTCCTTTATGGGATATGCTAAACATGGTGCCTTTACAAGACATTCCTTTAATTTAGCCACTGCATCAGACTGCTCTTTTTCCCATTTCCAGTGAGTATTTAGTTTAAGCAGTTTAGTCAATGGTTGAGTGATTTCTGCATAATTTTCAATGAACTTTCTGTTATAGCCTGTCATCCCTAATAAACTTTTTACTCCTTTCACATTTTTAGGATCTTTTAATCTTTGCATGGCCTCTATTTTCTTCTTTTGTGGATTTAGCCCATGTTCAGTCACTTCATGCCCTAGAAAGTTCACTTTGTTCTTGCACCATTGTGCTTTTTGTAAAGATACTTTGGTGCCTGCTTTCTGCAATTGGCCTAGCACATGTCTTATTTCATCAAAATGGCTTTTCAGGCCCTCACTTTTTATCAGGACATCGTCCACGTAAACTATTGTTCCTCTTTCCGCTGCATCCGGCATGGCCTTTCTCAAAAATATGCCAAATTCACTCCCACTATTGATGTACCCGAACGGAGCTCTAAGCCAGGCATATTGAGTCCTGTCAAATGTAAAGGAAAATAAATTCTGTATCTACTCTGCCAATGGCACGCACCAATATCCAGAGGTGAGCTCTAATGTGGTAAATACTTTTGAACCATGTACCTGAGCTAGGCCCCTGATCAATGAATGGCAGTGGCCATCTAGATACTGGTACTCTTTTATTTAACTCTCTCAAGTCTGCACATAGCCGCCATTGACCATTTGGTTTTAACACACCTAAAATAGGTGTATTGGATGTGCTATGAATGGGCCTGATGATTCCCTGCGATTCCAAATTTTTAATAATCTCTGCCAATGATTCTAAACATGCCAGCGGTAGTCTATACTGGCGTACAAACACTGGACTTCTGCTACACCCTTTTGGTAGTGTGGCCACATGTAAATCAGTTAAACCACAATCATAAGCATCTTTTGCAAATACATCCTTAAACTACATAAATATCTCCCTCAGATTGTTCCTATCCTCATTGCTGTCACACGCATCTGCTAAGGAGATCTGCTCTTCTACCCTTTTGGAAAATTCTGGAAAGTCTTCTGGTAAGGGAATCTCGGCGCTTTCCTCTAACTGTGTGGCTGTGTCTTTTTGTAAAGCTGACACTTTTAAATATTTTGGCATATCAGCTTCCACTTCAATGGGCTGATTTTCTGTTTCATTTTCATTTAAATTAAATATTATGCAATCCTCTTGATGGCAGCACACTGGCTCATTTGAATCATAAGGATACACAGAATGAATTTTAAATATTCCTTTGGGCTGAGAGTCCAGGTGTTCTGGCAACTCACCCTTGGCATCTACATACTTTTCAGGGATATTTCCAATCACCATGTTATTTAAATCTGCCGTATAATGTGATTTTTGTATGGCCATTCCTAATGGGGAGTTTTCCTCTAAATGAATATCCTGACAACCTTTATTATTTGCCATAATTTTTACAGATCCTACACCAATATCTACCAATGGAATGTATTCATAATCCAGGCTTTGCAGTTTTATGGATTCATTCAGGCATACAAATGCATCAGAGTCTCTCATCTGCTGTCCATTTTTGCATTTCAGTGTTATTGTAAACTGTTTTGTAAATGCAGGAATAATAGTATCTTTCCTCATTTGTAATTCGATTGCATAAGGAACCAGTTGTGCACAATGATAAGCCCTTCTTTTGTCTTCAAATTCAGGTGCCGGACCACCTAGGCGTGACCATATTTTTTGATTAAGGAAATCTAACACCATACACATTCTGTGCATGATGTCATTGCCCATGTAAAATTCATTTTGTGCTCCACTCACTATCCATACATTATGGTAAATTGTTTTCTGCCCAATGCTAATTTTAAGCATGCATCTGCCTGCAATTCGGTTTTCAAAGTCTGGACTGTCCAACCCAGAAACACATTGGTTTTTAATCCTAAATTTCGGGATTTCTTCCCTCTCCATTATTTTTTGCAACAATTTCTCATTAATGAAACTCCTTTCATGTCCAAGAGCTAAAGTGGCTTTTATTGTTTTAAAATAGTCATTTATACCAACATGAACCCATGGTTGCTCATCTTCCATGTGTATTTCTGCCAGAATGGTAATGTGTTTTTCTGAATCTGTTTTAGGAGCAATATTCTGTTTGCATGTTTTCTCTTTTAAATAAAAACGTAATGTGTGCTCATCTATGGCAGTCTGCCAATTTTTCCTTGGGTCCAAGTATATTTGTACAGGTAGTTTTTCATTGTCGCTCTGCATTTTGTCTTGACACATTAATATAACAGTGACACTAGGTATGCAACTATTCTGGAGATATACCTCCACAGCATCATTTGTTTTGGCAACGGTGTGACATTCATTTATGTTGCTGTTTTGTGATTTTAGTTTCTTAGGCCTCAATGGTTTTTTGGTTAAGGACCACAGCACTCCATTCACCCCATCTATGAGAGGATACAATCTTTTCAGGCAATCTGTCCCCATCAGAAATGGAATTTCACAAATAGATGTGATCAATACCTCTTGTTTCATTCTGTGCTTCCCTTTTTTATGTCAACCTCAGTTACACCTATGATGGGCACCTCCTCCCCATTAAAGTTATGCACTGGACCTTGATTTTCCTTCACTGTGATCTGACTCTGTGGGGGTCTCCCTTCATTGATACTCTTTACCAGCTCCTTGGACATAATTGTGGCCTGTGCGCCAGTGTCAATCATAGCAAAGGTGTGGCATTTTTCTTCTACAGTGATGGGTGCATAATATCTGTCTCAACTTCCTCTAATACAAATAAGAAGTGTGAATTCTTACTGATTTCAGGGCTCACCTTTCTCAGGCCTTTTTCACTTTTGGCTAAGCACATTGGTAAATGGAAAGACATTTTTCCCTCCTGTTTACCCATTTCTGCGCGAGAGACTTTATTAATTTCTCCATGATCAGAGGTTTTTTGGAGTGTGGCCACTGTTCGCCCATCCATCTGGCTAACATCAGGGACCACATTACAACCTTCCAACTGAACATGTGTAACAACATCATTCAGCAATTTGTCATTTTTTAATTCTGTGCATTTGTGATCATTTAGTGTGATACCAGCCCTTTCAGCCTCTTCAAAAATATGTGGCTCAACGAATTCTTCAGGTGATTGACTTGTACCCTCCTTTTGAGTATTTCCTTTTTCTGCCTGTGTTTGGTCATTGTTTTGCTTGCCCAGGGAAGGAGCTATAGCATCCCCACTTACTCCCTGTTCACTGGTATTCCCCATGCATGAGTCATTTTTCTTAAATCTGTGCCTTTGTTCTTTTGGAATTCCTAATGTTTCAATTTCATTTGTGCAAATCTTTACTGTTTTATTTAGCTCTAGGTTAAACCGTACCTCTTTTTTAGAAGTATTTGCACTTTCTGTCACATGTTCATTTACTGGCACTTTCATTATTAATTCATTAGACATCTCAGAGTCGTTATGCAAAATTATATCAGAGCAATCTGTCATTTTGGCACTGCAGTTATCATGAGTACTTAGTAACTTTTCAGAAGCCCCCCGGTCATTGCTATGGCCATCAGCCCCCTCTTTGGAAGGTTGTTTTTGCGCTGTATAGAGCTTTCCTATTTGCTCAGCTAACATTTTCACTTGGGCCTCAAGGCACTGGAACCTTTCCATCTCTCTAGAATCCTCTTTCTGTGGCCTAGGTCGATATTGGTTGTTTTCCCCCTGATTGGATCTATTCTGGTACCTCTCAGGTGATTGATGTCGGTTGGGATGGTTTCTGAACTCTTGATTCATTTGTGGAGGGGAGCGGGGTGCACCCATCCTTTGATTATAGTCCCCTGGTGGGGAATCATTGTACTACGTGGAGTGTAGTTCATGTTTTGCCTCATGTCCTGTCTCTCAGATTGTGGGTACTGGCCCCTATGTTGATTTCCATTATCAGTAAATCGATCCACATATCGGGGTCTATCCTGATTACCATGTATCATGGTGTTGGGATCAAATCTGCTCTGTGTCCCCAATGACTGGTAGTCACCATCATTTCTTTGATCTTGATTTTGTCTCTGGTTATTGTTCATACCTGCCATATCAGGCCGATATCCTACCCGGGGTCTGTCCCCTAAATACCTAGGGCTGATGTAGCTCTCCCTATTACTAGGATCATGTGATTGGAACATTGGTACAGGAAATGGCGACCTTTGTTGATTACCCCTTTGTTCAGGTGTCACATTATTTTTACCTTGGCTTTGAGCAGACTCAAGGGACATTTTGGCTGACCAGATTTCCATTACTGTGGCTGAGGGTTCTTTAGATTTAGGTCTAGTATCTTTTATCACTTTCTCTACCCTGACAATAGAGTACCTCATATAGTTTTGTGCTTTGATGTACAATCCATTCAAGGGACTTGTCACGGTCAAATTCACGGACCAATTGGGATATGATGTCTTTCTGTAGCCCATAGAAGTATGCAGTTTTAAACTCATTGGAATTTGGGTCAAAAGATACATCAAAGCGAGAAAATGCTCTTTTTAAGTCTTGTAAAAATTGGCGAGGGGATGTATTAGGTCCAGCAGTGATTGTGTAAGTGACTTTCTTTGCCTCCTGCAATGACTGAAAAGGAGAAAAATGACGCCTAATTTCTTTTTCAAACTCCACCCAGGTCATATTCTGCTGTTCATTTAATCCCCTTATGATGCTGGCCGTCGGGGCATCTAAGATTAAATGAAAATATTGTCTGTACTGTTCCTTAGGTATCTGGAGTGCTTTAAAAATGTCATGCACCGCTTCTAAGTGATCCTCAATGCAGCATTCACCTCCCTTTTTAAATGGTTTGATCAGGGCTTTAAAGGATTTCATTATTTTTATGGGGCTACTTGTTGCAATGCATGGAATTGCACTACTTTGTGATTCAATCCTGTTTTCAGGTGTATGAGATTGGTGGCTGCCCCCAATGGGAGTATCAAATCTCCCAAGGGCGCTGCAACCAAGTTCAGTCACCGGCCCAGTCACTGGAGCCCTAGCTCTTTGGGCAGAACTAGAATTCACCTCCACTCCATTGAATGTGGTACCCTGCCGCCTCTCCTGGGACCTGGGAATGCACATTTGCTGTTCTAAGTCCTTACACTTTTTAAGGAGTCTGTTTGCTTCATTTTGCAAATAGTTGTTTTCATCACTCATCTTATTAATCACCTCCTGCATGTCGCACATTTGCATTTGGCATTCATTGAACTCTTTATTTCTCCTGTCTCTTTATTGAGTCATTTTAATCATTTCTTGTTCTGCACTCTGGCGATCACATTCTTTTTCACAATGTTCTTTTTGTGAAATCTGCATTTCTGAAACAACCTCATCTTTATCCTGTCTAATGTGGTCCACTAAGGCTTTTAAGTGTATCAATTCTTGCTCACTATCCTCAAATTGTTTCTTGCTTTTGGATAACTGAGCATCAAAGTCTCTGCATTTTAATTGCATGTCTTTTTGGCATACATCCAATTCTGCTCTTAACATTTCCTGATTTTTACTTGCCCCATCTAATTCAGTCTTTAACCTGTTAATTAGCTGGGTATCATTTTCCTGCATTCGCAGGGACTTATTCAAAATACACCATATTTTGCTGCATAGCCGTATTAAACATTCTTTCTCTGCACTTTTATCGGCTGCATTCAATAATCTTGTAAGGCAGACCTGAACTATGCTGCCTTCTGCAAAAATATTGTCTAGTTTTTCTTTCTGCGCCTCACCCTGAATGCGGTCACACCATTGTAAGGTGCTGTTCGACGACCACGTCCCATATGCAAACAACTTTGCCTCTAAATATTGCACTAGGTCTGAAAATGTGGTTTCCCTTTGTGACATTCTGAAATTCGTTTTTAGTGGCACACTGCTATTATAAAATGGGTTCCCTTTAATGTGCAAATGGCAGTGTGAGACACGCTTGCCACGCCCAGTAGGTACTCTATGATCACTTTCCCGGCCTGCAACGCACCATAAATATGTTGGGTATTTTGTGGATATTTGGGGCTTTGCAGTATTTTCTTACCGCCAAAATATCTTTAGCAATAATCACTCTCTGTATTCATATAGGGTCACACATGACAATAATACATTGCATTATTTCAGAATTCAGACCTATTTAGATGGTATGCACGGTAGTTTGCGTAGTTGGTTGGTATAGTGGTTGGTTTATTTGTGGACCCAATATCCAACATCCCTTGTTTTTTATCTAGATTGTTCTTGATCACTAGAGAGACCTCAGGCCTACATTTTAGGGATACCACATTTTCAGGCAATTGTGGTATTTTTGTGGTAATTTCCACTACCTCATATACGGTAGGGAACTATGTCCAGAGAGTCTCTCTTCCCGTTGACTCATGTACCTCCAACAGGTTATGCTACAAACAGTCACTCACAACTGTCCATACTGAATAGAATCATGCACACACCTGCTTTAAAATGACAATTGCACTGTTTAAAAATCTACCCAAGTTTAAACCTTTCCCCATGCAAAATGAAAGAGAAAATAATACAGACTAGCTATCTGTTTTCAAATATTTTTGTATTATAGAAATTTCATTTAAACACAGTTTAACTTTTTTTACAGAAATAAATAAAATGGTACAACATTATTTGTGATAAAATGAACAGAGAGCTGCGAGAATATATCCAATTGGTAACATTAAATATGCTGATAAGAGACTCAGACTCCCTCTAACACACTGACTGAACAGCTTTGCGCACTTTCGCACAGCTCCCACTCGCTTCTGTAATTACCTTATCTGTTCAGCATGAGTTTTCTGCGGCTATTCTCTTTCTGAATTTGGCTCCCTTGAAGATCAACCCCAGTGAGAACAAGCGTCTGCCGTTCTCAAACCGGGGTTATTGCCTGGAGCTCTCAGCTTTTGCAGCAGGAATGCCCCAGCCAGGAAAGAGATCCTTCTCCCAGCTCTGCCAGATGTCGACTGCCTTCCCCCTCTTCTCAAGCTTCTCCAGCAAAGTTCTAATCACAGCCTCTAGCATGATACTTGCTATGACGCTGCTCCAATCAGAATCAATCATGTCATCTTCTCCCTCACTACACAATGGCTCACTTCTACAGTGGCAATTGTAACAAACTGATTTCCTGCTCCTTCGAGCTCTTTGCTTCCTATAGTTATGTGGACAGAGCAGCAGAGAACAAAATGAATGTGCGTTTAAAAGTTCACTTTCAGAGTAGGCCTAATTCTGCAGTGGAGACACATTTTTATTAGTGGGTTATGTTAAATGAAGTTTTATTAGTCAGGTTAGTTGTTAATAAGGTTAGTTATTAATTTTCAAATGTGTTTCTTGCAACATAGGCATTTCAGGTGAAAAATAGTGTGCATTTTGAATGTGCAGATGTGTGCTTTTAACTGTAAAAATGGATTTGCATCTTATATGTAAAAATCGTTTTTGACTGAATAGCCTGTCTTTACTTATATGTCCATGTTACTCTGGCAACACATATATCAATGCACCACACCCATGTAGTGGTGCTGCATAAAAAATGCTACCTGTGCAGTAGTGCTGTACTCTGTGCTGTAACACGCCAAATATCCTTACAAACCGCAAGCAATACCACTCCATCAACGTGCAGATGGTATGCAACTTAAACAAGATCATCACACATTGCTGTGCCCGTTATCCAGGATCAACTTATGACTCTTTGGTCCTACGGAACACCACGCTACCACGCTACAAGGAGCGAAATGCTGGACGACGTGCCTGGCTGCTTAGTGAGTTGCCTGACTGGCCCATGGCAGTGCATCAGGGTTATGAGGTGGGTGCCTGCATATTCCAGCTGGGTGGGAAGGAGGGAGATGCATACTCTACCTGGGTGGAAATGATGACGCCAGTGCACGATGAGCACCTCACCGAACACCGTGCCCCAGAGCCAGTGAAACGGCACATGACTACCAAAACCCACAGTGATGAAGTAAGGCCAACACCTAACACTACATGACCAACAGGTAACCAGGCCACATCCCACAACCCATGCACCACTCATCGGCGGCCCTCACACACCGTAAGGGCATCTAGCAATATGCACTGCATATGCACTATGTCACTGCCTCCAGCATATCACCACACCGGAGAGTCATCCCTGGGAGTGCATTGAACTGAGCCTAACAGGGATACCACAGAGTGGTACGAATGTGCTACTGACAACAGCCAACACTCCCTAATACCAAATCTCACAGAACACAACACAGCAATGATCACACTCCAACACTGCTGCATGCATATACGATGCACGTGCAACAAGATGTGGGTGCACACCATAAACCATCCTGAGGATGCTACCCACTCCATCATCCCATTGCACAGGACACATAGCGGGGTCAGAAATGGGGCCAATGCATTCAGGGGCATGTGCATATGGCACAAATGACCTGCTGCCATGTAAGACTGGTACAGTTGTCTGCCATGAATGTACAAACACTTACTTTCATTCCCCTCTCATGCAGGTGATGGTGGCTATTCCTTGAAGGCGTGGCTCATGAGCCATGTCTGAAACCCACAGAACAGGCATGAGGAGGACTACAATTGTTCCCATACCCGTACACGTGTGGTGATTGAGCAGACCTTTGGCCTGTTGAAGGCACGATTTTGTTGCCTCAGCCGGTCGAGTGGGGCACTTATCTACAGGCATGAGAAGGTGGCCAAGATCACCATGGCATGTGTAATGCTGCACAATGGTGGTCAGTCCAAATGTGCATCCGTCGGAACGTACCCCTGCCCCCTGACATGGAGCTGCAACCACCTGATGATAATGAAGGGGAGGAGGAGGAAGAATGGCAGGACACCATCACGGTGCCGATGCACAGGAAGGACGTGCCGTGCAGCAATCATTGATTGGACAATATTTCTGACACACAAGTCAGCTGAGGGTGTGAGGATGTCAGGACATCGGGCACTGGGTGTGGGGATACATGTACACTAATCACTGTGAAACATTAAATGACACATGCGCAATGATGAATGTCCACTCTGTTGTTTTTTTTTATGAACAACCGGTGTATTTAAATAGTAGGTTCAAACGTGAAAAACAAACCCTCCACCTAAGCCTCCCCCTCCCCCACTCCCCCAAAACTCCAAAAAACACACCCACTACCCCCACCCCTCCCCCCACAACTCCCAAACATACCCTCACCCCCCTCCAGTGTGCGGCGTGGGGCATGTGTCCTGTGCCAGTGCTGGCTGGGGTAGGGGTGGGCATTGTGCCTCTCCATGGGCCCTGCAGGAGCCGGTGGTGTGGCTTGTGGTGTCTTCCTGCTTGCAGGTATACGGCGGGCCCTGGCTTGGCCCCTGGAGGTACCGGGCCGGTTGGCTGCCTGGTCCTCGCTGTCATGCTCGCTGCCTGTGGGGGTGGAAGAGAGAGACGGCATGAGCGATGTTTTTAGAATCTGCATTTGGACATACGTACAATATCACAATGGGATTCTGGTGGGTTGTCTCCATTTGGGTGGTGAGCGGCACTTTGATCCATGCTTGGATGGTAAATGCATGCATATGTCTGGGTCACTCAAGTTGGCCGGGTACTGTGCTGGCTCACATGCACAATGTTTACATCACCTGCCCTGTGTGCCTCACGGAATAGGCCTCTTTGTGTGGTATGTGCCATATGTGTTACAGCCCTGCACCTGGCATTTGCCTGGGTCTCACTTGTTTCGGCATTATTGAAAGGGGTGGGGGGGTTTGGCCAACCATGACGTGACACCTTGGCTAGCCCTTGGCAGTACAGACTTTCATTACAAATACGTTCTCAGTATTGACTTTGGACACTCACCTCCATCGACGGATGACGTTGCCCCGCACTCCATGTCGCCAACCCCTTCAATGGCATGTGGGCCAATCATGACCGCACACCTCTCCTTCCACTGCATCAATTTAATGGGGGAACCTGGCCCTCCTCCTGTCTCCAGGGCCTGGCTTCTGTTGGCGGAGAGGATGCTTCGCACCCTCAGTCGTAGGTCGTCCCACTGTTTTCAGCAGTCCTTGGTGGTGCGGTGGGTGTTGCCCACAGCGCTCACCTTCTGTACTACAATGGCCCAGATCTCCTTCTTCTTTACAATCGTCACCCTCTGCATGTCACTGCTAAAAATGGTGTCCGAATGCTCGTGGAGAGTGTCCCCCATGATCTGGAGCTCATCCGAGGTAAATCGCTGCTTCCTGAGGTGGGCAGCTCCCTTTTTTGGTGCTTTCGGCATGATGGTGGTGTGGATGGTACATGTCTGTATTCACTGGATGGCTCCGGGTCCTGTGCGGTGAGGATGGCAATGGATTGTGTTTTTAAAGATGGCCGCCGTGCTCCTTCCAGTTCCTGTGCAATGACGCTGTTTCCGGTTCCGCTATTTAACGGTGACCGTAAATAGCAGTGACCACTGATTACAGTCACCGCTATTTACGGGCACTGCTATTGCCGCTTTGCTCTATGGCGGTAGTGTTTTAATGAATGGTGCGTTTGATGCCGGTAAAGGCTTTTTGGGCCCTTTTGCGGATTGGCGCTAGGTATGTTACCGGCATGGCGCAAAGCTTGTGCCTGCGAAGTCGTAATAGACCGGTCTATTGCCAGCTCGGACACGCTATTTGCACCATGCCGGTAATAACCAGTACTTACCTCCAAACTCAGAATGAGGGCCATTGTGTCAAATACCAGCCCTTTGTTTTGGTCATAATCTTTTTCTTCTTCAAACCTTATCTTAACCTATGGCTTCCAACACCATGTAACCTTATCAAGTGTCCAGGTCATTTTCATATTTAATAACCCATTTTGAAAAACCTTCCTTTGAGCATTACCACATTGAAAAACGTTGTGTTCTGTACATCATACTTTTAGATGTCCCACTATATAAACTGGCTCAACAAATATATGTATAATCCTACAATACATCCTAAACATATGTACATTATAGACATTATTATGTGATACTTGTGATGAGAAACCTGCAGATGATGATAATAATCAAAGAATCTCTCTCGTTGTGCAATATCAAAAGACATGCTTGATACCATCAATGAATATAGTCCTAAAAGGAAAACACATCATTTGCGGGAATTGTTATTTACAAAAGATTGCAAGAGCTGGCAGCTTTATACAATCAATTAGCACTTTATTCAGATGGGCCCTTGGAGTCTGGCAAAGGGTGAGCTGTATGGTGCATCTTCTGGACATCAGAAAGGTGGACCCAATGCTGCAACTCTTTTAAGTTTACTGCAAAAGCGGTGGCATAAACCACTGTGTATGGGCCAATAAATCGTTGGCTGGATCCAGCGGCGGAAAAAGTTCCTGATGTTTATTTTATCACAGGGGGAACAACTGAAGCTGTGGCAAGCTTTCTGGGACGGGCACCATGCAGTCATCTGCTTCTTATTTTGTGGTTGCCATCTGGTGAGAAAGAACTGTTATACATCTGGTTAACTGATGCAAATATCCTGTAAACTAGTCTTCTAAAATTGTAGGTGCCCTGTGAGCATCATATGAAATACGCATGGGTGAAAGTGGTGGGCATTCTCCTTCCTGTCATCATCTCGTGAGCTGATGGTCTTTACAGGGCTTCATCCTCAAATGAAAAGGGCCAGGGGTAAACAGTGGAAAAAACTCTTCTTGGGGGGGTCACACATAACTTTTAGAATTTGTCCTTCAAGAGGCCGTTTATCCTCTCGACAATGCCATTGGCCTACGGTTTGTATAGGGAGCGGCTCTTATGCCGAATACCTAACAATGCTGCTATTCCTTTAAGTAGCTCATTGAAGAAGTGAGTGTTGTTATCGGATTTAAGAACTTTGCATACTTCCCGTTGAGGGAACACTTCTTAAACTAGAAATGTGGCCACTGATTTAGCATCAGTATGTGCACATGGCCTAACCTCAATTTATACAGAGAACGGCAAACAATAACAATGCGGTAAAGATAGGTGTTGCACCGCTCTCCCATGTCGGCAAAGTTGATATACAATTTTCAGAATAGTCCACTGGGGCGTGGTAATCTGCCATGCATTGTCTTCATTTTTTCCCCATATTGTACAGATGAAAGGTAACAAAATTGGCAAATGATATGTTTAACAATTCCTGGAGGTTTGGCATAAATCAATCCTCTTCGATGTTCACAGCTATGCGTTGCTTAGAGATGTGCAAGTGATAATGCAGGTGTTCAAAAGCAACCATCACCAATTCCTGGGGCATCACTACTTTACCTCTGATGACCTGCCTCCATATCTGGTCAGTGGGGTATTGCTGACACCCCTCCTTTGTCACAACTGTTTCTCTTCTTGGGGAGCCTGTCCCTGCAACTCTATTATATGGGTGATTGGAACTGCTGTAGATTGGACTTCTAGTTCTACTTGCTTCCCGAAGGAAATTGGGTCTGTATTGTTAGTATGTGCGGTGCACTTGACGAATGGGACAAGTGTGGACCACAAAAGAGCTGAGATTAACCTGTTTAGTACCTGCATGCTGCACGTGGGAGTTAAAAAGTCCTTTGTAATCCCCTCCTCTTCCACTGTGATAATCCAGAATGTACAGTGGTGGTAACATATGCTGAATCAGAGTATATTGTCTCTCAGCACCCTTGGCATGTCTCCAATGCCTCCATTAGGGCAATGAGCATTTCTGCTTGGGCAGAGTAATGCATTGGCAACCTCTACTGAACCAGTACCTTGTACTCTCCATCTACTAAGCAGTTTACCACTGCCCCTGTGTGCCTCTTGACTGCCTCCTGGTCAGTGGTCACGGAAATATAATTGAAAAACACTTCCCCATCATTGAGAGTGCAGTCCCTCACCTTAGGTATGTCGTCTTCAGGGCCTTCATAGGTAACACAGTCATGTGTGTCATCTTCAGTGAGTGGTTCTGTGATAAAAGTGGCTGGGTTGACAGTCTTGCACCTCACAATATCGAAAGAGGAGCTAGATAAAATGACCATGTATGCTGATGCTCATCAGTCATCAGTGTGGATTTGGACATTTCAATAATTGGAAACACTGCATGCTCAACATATATGGTTACTGAACAACCTATTGTGATGGTGGGAGATTTTTCAATGGTGAATGCTGCTGCAGCAAGAGCCTGCGCACATGGGAATTTGCTCTGCATTACTGAGTCTAACATGCCACTATAGTAGGCCAGAGGTGTATGGCCCATGGTGTTTTTCTGCATCAATACTGCAGTCACCATCTGTCTGTCTGAGTGAGAAAACAAATATAATTATCGCGTGTAGTTGGGGGTTGCTAGAACAGGGGCTCTGCTAATGGCTTCTTTGAGCTCTTTTCGAATCTTGTGAGCATCTCTTCTGTACATGTGAGGATGCTTTTTTGTCTTTTGGGCCTCCTTCAGTGCATTTCATAATGGCCTTGTGTATGCGGTATAGTCATATCCATGCCGTGCAATAATTGTACAATCCTAGGAACCTTTGCATGCTTTAATTGTGACTTGTTGTGGTGCACGGTGCACTGCAGCTGCGTGCTCAGGCATTACCTTCTTACCATCAACAGAACTCAGTTGAACTAAATATATCACTTCCTGTTTACAATGCTGCATCTTCGCCCTGAATACTTTGTATCCTTTGTCTGCTAGCAATTTTAACAGCGTGATGGAGTCCTCTCTGCACTGCTGCTCATTGGTGCTGCATACCAACAAACCATCAACGTATTAAATAATGAAAATGGGCACATGTCTGTTTCCTAAATCAAAGTGGAGTATCCTTTTAAAAATACTGGGGGACTCGCAGTACCCCTGTGGTAATTGAGTGTGAGAAAAAACGGTTATACATCTGGTTAACTGATGCAAATATCCTGTAAACTAATCTCCTAAAATGGTGGGATCCTTGTGAGCATCATATGCAATACGCATGGGTGAAAGTTGTGTGCATTCTCCTTCCTGTCATCATCTCGTGAGCTGATGGTCTTTACAGGGCTTTGTCCTCAAAATTAAAAGGGCCAGGGTAAACAGTGGAAAAAATTCTTCTTGGGGGGTCACACATAACTTTTATAATTTGCCCTTCAAGAGGCCATGTATCCTCTCGACAATGCCATTGGCATAAGGTTTGTATAGGGAGCAGATCTTATGCCAAATGCCTAACAATGCTGCTATTCCTTTAAGCAGCTCATTGAAGAAGTGAGTGTCGTTATCGGATTTAAGAACTTTGCACACTCCCCATCGGGGGAACACTTTATGAACTAAAAATGTGGCTGATGATTTAGCATCGGTATGTGCACATGTCCCAGCCTAAATCTATCCAGAGAATGGGCAAACAATAACAATGAGATACCGATAGATGTTGCGCGGCTCTCCCATGTCGGCAAAGTCGATATGCAGTTTTCAGAATAGTCCACTGGGGTGGGGTAATGTACCACGCATTGTCCTCAATTTTTGTCCCGTATTGTACAGATGACAGGTGGTAAAATAGGCAATTGATGTGTTCAACCATTCCTGGAGGTTTGGCACAAACCAATCTTCTTGGATGTCCACAGCTATGTGTTGCTTAGAGAAGTGCAAGTGCAAATGATAATGGAGCTGTTCAAAAGCAACCATCACCAATTCCTGGGGAATCACCATTTTACCTGTGATGACCTGCCTCCATACCAGGTCAGTTGGTTATTGCTGACACCCCCTCCTTTGCCACAACTGTTTCTCTTCTTGGGGAGCCTGTCCCTGCAACTCTATTATATGGGTGATTGGAACAGCTTTAGATTGGACTTCTAGTTCTACTTGCTTCCCGAAGGAAATTGGGTCTGTATTGTTAGTATGTGCGGTGCACTTGACGAATGCGACAAGTGTGGACCACAAGAGAGCGGTTAAGTAGCTCCATGCTGATCGAGGGAGCCAAAAAGTCCTTTGTAATCCCCTCATCTTCCACATTGATAATCCAGAATGCACAGTGATGGTAACATATGCTGAATCAGAGAATATTGTCTCTCAGCACCCTTGGCATGTCTCCGATGCCTCCATTAGAGAAATGAGCTTTGCTGCTTGGGCAGAGTAATGCATTGGCAACCTCTACTGAACCAGTACCTTGTACTCTCCATATACCAAGCGGACCATCTCTGCCCCTGTGTGCCTCTTGCCTGCCTCCTGGTCAATGGTCGCTGAAACATCAATGAAAAACACTTCCCCATCATTGAGAGTACAGTCCCTCACCTTAGGTATGTCGTCTTCAGGGCCTTCATAGTTAACACAGTCATGTGTGTCATCTTCAGTGAGTGGTTCTGTGATAAAAGTGCCTGGGTTTACAGTCTTGCACCTCACAATATCGATAGAGGGGCTAGATAAAATGACCTTGTATGCTGATGCTCTCTGACTCGTCAGTGTGGATTTGGACATTTCAATGATTGCAAACACTGCATGCTCAACATATACAGTAACTGAACAACCCATTGTGATGGTGGGAGATTTTTCTATGGTGAATGCTGCTGCAAGAGCCTGCTGGCATGGGAATTGGCTCTGCATTAATGACTCTAACATGCCACTCTAGTAGGCCAGCGGTTTATCGCCCATGGTGTTTTTCTGCGTCAATACTGCTTTCATCATATGTCTGTCTGAGTGAAAAAACAAATATAATTATTGTGTGTAGTTGGGGGTTGCAAGAACAGGGGCTGTGCTAATGGCTTCTTTGAGATCTTTTCGAAACTTGTGAACATCTCTTTTCTGTCTTTTGGGCCTCCTTCAGTGCATTTTATAATCGCCTTGTGTATTTGGTATAGTCATATATCCATGCCCTGCAATAATTGTACAACCCTAGGAACCTTTGCATGTCTTTAATTGTGACTTGTTGTGGTGCACTGTGCACTGCAGCTGCATGCTCAGGCGTTACCTTTTTTACCATCAACAGAATTCAGTTGAACTAAATATAGCACTTCCTGTTGACAATACTGCATCTTCGCCCTGAGTACTTTGTATCCTTTGTCTGCTAGCAATTTTAACAGCGTGATGGTGTCCTCTCTGCACTGCTGCTCATTGGTGCTACATACCAACAAACCATCAACGTATTAGACAATGAAAATGGGCACACTGTTTCCTAAATCAAAGTGGAGTACCCTGTTAAAAATACTGGGGACTCGCAGTGCCTCTGTGGTAATCGAGTGTGCTGAAACCTCGTCCTGCGATAGGTAAGCACGGTGATCAACTGGAAATTGGGATGCTATGGAATAGAGAAGAACACATTCTTTAAGTCAATGACGGTAAAGCGGATCACTGTGGTGGGTATGTTACAAAGTATTGTTGCTGGGTTCAGTACAACTAGGAACTCATACTGCACTATGCTGTTCAGGGAGAGTAAGTCCTGAATCATCCAACTTGACCCCTTTGCCTTCTTGATGGGCTATATAGCGTTATTGCATGGGCATACTGATGGTATGATAATACCCTGGTGTAGTAGGGCCGTAATGGTATCATATATCCCCTCATCTGCCTCCACAGACAGCAGGTACTGTTTTACTCAGGGTAGGATTGCTCCTGGTTTGAGGGTTATGTGTACTGCTCCTACACTCTTCCACAGGCTTACATCATGGGGATTGCTTGTCCACAACCCGTCTGGCACCTGTGCTAAGTCATCTTGAGCAAACTGCGGCACACTCCCTGCTAACATCATGAGGCATGGCATATTTCTCTGTTGCATCATTATTTCACATGGGTTACACCCTTCAAATATCATCTCCCTGTCATTGTCCATTTGCTCAAAAAGTTGTTGCTCCCATACCCCCCTCAATGGCTGTGGTGGGTAAATGCATAGGACAATGCGCCATTCTCCTCCCTCTGTATCTGTCCCTATCAACACTATTTTGTTTTTCAAAACCACCACCCCTTCCAAATCCAGTGTGATAATCATCCCTGCGTCACGCTCTTGGGAATGGGCTGGTCTATACAAAAATGTGATGGTACTCTCCACGGATGGTTAGCCACACCTGGAACTGCATTGAGCAATATTGTTACCCCATAGATGAAAGTCGGGGTTCACTGGTAACCCTTGGGTTGCCCGCTCACTTCCCAATGAACACAACGACCATTGCCCTTACATAACATAACATAACATGTACCTGGGCTTGAACACACTACCTCTTCCTCAATGAATGAGATTGTCATGGTCAATTTGCTTAATTATATCCCTTCCTAACAATTTTACTGGGAGGCCGCTGATAAAAAATATGGTGCTCACACCTCCTTCTGACCTTCCCTAATGGGTAATTATTCTGTAAATGGGCCTGATTTTATTTCCCCAGAGAACCCTTGCATGCCCATTACCTCACCCAATGCATGACTTTGTTGCCCCATGGTCTACCATAACAACGATTGGTTTATTGCCTAGCTCCATGCCCACCAATGGTTCCTCTTCTGGGTTGGCAGTGATTAACAGGACTGGGCACGGTAAGGCTCTCTATGGGCTGTCATAATCTGGATAGGTATTAATTATTGGGAAGATGAAGGGATGCCACCCTACCACACTGGCCCCTTGGCAATTCATGGCTGTTCCATAATGTACTGCATTGTTATAATGCACTTGAGGAGCATTTGGTGGCACTTGATGTATTGCATACGCTGGTACACCATTAGTTGCTGTGGTGGGCATCTGGAAGTACTGGTGTGGGAGTGCTGGAGGGGCCATAGGCAGTGGTGCACCATAAGGGGTGTGTGGGGGTGCCGCAGTGTATGGCTGTGGGTAGGGGGCTGTGAACCTGATGCATACGGGCCAATCCACCCACATGTCCAACATTGCCCCATGTTCCCACCCCTGTGGCCATTCCTCCAAATACTCCTCTGCTGCCCTGAAATCCTGCAAATCCTCCCTTCCATATAGGATACCCTCACTGAGGCCCTCTGTGATACTGTCCGTATACCCAACATTCCAATCATACCCCACCCATGCGAGGGCTGCCCCTACCTCTCCTGTATTGCCCTCAGCTCCGTCTGCTGATCCTTGTGGCACAGTTATTACCACCTCCTCTATCGTCAACTTCGCCGGCTTCTTTTGTACTAGTTTCACTTCTTCCATTTCTTTTGCTTCTACCATTTCGTTTGCATTCTCACTGAGCCCTTTACAATGCTGTAAAATGATGAATTGTATCTCCACCCGTCCTTTAGCTTCAATCCCTAACACCTTATCTACTGCTTTCTGCACTTCCTATGGAGACCCTTCTTTGGTATAGTAGAAAAATGCTATGCACCTGTCCCCTGGTTTTCCAGTCTCTGCCATACACATGCCTTGCATCTGCAATATACACTGTGCCAGGTCCTCATCATCTCACATAATGTGTGCCATTTTAGATTGCACATTTAGAGTGTCAGGATATGTGCATAGCGCTGCCCATACACAGGCCCTACAGTTTTTAAAGTGGGTCCTGTTGTGACTATTGTCTCCTAATCGCACCCCGGGGTACCCTGCCTTACCCCAAATGTCATCTGCCTGGTCTCCCAATACAGAGGTGAACAACCTCTTGATGTTGGCTACAGCTAGAGTTACACCTGACGTTTGCTTCTCAAATGCGTGTATCCATTTGCCTTGCACACAGTAAGGGATGGTAGTGCTTTGATCAAATTCTTCCAGTCCATATGGGGGCCAAGGGATAGATTGCGCCCTTGCCAATCCCTTGTGTAATAATGGAAACCGTACCCCCACCTGCTTCCCCACCTTCTTCTTCCATCCTTGTTTCCCCTTAACTTCTGCCATTCGTCCATATCGGGCTCTCAACCTGGGCCCCCACAATCTTTCCACCTAAAACAAAATCATGGGTGGAGTACCATCTTCCCCCTGCTCCTCTTCCATACCTCACACTTTGTACCCTGCTACTGCGGCCTCCCTCATGGGCATCAGACTGAACCGATCTGTAGTCTAAACTACTGTGCTGTAGCCTCCCTCTTTACTGCCCCTTAGAATACTTTCTGCTAATTTTGGTTTCCACATGCACATCCCGTATCGTCGTATTTTCAATTCTGAATAAGATGTTCCCTGCTCTCCACTCATCCGTCCCAACTGGGACTCTCTGCCCTTCCCCCCGATCCAGCTTTAATCTTGCTCACTCTTCTTCTGTTGTCTTTAATGCTTCTTCTAACAACTTCTATGGTCGGACTCCCTGGGCCCTTGAGTTTGAGCGGCTGCGGTTGCTATGGGGTTCAGGATATTCTCATATTGAGCTGCCGTTTATGGAGGAAGAGGGGCTGTGGTGGGCAGTGGAACATATGTGCGATTCGGGTAACCTGTCTATGCACGTATGCGGTAACACCCTGCTGGGAGAGGCTGTGCTACGGATACTGTGTTTGTTGGGGCTGGGCTCCCCTGGGTATTCGGGACAATGGCCGCGACTAGGAGGCCGACTCGCCATTTTTTATATTATCTTGGAGGGCATCCCCCAAATTCTCCACCGTCCTCCATAATTCAAGGACCACGTTTCTGTTATTCTGTTTCTTCCCCTTGTATTTGGCTGCCAAGAACGTATACATGTGACCTAGCTAAAACCTCCTTGTTATTTGTACCTTGTTCTGGCCATGGCTTATACATTCCCCCTCGCATCTTGGCCAACCACTCTCGATGATACTTCACAATTTTCTCCCGATATAAAGGGGGGCCGTGCACATATACTCATTAGAGTCGACAGCTCAATTTTAATGGTGCTATCTGCTTAAAACAGATGCAATCTACCCAGGGCCAGATCCTGCGGTATCTTAATAACCCTGCCCCACCCCTTTTCTGTTTTTATTCCACTGCTCTCCTCGCTCGTCACCCCTCACCCACACACCCCAATCTCCTCACACCACTACAATCCACACATCTTTATAAAAAACACCTATCACTTACTCCATAAAATGCTATGCAACACCTCTGAACCCCACCTTGGGCCATACTTCCAATAAAACACCAATAAACACAGCAACAAACTACTACTCATCCTCACGCCCGGTTTATATCGGGCGGAGGAATCCAAGACCCTCTCAATATACAGGGCCTCTACCCTTTATATCTGTTTTCCTCTTAATTTTACAGCACTATCTTCTCCCCAATAGGACAGGATCCTGTTTCACTCTTATCCTTTACCTCATAAGATAAAGACAAAAAATATATAATACCACATGGTTTCTCCACTCCACATCCACTTCACCATCAACACACACTCACACATACCCCGCTCCACTGTTTTTTTCTCTTGCAAAAGGGACACTTACATCTATGCGCTCTCCCGAGTTCATTCATCATTGGGTCCTGTGAACAGCCTGCACAATCTGGGTGCGACACCCTGCTCCCAAGAGCAGATAGGAATTCAGGCAAAACCTCTCCAGTTTGTGCACAGTGGTCTGGTCACTGCAGGTGCGCACGGCTACTCTGGGTGTGCGGCCAGGAATCCTCCATCACCACAGAGGGTTTGGAATCATTTTGCTGTTGCCAAATTTGTAAGGCAAGACCTCCAGACAACTAGACAATGAAAAACACTCCTCTAAGGAAATAGGCTCGATGCACCTCTTTGCAAGGAAAGCAAGGTCTTTTTTTGTATACAAAAATGTAAAAGGTAAATGGAGGTCCCATAGAACCAAACTGCCACAGAGCTCTCTGTTAGTTCAAAACAAGCACAGGTTTTAAGCGAGATAAGCGTCACTCGTGGCATAAGCAATATAGAATGTTAACCCCCCTTCATTGGCTACCACCTATATACATACTTCAAGTCCCCTATAGTCCCTTGACCAATTGGCCACATCCTAATCTACTCCTGTCCTCTAACACGTGGTCCCCAATTACATCATTTGGGTTTTCCGCTACCTGATTCGCAAGGTTCCTGAAATGTTACCTTCCCCATTGGCTTAGTCACATGGTGTACACTCATTAACACGAGATCAGTGGACAGCTCCATGGTAAAATTGGCTCCTTAGAATAATGGTATGCTTCTCTAGATTGTATCACTAAAAAAGACAAAACACAACTGCATATACATTTTCTATGAAGCAAGACGTCTTACCCATACAGATGGTGGCTTAGGAGCAACAAATCTTAAAATTCTTTGTATGCAAAAGAAATGCATTGATTAAGTATGGCTGCAATTGAGTTTGCCATCCTTTTGTGGGTCGACAAAGTAATAATTTAAGTGAAAAAGTATTGTAATTCTCATTGGGCTGGAGAAGATTACACTCAGAAAGTTAAAATCCACTAACCATGTTTAAATAGGCACACTAAATGCTTGTCACAAATTGCAGAATCGATTGCAAAAATTATTTCAGGCAATAAAATTTGAATCTGTAATTGACTATGGGACCACTCCGGTGGTGATAGTGTGCAGTACAAATATCCTTTAACATTAACATTAACATGTAATCGTTTTGTGGCCATGTCAGCTACTAGTTGCACAGAAAGCTGTATCGTTTTTGGTAGGTAGGAGGTTATATTCAGTAGATGTGAGTCTCAATGCATATTTTAGTGGCCATCTAAATGCCTGGCCAAAGTTCTCAAGTTTTAAATGACAAATATAAGAATACTTTTTCATAAGAGTGTATTTATGGCTGTAGCTGTAACTTGTAATGATATCTTTTTGTGGCCAGACAAAAACATAATTGCAGAGAAAGGGTCTATATGGCTTGGTAGAGAGGAGAACATTATAATCAGTGCTGATGAATCACTGTGCAATTCTTTACTGGCAAGACCATATGAATGCAACATGCTGTGACGTTTCAAATACGAAATATTACCATTATTATTGGCAAGAAAGTACATTCAATTGCTTTAACTTAGTGCATAATTTTTTGTTGCCAGTCCAAATATTAGTTACAGACAAAAGTCTTATAATCTTAGCAGCAGGAAAAGATGCATGCAGAGGCTGTGATTCAGTGTGACATATTTATGGAGCCAGATCAAATACTTGTCATATGTGTGCAATATTTTGAATAACATGTTGGGAAAGACAATACTTTCAGTGACTGTAACTTAGTACATCACCCTTTTCTTTGAAAGAACAAATGTTGGTTGCAGAGAAGCTCTTATCATTCCTTATATATAAGAGAAGATTACATACAGTGGCTCTGAAGCAGTGTGACATTTTTTAGAGGATCCCTAGAAACCATCTAGCAATACCAGCCAGAACCCATGATACTGGGTCCTATGACCACTTTGGTTCCCTACTCCTGAAAAAAGGGTCAGTGGGAATGACTATGGGGTCATGGTTTGTTTGGGAATTTAGTTCATTCCATGTTTCATTGCGTTAAGGGATTAACCACAAGATCCTACGAGACTTTGACTTTGGCAGTTGTTTTGAATTGGTTCACGAAATCCCTTGCAACTCAGTGAAAGTTTGGTATTTGGCTGCCATTTGGAAAACAGAAAGGACAGTACTTAGACCACCATCTTGCTTAGCATTCTGGATTTTGAGAAAACACTTATCTACTTTCTCCTCTTCTGGATTCCAGAAAAGCTTCTTCTGGGCTTCTGGGTCTTCTACCATCTCATTAGCTAAGCTTGACCTCCACTCCAGAAAAATAGAGCAACTCACATCAGGTCAGGATTCTTAGACTTGGCAATACCCACAAATCAAACAGCATCTCAAACAGATCCTAAGAAGGTTATTGACATGTGGAAATTTCGAGAAGGCATAATTACCAGTGACTCACCCAAAACATAGTGGAACCAAGAACAATGGGCTTTGCTGATACCCTGAGCAGTGGTGAAGACATTGAATTTTCGAAGAATGATTACATGAACTAAATACTGTGGAATATTACCTGCGGTTCAATATACATGTTGTTTGCATATCGAGCTAATTACATTTTGTGTGGCTTAACAGAAGAACTGACCTAAGAACTTAACATACACTTGCATAGCCACTCTGCTTTGCTCCAGAGTGACCTCAACTCTTGTTGATTGCTTCTCAGTGCTCCTGCAGAACACTCAATAAGCATTAAAGCATGGTAAACCCACACATCCCTTCCTTCTTAGCAACAGGAATCCCTCTGGCCAGGTTGACAATTTTGCAACCATATTGAGAGATCTCATTTAGGCTGAAATGAATGCATGGGTATGCACTCTGGCAAGAAACCCACACTGTACGGACAGACCTGGAAACTTTGGTTCATAACCTGTAAGCCAAACAATCTCACCTCCCACATGAGACACACGTCCAACACCTTTAAACCCAACAGGCAGGGCATCCTCTTACCAATATGCCCCTTCAGGCTTATGTCCCATTCAGGCAATCACCCCAGTGTCTGTCCCTTTAGCCCAAACTGAGCACTTCCGTGGGAAATGTTGAAGCACCTGTTAATTATACAATAAATAAACTCTGCATTCACTATGTACAATAGGGCTTCGCTAATAACAGCAGAATGGTGGCAAAAATAAATCTTAGAATCCTTTTTGGGCAAGTTAGTGCATTTGGGCACTGTGGCCGTAACTGAGTTTGCCATCTTGTGAACCTGTGGCAAATATGATTTGGAGATAAAAAGGTTTTATAACTCTTCGTAAGCAGCCTGAGATTATCGTCAATGGATGTAAGTGAGTGTTTTTTTGTGACTAGGCTAAATACTAGTAACAGAGAAAAATCTTAGAATTCTTGGTAGACTGGAGGAGGTATACAGACTGTAGTTGACTATGTACTTATAACGTAAGACGAGAGGATACCAGTGACCACTTTGTTTGACTTATATAAACATGGCATTTCTTTTCATTGTGAGGGGAATCATATCACAGCCTTCTTTGGCAGTAGGCACGGGAAGCAGGGGAACATATTTTGTGGCAGTTAAACAATGGGACCAAATACAAGATGTGGGAAGTGGTGAGTAAGACATCTAAGAATTATGTTTATACGAAAGGGTTCATGCAATTGGTGCACCTGAGTCCACAATGTGCCAGCTTGGTTCGCTACTGCAGACTTACCTTTTCCAGAGCTGAGGTGTCCAAAGTAGTTTAAAGTTACATGGAGAGAGAGAGGCATGTCGGGGAGCTGCAACCCAATGCCTTTGTGGCAGAAGGAGTTGAAAGTTACAGATTTTAGATCTGCTGATTAGCAAGTTGAAAGAAGTTCAGAGATATATAATACTGGATGTTCCTAGTCTCCCCCATTACCATCCATATATAATAATGACTAATATGAGGTTAATGATGGAAATTATAATGACCAAGATAAAGGCTGTGACCCATCTGACTTTAGACTCCAACACAAGATTTTAGAAATAATTGATACAGTGGAGGATAAAGAGAAGGATATTGCCAATGTCAAAAACGACTTGGGGTGATCCGAGTTCTGTGCCCTCCATATCCGGGAAGCATAATCACAACAGTCCAACAATAGATGTAGTGTGGTTAGTGTAGTCAGTATCATCAGAGCAACCCATACACATTAATTTTTCCTTTTTTCGTACATGAAGTTGGGATTATAGATTACAACAAAAAAGGAAAAAAGGGTGAATCATCAGACCCAGCCATACACACACACCATTTGTACCTTTTATGGTGTAAGCGCTACACACACCGTGTGTGTAGCGCTTACACCATAAAAGGTACAAATGGTGTGTGTGTATGGCTGGGTCTGATGATTCAGACTAAACCCAGAGCCCTACATCAATTGGTCTAATGGGATACTGCCACTGTTATAGAGATAGGAATTAAGAGAAAAGCTGCTCTTCCACCTTTGCACAGCGTCTTTTAAGGATAACGTGTCAGATCGGAAAGTGCAAATTATGACAGTGTCAGGTACAGCACAAACTCTGCCACCAGCACGGTCCTAACAGAGAAGAATTGGATGTCTTCTTGCTCCAACTAGAAAGTCCAAAGTGTTGATGTTCAATATACTACAGGGCATAGAATAACAGCATTCCACCACTGGTACTATGTACAATCAAACTGTGCGTTTGGAACACGTTTGGATACAATCTAATAAACATTTAAACACAATGTTTCATACAAAATGAACACAAAGTTAAAGGAGCATTTCTGGTAGCTCCTGGTTCCCCTGCAGTAGGTCCTGCCTACAGGGGGATACCCAGCACCCAGGAACTGGTTTTAGCTCTTGCTCATTGGTCCTCTTTTTTCGAACTCGCAGTTGCAGCCTGCCAAGCTTGCCCATGGGTACAAAACTTTCTCTCAAAAGGGTCATGCATTTCAGCCAGCAGAGATGCTCACCTTTAGGCCTACATTTTGGGCAAATCTGTTTCCACGTCCAGATGGCAGGGACTGCCATCAAGAAGCTGGGATGCCCCTTTTTCGTAGCTTGGTTTAGCGGGTGCACTCCCATGTATGGCTGCTCTGGACAGGGCAGGCCATGGAATGGAGAGGGATCAGACATGTTGTCAGCTACAGCCGGGGAGAAGTGTGTTAGCACTGAAATAAAACACTAGTCTTCTACATGGCTTGATCAATGCTCTCCTGGCTGTCACAGCACTGATATGTAAACAGTGTCCTCACGTACTGGGTCTGATGAGGACTGTGCTGTGCTCATCGTGCAGTGGGTCAGTCTCCCCTTGCAGTCTGCCAAGCCCGTCCATGGGCACAAGGTTTTCTCTCAAAAGGGTCATGCATTTCAGCCAGTGTAGACGCTTTCCTCTCAATTTATGCCTGTATTTTGGGCCAAACCTTTTCCCAATGCAGGAGGCTGCTCTGCCATCAAGAGGTTAGCTGGATGCCCCTTTTTTGTTAATCGGTTTTGCTAGTGACCTCCCACTTATGCCTGCTCTGGACAGGTCAGGCCAATGAATGGCGAGGGATGAGTCTCCAATTTGTCAGCTACAACCCGGAAGAAGTGTGTTAGAACTAAAAGATACACTGGCCTTCTTCATGGCTTGAAAACATTTTCTGCTAGCTGTTGCAGTATTGGCGTGTGCACAGTGTCCTCACACACAGGGTCTGATGAGGAGAGCGCTGTGCTCATCATGGAATCGGTCAGTCTCCCAGTTGTCATACTTGCAGCCTGTCAGGTCAGTCCATGGGCACATGGCTTTCCCTCAAAAGGGCATACATTTCAGCCAGTAGAGATGCTTGCTTCCCAGTATAAGACTGTATTGTGGGCAAAACCTTTTCCCTGTGCAGGAGGCTGGCTCTGCCATCAAGAGGTTAGATGGATGCCCCTTTTTTGTTACTCAGTTTTGCTGGTGCACTCATGCATACGCCTGCTCTGGACAGGGCAGGCCATGGAATGGAGAGGGATCAGTCTCCAATTAGTGTCATCGACAGCCTGGGAGAAGCGTATCACTACTGAAAAAAACACTGGTCTTCTTCCTAGCTTTAAAAATGTTCTCCTGGCTGTCACAGCACTTGTATGTACACAGTGTCCTCATGTACTGGGTCTGGTGAGGACAGCACAGTGCTCATCATGGCATAGGGTCTGTCTCCCAGATATTACACTCACAGGCTGCCAAGCCTGACTGTGGGCACAGGGCTTTCTATCAAAAGGGTCATGGATTTAAGCCAGCTGAGACGCTTGCCTGTCAATTTAGGCCTACATTTTGGGTAAAACGTGTTCCCCGTACAGGGGGTAGGCTCTGCCATCAAGAAGTAAGCTGGGATGCCCCTTTTTTGTTAATTGGTTTTGCTGGTGCACTCCCATGTACGGCTGCTCTGGACAGGGTAGGCCATGGAATGGAGAGGGATCAGTCTCCAATTTATGTCAGCTACAGCCTAGGAGAAGTGTGTTAGCGCTGAAAGATACACTGGCCTTCTTCATGGCTTGAAACAATGCTCTCTTAACTGTTACGGCACTGGTGTGTGCACAGTGTCCAAACGTACAGGGTCTGGTTAGGACTTTGCTGTGCTCATTGTGCAGTGGGTCAGTCTCTTCTTTGTCACACTTGGTCTGTTAAGCCCGTCCAAGGGCGCACAATTTTCTCTCAAATGGGTCATGCGTTCCAGCCAGTGGAGATGCTTTCCTCTCAGTTTAGTGTTGTATTTCGGGCAAAACCTTTTCCACATGCAGGAGGTAGCTCTGCCATCAAGAGGTTAGCTGGATGCCCATTTTTGTTACTCCATTTTGCTGGTACATTCCCACATACAGCTGCTCTCGACAGGGCAGGCTATGGAAAGGATACGGATCAGTCTCCAATGTATGTCAGCTACAGTGCGGGAGAAGTGTGGTTGCGCTAAAAGAAACACTGGCCTTCTTCATGGCTTGAGAAAATGCTCTCCTAGCTGTTACAGCACTGGCGTGTGCACAATGTCCTCACATACAGGGTCTGATGAGAACTGCAATGTGCTCATCATGGAGTAGGTTGAGTCACCCAGTTGTCACACTTGCAGACTACCAAGCCTATCTGTGGGCACAAGGCTTTTTATCAAAAGGGTCATGCCTTTCATCCAACTGAGATGTTCTCCTCCCAGTTTAGGCCTGCATTGTGGGCAATATTTTCTGCTTGCAGGCTGCAGGCTCTGCCATGAAGAAATGTGCTAAAATGCCCTTTTTTCATTGCTCAGTTTTGCTTCTGCACTCCCACGTACGCCTGCTCCGGATTTAGCAGGCTATGGAATGGAATGGAGATGGGTCAGAGTCCAATTTGTGTCATCGACATGCCCATTTGTTGATTATTTTTACGTCTATATTATTTCTAGGGGCTGGGCACTTTTTGTTAGTGTTCATTTTATAATATGTATTTTTTTACAGAATATATGTACAATGAAATATATTTAGTAAAATAGGGGCATTTTATATTTTTTTCGGTATTTTATAATAGTTTTCCGAGTTAAACCTTTTTGAACATGTCATAACCTAGCCCCTCGCCCACATGGAACACCCGAAAATATTGTATAATCGGAGGTAAAGTACATATAGCTGCTGGTGTAGACAGTATTTTGCAGTGTCTGCCACATGTATCACCCTACACTTGAATCATCCTGGGCTATGTTGCATGGGGTGTTGTGGACAAGTAGTGGGTAGCATCTTTCACGGATGCCAACATTGCAGTCTGGGCACCAGGCTTACTTCTGCCAGAACATATGGCTCAGTCCCTTTCTTTCTTTGCAGGCAAAATGGCAAAACCATGCTCATTTGATGATGGGGGGAGCAGTGGAGTTGCTGCTGAGGGTTCAGAGAACATTCCCTCCTGAGACAAGCAGAGAGCCTCTATGATATTAACTACAAAGCTGTGCCTGCTTAGGAGTTTGCTATGTTCTGTATTCATTTTGTAAATCTCGTAAGGCGTTCTTTATGGAAACATCTATGAGGTTACGCCATATCTTCGACCAAAACCCATGTGTTGGTTTCTCTGCAGCAAACTCATATATTTTTCTGTTGCTTATATCAACCCCACCCATTCCTTTGTTACAGTCAAGAATGATTTGGGGTTTGATGGCTGAATGGCCACATCTAGTATACAGGGGTACATCACTTGCCAGACTGGTAGTTGTCTAAATGTATAGAAATGTCTCATGTTTAACCTCTTCCCTTGTGATACATCCTATGCCTCTACTGTAAGAATATCTGAAGGTTATTAACAGACCTGAATTTACCAAATGTGGGAGTGGATGCCCAGGTCCTGATTGACGTGTAGTTAGAATATGAACCAGCCTGGTCCATGCAAATTGAACTCTTACCGGTGGAGATTTGGAGGTGCCCTGTAGGGTAATGTAGAGTGAGCGATTGGGACCCAGTTTAGTTTAATACATATAATCCCCTATGAGGCTGATTCCTCACATACAGGTGAGAACTTTGTTCAATTTCTGCTCTTTTGAATGTGGGAGGGGTGGGCGTGTCATGGGGGCACACCACGGATTCCTCTAGACCGTGGTTGTGCCCCCATTCACACTCATTCACCCCCTAGGTTAGATCTGATTACTGATATATCTATTTGGAGGCTGATGCTTCGTGCACGATTGAGAATCCTGTTCAGTTTTGGCATTCTGAATGCGTGAGGAGTGGGCGTGCAGTGGGGGCACACCACAGATTCTTTTGGACCGTGGTTGTGCCCCCAGGCATGCCCATCCACCCTCTTAATTTGCTGTGAGCCTCAACATATTCTGTAGAGACGATATCTCGCCTTATCGTTCTGTTTATACTAAGGAGGGTGGGCATGGCCTGCTCATCAGCTTGCGTTATTTTCCGCTTACTGTTACTGCACTATCCACAGTTACTTGAGGCACAATAGATGCTTGAATTCTCCCGATGCGGGTTTGGCAGCTGTTGTCTTGACGACAACGCTACTTTCGGGCCCACACCAAGATGGAGGCTTGTCGTCATGGTTCCCTGCGCACGTGTGTGTGGTAGCCATGGAGACGTTTTAAACAATACGCATTCGAGCCGCGCGCCTTGCAGCAGCTGGGTCACTGGTGTGCTCCTAAGCTCTGGTAAATCAGACCTGCTGCAGGTTAGTACTTTTTGCAATCTGGTCACATATTAGTATATTGTTTTATAGTCGGGCTATACATTCAGCCACAGATGTTGTATTTTACCTTAATCACGAACGTGACATGTAGCCACAGTGGGGGGCACTGCCTGGGTGACACGTGGCATTAATGTCTTGTAAGAGTAGGACTCCTTGGCTAGACGGTTTAACCATGCACTTAATCACAAGGGGAAAGTCAGCAGGAAGACGCCACATGATTTCCATATATATTTATTATAAAAACTTCACTCATGTAACGTGGCGCCGATGATGCCCGAGAGTAAGTACCCATTGGACATATGGTTTATTTTACATGTACATGACAGCCATTTATTTAACCACATTAGGGCTGACAGCAGGAGGGTGCCACACTATCTTTATATGCACTCTTCACAGTAATAGCTTCCCGTAGCTGTTGATTCTCCTGAGATATCAGCATCGAGTTAGGGGGGCCGCTTACAGGCATTTAGCTATGCCTAAGTACAAATCTATTCAAACTAAATGTATCACCAGTTTCAGAGTGCCACTCGACTGCAATCTATTGGTGCCCAAATGCTAAAGACCTCGCCCTACCGACTGGGTGAGTTCCTCTCTGCTCAACTATATTTTTAGAGGCACACATGTACTTCTTGTGCCTTGCACGAATTGTGAAGTTATACATTTGTACTTTTTGTTTCCTTATCCCCATAGGCCCACAATTGGTCCTCGTTTAAGTACCACAGAGGCTAGTATCTGTTTTGACCATATCTAACAACTTTGTTAGAATCACATTAGTCCCCATTCTGAATTGTTCACTTTGATTACCCTATCGGGCCTCTTCAAAGGAGTCTAAATAACTAGTAACATTGAAGCTCAAACCCTGAAGATCGATCAGAGATCCAAAATGTGTTGGTTGTAGGAACATCAACAATGAGCTATATGGATATATGAGTTACTGTGATGGACTGTGGTGTGAATTTTTTACAAACACTATAGTCTGCCCAACTGCTAAAGACCTCGCCCTACCGACTGGGTGAGTTCCTCTCTGCTCAACTATATTTTTAGAGGCACGCATGTACTTCTTGTGCCTTGCACGAATTGTGAAGTTATACATTTGTACTTTTTGTTTCCTTATCCCCATAGGCCCACAATTGGTCCTCGTTTAAGTACCACAGAGGCTAGTATCTGTTTTGACCATATCTAACAACTTTGTTAGAATCACATTAGTCCCCATTCTGAATTGTTCACTTTGATTACCCTATCGGGCCTCTTCAAAGGAGTCTAAATAACTAGTAACATTGAAGCTCAAACCCTGAAGATCGATCACAGATCCAAAATGTGTTGGTTGTAGGAACATCAACAATGAGCTATATGGATATATGAGTTACTGTGATGGACTGTGGTGTGAATTTTTACAAACACTATAGTCTGTGGACACATTTAAGTAATTTTTGAATCCTAGAATGTCTTAACCTAACCAAGCCAGTTGGATATTCTTTTTTACATTTAAACACAAATAATTTGATGCACTATATGTTTGATATTGACACTGAGGATCTTATTTGAAGAATAATAAACACCAGCGTGCTTTTTATGAAATGCCAATTGAATTCTGTGATGATATATGTCTTTGGATTAACCTTTATATGAGAAAATTGGGTTAACATTTAAATTTCTGTTTTTCCTCACTTTTATGAGGCCACAAACTTAAGTCAGTGAATTACAATTGGGACTTTTGTCCCCCTGGGAGTGCATTTGGGCCCACTGTGTCGATACATGGTTCTGGTTTTGTTTTGTTTCTTGTCTCAAGTGGCCTTGTGACTATAGCCTGTTTGCACCTGAAGCACTTTAAAATATAAAAATATTATACAGAATGTTGGATATGTACGTATGAAGAAAGACAAGCTCTCTTCAAGACATTATATAGGCGTGTGCACCCCTACTCCCTATTCTTTAGTGGACAGCAACAGCACAGGCCTGCAATGTCTTTTCTTTTTCTCTGAAGGCACATGCCAACCATCCACCTTTTCTCATATATTTTGATCCCCCTGGCTGTAACTTGACCCTAGTAATCTCGGGTGGCAATACCTTAGAGTTGATCCTCACTGTGCCTGTTAGAAGGGTTGTGGTTAATAAGAGATCCTCAGCAAGGCTGACACTGGTGTAATAATTGTTGGTCATTAAATGATATCCCTTATTAAGTAAGTCACAACACTTTAAGAAGCTCATGACCTTGATATGTACAAATCCCTTTTCACACCCTGTTGTTTTATCCCTGCCTGCATACAGTTCAATGTGTAAAACATAGCTGTTGCTGCTGTCACAGACCTCACATTTTTCTGGATCCTGGCATGTCTTTTGTTGGGCATGCACTGTATATAGGCAACCCTATTCTTCATGCAATCATGGACTCATCAATGGAGAGCACCTGATGCAGCACATTGTATTTTTAAAAATGCACGATTCAGAGAGTCCAAAACTGGACGCACCTTATGCCAGGGATCAAACTCTTCCTCTCCCCATGCCTTTGCAGTGGCATTGTCATTTAGGTGGATCATCCGTGTGACAATGAGATATTGCCACAATGGCATTACTTGGCCAAAGAAACGCGTGGCCTGGCAAGGGTGTGTAAGGTCCCAGTACATTTTTACATTTTTCTTGCGAATATTCCACATATTTATAGTAAGGCCAATCCATTGTTTTAGTAATGCTACAGTCAGCCCTCCATTCATCCACCGGCGCAGCCGTGAATTAGAATGAGTTTGGACCCACCCTTCCTTTGCTGCTAATAGATCCCTTGCATACTTGTTTGTCTCCCTCACTATGTGGATTAGCAGGTCTATTGTGAGGTACAAGTAAAAATAATCAACAGGAGGGGAATTTCTGGGTGGAAGACTTTGACTCCCTGAATTCCACTCCATTGCTGTATGGATCTGCGCCAGGCAAAACCTCATCCCAAAAGGATTCACAAACTTCTTCCTGTGACAGTCCCTCCTCCCCAGAGTCATCATTGCACTCCTCCTCAGAGGAACTATACTCTCCACTGCTTGTCTCTGGCAGCCCCTCAGGCTTAAACGCAATATCACTCTCCCCTTCTCAGCTAATGTCTGGTGCCTCTGCCATCAGCTCAAATAAAGCATGCTGATTGTCAATTCTAATTTTTTTGGCTGCCATTTCTTTCCCCCAAATATCCAGTCAAAATGTTTTCTGAATTAATTTATACTTTTCACAATCTTTTACCCTCTCAGATAAAACGTCTAATGACAGGATGGAGACAAAGAGACCCCAGTCGATAAAAAACAAAATAAAAACAACACACAGGGGTGGTATCCTGCGTCCTAGAGAGACTCAGGAAGGGTTAATAAAAATAGAATCTCCTTCCCAGTAAAGCTAATTGAAGTAGAATTTACCAAAACACAATCACCTAATCACCCACATGTCCAAATTCACCTTTGAAATCAATCTCCTTGACAACGAATTGGACACCTCCTTGAACAACTTCCTCAACTGGGTGAATGAGCAAACAAATGAAATTAAATTCACACTCAACAAAAGCAACCAAGCCATCAACTTTCTAGACCTCGACATTTCTGTCAAGGACAATAAATTAACCTGCACTTTGTACAGAAAGGAGACGGATAGGAATACCCTCCTCCACTACAGGAGCAACCACCGGAGCAATTTAAGGAATAATCTGCCCCTTGGACAATTTTTGCAGCTTAGGCGCAATTGCACTGATCTCGAACAATTCAAGAAACATGCCACCATACTCCAGAATAAACTACAGAACAGAGGGTACCCGAATAAACTGGTCAGGAACACCAGAAAGAGAGCACAATATACACCACGGGAATCCCTTCTCACACCCAGAACACAGAATACAGATATGGAACAACTGCTGACCTGTGCCACTACCTTTGGACCTAGTACCACAAGACTAAGGCAACCATTAAGAAGTTCTGACCTTTGGTACAGCTCAGCACTAAAACGGGGGAAGAACCTCAAGGATATGCTAACCCACGCCAGGTTCAATAAAAAGGTCTGAACTGTGGAGCGTGCGAGAAATTGTGGGGCACCACCCCTGCGGCACCTGCAATGCCTGCAAATTGACCAAGAAGACTACATCCTTCATTATCGAGGAACAAGAATGGAAAATTAAACATTTTTTCCAATTGCAAGACCACCAACGTAGTCTACATAATCGAATGCCCCTGCGGGCTGAGATATGTAGGCCAAAACAAGAGACAAGTTAACAAACGGATTGGTGAACACAGGTCACGGATTCGCCGTAGAGTCCATACAGCACCTTTGGTATCACACTACCTCGAACATCAGCACAGTGCAGATGACACGCATTGATGGGTCGCGGACACAGTCCTCAACACTACGAATGCTGCCAATGACTTAAACCACAAGGAATCCTGGTGGATCTTTGAATTAAAATCCACCACCAGGGTCCTCAACAAAGCCATGCCCACCACCTTCACATGAGCCGTTTTACTTGTTACTACTCTGCAGTCCCTATCTTGCACTACATTTAATGGATTTGGTGTGAACCCTAATCAGCTACCACTCGCCCTCCTCATGCCACCTGGTTCGCTCTAGGGCCCCTACTCCAGCCATCCGCTAGTACGAGCCTCTTATTTCACCACACAGAGCACATTATGCCACTACACAAGGAGGCCCACCTGGCACCCGTTCCCCTTTCTTGTCTTAGATCCGGATTAGGAGGATTCTTTCACCCCCCCCTTTTTACACCCAATATGCTGTGTGAAATAGGTGCCTGTAATCACCAACATAGGGCTGACTACTCTCTCCCAACCACTGCCACAGTCCGGTAAACTTGTCATTCATTTGTATTTGTATTCTTATGCTTCACTTTACAGATTGCCAGTGTGCCAATATAGGCATTCAAACCTATTTGAACACACTAAAAGGGGCACGTAAAAGCATCTGCCTGTACGAGGCTTGTTTTCCTTTTTTACTGCCTCGCCTTGTCAGTATCTCGGGTCACCAAGGTAACACCCAAACTAATGTTAGCGCGCATGCGTGTTGCATGGTGTTACTAATCACCTGCACATAAACACTCCTCGACATCTATACAGCACTTCCTTTGGCTGCCGAGTGAGCTGTACCTTGTCGACAGCTTACGCTATGGTGTGAAAATCTTCCGCACCCGCATACATACTTCAGGTAAGCGTGACTACCTCTCTTCTTGCCTAGAGTGCCCCAGTTCCAAAGGCACCACATGCCCTGTCCCCTGTGCCTTATAGCACTATGCGGCTCCTGACTCTGCTCCCCTTGCTCCCTCACGTAGGTACAGGCCCAACAATTATCACAAACTGACTTCTCCAGTTCAGCTCGACCTGCAACACGACTGGGGATGCTGCTTCAACTCTAGTGGAGCACTTTGAAACTAAGAAGCAGGTATGGCCTCTTGTACTTACTCTGGCTTTTCATACGAGAGCAACATACTTTTACCCACTCCTACATGGGTAACTAAGCTTCCACCTTTCTGTCTTTACCTCTTCCCGCACAGGCACTTGCCTCCTGGTATCAGCCATGCGAGCCCTGCTCAGACCACCCACCCGCCCATTTATGGCTGCTCAGGTATTCTCTATTTTTCTCTTTTTGGCTCTCTGTCTTTGGTGATTCTTCAACCATACCATGGCCAGATACATCACAGCCACCTTACTGTTTTCTTCTGTATATTTCTTTGTCTCTCCAATTTTCCAGCACTCTACTTGCCATGTGTGTTAACAGAAGCTGTGTCCCTTAGTAAGATGACGACAGGCTCCTTCGCCTGTCCCTTACCGGTAGATGCGCCATTCCTTACTTTGTCCAGGTCAGTAATTGGCTCTCACAAGCTACCAGAAAGTGTATGTTCCCTACACTCTCTAACCTTTTGGGTTTTTTATTGAATTTTAATACATGCTAGGAACGGAGCCGCTTGGCCCTGTTCCTAGGTGAGCCCAACCTCCTTCACACACAAAGCCCTCAAAGAGAGATTCCAGTCAGTCAGAGGCTAAATGTACCTTTTTGTTCCCTTTCACTGCTGCAAGGTTGAACTTTATTAGCAGAGGTCACTCACACTGGGCATGTCTGGGCACGGTAGTACCCCCTGCTTCCTGTCCATGCCCCATATCCAACATTTGGAATACACTTGAACCCCTTTTAGGAGCCTTTCTGAGTAAACATGACATTTTTAATAATGTGGTACAATTCTGGGACTTTGATTGGATTTGGTTATTTTATTGAAGAATATCTGTTCTTTCTTAGAGAAGAGAAAAAAGAGAGCTGAATGGGTTGTGTGTGACTGTCTTGCCAGGAAATGTTTGTGTAGCCTTTTTCATGAACAGTCCCTATAATCTATTACTGTAAAGTGTGTGGTAAAATGACAATTTAACTTCACCAAAAAGCACTTATAAACCAACAAATAGATCTACATTTTCTGTCACAAACATTGGGGGTGGGAAAGCCTACATTGTCCCACACCCTATCAAAAGGCCTGCTGACAGAAAGCAGGTACATGTATCTTTTTCAGCTCTCCATGGCTGCAAGCTCAGCCCCTTTTGCAAGCAGCACCCAGTGCACATAAATAAGAGTAAACACATAATAATGGTCATTTATAGTGTATGTTTTCCAAATGGAGAAATGGTAAATGCTGTTAGTAATCATGAATGTCAGTACAAGCATGACATTAATGCAGTTCCCAGTCACTATGGGCAAAACCTGCTTGGAAATGTTGTAGTGCAATCTAAGTGAGGCATGAAAAAGCAAGGCTACCAGGGGAGTACAAGCTTTCAAACTGCAGTTCTTGAGTGCTGCAAAGTCCATCCACCATGACACATATTGAATGTAGTAGGAATCATGTGTGTTGTAGTAAGATAAGTAAGATCTGGAGAGCCACCTGTTGCAGACCCCTGCTGTGGGCTCTTACCTCCTAATTTTAAACACATTTCATACTTTTAAATGCATTCCATTTTGGCCACAAACAATCATTGCAAGAGAACATGGCCAACATCTGGAAGCACTGATGCGGGCAAAACCCCCTACGGAGGTAATTTACACTTCTCTAACTTCAACAGGAAAAGCATCTTATGGTATCTGTCTTTGTCCAGCAATAAGACCAAACATGTTGGGTAGATCATTCTGCACATTTTGCAAATGTAAACGAAAATAAAAGGTATGCACTTTGTGTTAAACATATACGTATTCATTCAGCTATTAAAAAACAGAGAAATATAGAAGCAAGACAGATAGTGTTCCAACATGTCAGGCCGCTCAAACTAGTACAGTGTAAAGTCTCCTGAAACAGGGTGACTTTCCTCCTGAGAGCACGGCGTCCGTGATAAGATATCAGACACGGCAACACGGCAGCTCAGGCGGAAAGGGGGGAGGAGCCGGTTGTTGCAGTGCTCACTCCCATGCTGCAAAGAAAACACACAAAGAATTGGTCGTCAGCCACAATAAAACTTAAAATAGGGGCAATAAAAATCTCCTCCACAAACGTATCAATAGAAAATTGTGATGTCCACACAATCCAAGGGAAAACAATAAAATACAATACCAGGTTACCAGAGCAAGGAAGGAATATCTTAAAGCAGAAAACAGGTGAAGCAAAGTCACAAAGAAACAGGAGTTCAGGGGAGTTTGCCAATGCCAGAAAGGATTATCCAAAAGCAGGTCCTAGATAGAAGCCATGAAGCAAGGTAAACAAAAAGGCTTGAAAAATCCAGAAAGAGAAGGTCTCAGAATAAAGGTGAGTTAGGAAGCCAGGAGGTATTTTAGTGCAATATTTACCTGTCGTTTCAGATGTTACGATTCTGTCTAAACTGTATTATTTAAAGGGATCTGTGTGTACTCAACTGAACCCTTCACCACACTCACACCCTCCCAAGTCTAGGCCTTGCTGTTCAGTAACACTAGCCTGATAGAGTTTGGCTAGACATTAGTGATTTTCATGATAATCAGAATAGGGCGGCCTCTTAAGATCTGTCCGCAGGCCTGATTCTGATAACCTATCTTAACACACATCATACCTTTCCTTTGAAAATCTACTTGCCCACACCGTAAATGACAGTGTGAAAATCAAACAAGAATAACTAGAGGCTACCAGTAGTTCATTGAAATATTTAGACAGGCCTTCCTTTAAAAATAGCAAGGCCTAGTCTAGTGAATTGTTAATTTGTAGTGCACCCCTGATCTGCAGTGTTGGACATAGAAAGACAGCTGCAGAGATTTTGCCATCAACCAGCTGCCCAGGGGAACGCAAGGGGGAGACCTTAGTACCCCTTCAGGCGCTCCTATGAGGGCATAGATAGACGCAAACTGCATTGGGCGTGATCTAATGGCAAGCCCTGGTCTACAGTGTTGGATGTAGAGAAGATGATGCCCGGGTCCACCTACAAGAGAAAAGACGGCTGCATAAATGTTGCCATCAACCAGCTGCCCAGGGGAGCACAAGTGGGGAGAAGGCACTTGCCATTAGGCGCTCCGATGAGCGGGTTGGGTATATGAAAACTTCATGGGCCTAATCTAGTTGCAAGCCTTGGTCTAAGGTGTTGGATGTAGAGAAGACGATGCCCATGTATACCTGCAAGAGAGAAGACATCTGCAGAGATGTTGCCATCCTCCAGCTGCCCAGGGGAGCATCCTTGGGGAGTCATCACTGCCCGGTCAGGTGCTCCGATGGGCGGGTTGGATGGACGCAAACTGCATGGGCCTAACTTAGTGGTGAGACCTCAAATAAATTATCATTTTACATAGAGGAGACAAACCTGAGAAAAGAGTGCCTGTAATATAAAAAAACAAGATTCCTAGTAAGTATACCATGCTGATTCGAAAAGTCACCACATGGTGGCCACAGTGTAGGTGCACCCATCTAGTCACAGACTTACCTGGGAGTTGATTTCAATGATCTTTAACATTTGCCAGCACATCATTGATCTGGTAGTGTGCGTAGATATCCACAGCCAGCGTTCCCAGTGAAATAATTCCAAAAACAGAGAGAGAAAAGAAGTCAATCATGCAAAAGAGGCACAGTCCCTCCTCCCCTAACCACCACAGATGATTTCAGCTGTCCAGTTCCCATGTCTCAGCAGGCTAATAGTTCAACCAATTACAAATATGCCATCAGGAGTACTCACTATTCCCAAACTCTCACTTCTCCCAGTCCAACTGACCCACCTTCAAATCTTTTGTTACATTATACTACACACAGATACAGGCAACCCATCACTTGTTAATTGTATGCCTTCCAGTAGCCAATTAAACTTGGCAGACCTAACTTTTATGAAAAGTGTACATACTGATTGACCTCAGTCACTCATATACCTCAGACAACAAAAATAGAAATCGCTGGTCCCTTCCGCCTCTCACAACCCTTAGAATGCCATGCACTCCACACCTAGGTACACAGCTACTCATCAAAAAGCACAGCATCTACAGAAAAGAACAATTCCAGACAAAGGGCCTCATTACGAGTATGGAGGCAGCCATGCCCTAATAAGGGCATGGCTGCCTCCATACCGGGCTCCAATACCGGGTTCTGTGAATGAGGAATTACCAGGTCATTCCGACCTTGGAGGACCCGGTAATTCCTCATGCACAAAACCATTCCCCATTCCCATTTGAGCCCCCATAGGGCTCAATGGGAATGGGGATGGAGCTAATAATGGACCCGTTAATAACGGGCCCGTTATTAGCTCCTAGGTCCCCTTGCAGGACCCGGAAAGGACGTCTGGTTTTACCAGACGTCTGTTCCGGGTCCGGCTAGGGGACCTCGTAATCAGGCATCCCGTAATGAACGGTAGCAGTCCCGTACGGGCACCGTTTATTACGGGACCGCCAGGGTCGTAATGAGGCCCAAAGTCTCACAAACTAGAAGACCCCTTGAGCATGAGAGCCATCTGATAAGCACATATGACACTCATCACCACAGCAAAAGCAAACCACGACATAACCATCACAGAAGCCTCCAACAACAGCAGATTGATCTTCCAAGCTATGAAGCAGGTCATCGGCACGTTGCCAGACTCTGCAACACCACAATCCACCTACAAGTGCAATACCAGTAACAGCTTCTTAAAAGACAAGATAGGCGAACACATTAACAGCTTAAAACACACCACAGACATGCCAGCCTGCAACAGATAAATATTAACTGAATTCAATATAAGTATTTCAAAAGACCTCACTAACTGTCTGGCAGCCCATAAATACATGCATACATACATTCAAGATACTACATTTTTTAGAGTGCCCATCGTAAGATTGTCTTCACTTCCATTCTGCTTGTTTTTTAGATGATTTGGTTTAGAAATATCACTGTTAGACCATATGTTAGTGGCTTGTTTCCTAAATGTGGTGTTATTCCTGAAGTGGATGTCAATTTAAATGATGGGGTTAAGACTTCTGACCACCAGAGAAGGGTCTTTGACCCAGAGATAATTGCAGATCATTGAGGCAGCCCTACCCATAAACCATGAAAAGGGTGTCATTCTCCAGGAGAAAGAACTTTCTGTTGGACAATATTGGTGTTCCTTTGAGGGTTATAAATTGGTTCTGACACAGGACGATGGATTTTTCATTTGAACAATCATTCTGACAGTTAATTGAGATTTAAGTTCGGCCAAGGAAACCCCTCTTAGAGACAGGGATAGTGAGGCTTTCTTATTTATTAATAAAAGTCTTTAACCACAAATATGCCGCTGTTTGTCATATTCCTTCTTCAACACCCTTACAGTATGTGCTTGATAGCCTAATTTGCACATGCACAAATCAGTGTTTTACCCATGAGATGTCTTTGACGCTGCTAACCTTTACGTACATCACCTGCCCCCCACCAAATGAAAACATGGGTGGGTGACACCATTCAAAGCCCAGTTACTGCTGAGGTCGAAATCATGTGAGTGTGTTCAAATATTAGCATTACCTCACACATGCCCCCTACACCAGGGTCACTCGGGATATCTCCATGACACAACCTGCCTGAAAAACAGTAGGGTTCAAATGCAAAGACACAGGTCAGATGCTCAAGGACACACCTGGGAAACGATGGGTCAGGGAATGGTATACAAAATCACAGTGCCTCCCACCCCCAATCCTCCAAATGCATGCACAGGCCTACGTGGCACATGCCCCCCCCCACTCACTGCAGGCCTCTACTGCCACCTTGGCCCACTGCACTATCTTGCACCTTCCATCCCACATTCTCTTACATGGCTGTACTTGGACTTCTGGTCCAGACGGATCTTCTTGAGGCCGACAAGAAGGTACTGGAAGTTGCTCCTGCTCATGGGGCTCCTCTCCTACAGCTTTTGATTGAAATAAGGGGAAGCCTTGTTCACTGTGGGGGCAGAGACAGGACAGAGGTCAGTGACTTAGAGGCATGGGTGGAACCCCTGAATGCCTCCCCCTTCCCTCAAGTCTTCCATGTGTTTTCAAGAAGCCCCCACTCATTGATGTGGCGAAAGGCTGGTTACACTGGGTGTGATGGAGCAGATGACACGGGGGAATGGGCACATGGCATTGGAGGGCTGATGACACAGGTGATGGAAAGGTTGTTGAAATGGATGAAAAAGGAAGGTAACATGGGGAAAAGGAAAAAGGAAAGAAGAGGTTGGAGTCATTGGTAAGAAGGGACAGGTAACATGGGTGGGGCAGAAGCTGTGACTCGGGAGAAGGGACAGGTGATTGGAGAATGGAGAATGGAGAAGAAGGGCCAGGCAACTGGCAGGAGGGGATGATGACATAGGTGAAAAGGGAGATAAAATGGGGAGAAGGGGCAGATGACAGACAGAATGGGCATGTGATAGGAAGAAGGGGTAAGTGACAGAGGGAGAAGGTGCAGGTGACAGAGGGAGAAGGGGCAGGTCATAGCGGCAGAAGGGTCACGGAAAAGAAATAGCTGGTGACACAGGGAATGGGCAGATGACAATGAGAGGAGGGTTTATGACACAGGTATGAGAAAGTCAGTTGGCATAGGGGAGCCAGAGAAGATTACACAAAGGGACTTGCAGGGACGGTGTCAGGGCCTTTCAACTTTTTTCAAATGGCAGGATCCACTAGCCTCAGAAAGAGGGCACCCAGAAACTGTCCCCTATTGCCAGTTATCAGTCTAATAACATGGCAAAATAACACTTTATATATTACTTTAATTCTGGGGCTTACAGTGTGCACTTTGTGTCACTCTCTTAACAAGATGCGTTTGCCAAGCCCGTCTAGCCGTCACTTCCATTCGGGAAAAGAGATGCACAATCACTGCATTGCCTTTCAACACTGGTTCCTCCACATCAGCCACTTGCTCACAAAGAAGGATTCTAAAATTGAAAGACCTTGGTGCCTAAATTCTGCACCAGGGCCTTTCAATCTTTTCAAATGAAAGCAGCCTTGAGGTTCAGCAACTGCCCCCATATTGCTAGTCAACAGAATAATAAAATGGCAAAATTATACTTCATAAATCAGTTACGTTCGGGGGCTTACAGTGTGTGATTTGGAGCGCTCGCCTTACAAGTTGCACTTGCTGCATTGCATCCCGTCTGGCTGTCACTTCCGTTGGGGAAAAAAAGAAGTGTTATCACCTTTCCATCTTTTCAAATTAAAGAGGACTCAAGCCTCAGATGGGGGCCCAGCAACTGCCCCGATATTGCCAGTCTCCAGTCTAACAACACAGCAATATATTCCTTCATATGTTACTATCGTTCTGCAGCTTGCAGTGTGCACTTTGCAGCACTCGCCTTACAATCTGCGTTTGCAGATCCCATCTGGCTGTCACTTTCTGATTGGAATCACTGCTGGTTTAGTAGCAGTGTGGGGCCAGGTGTGAGCTTTATTCTCAATCCCTGCACTCCCGCAGAGTAGTAGCCATTTCTTCACAGTATATCTAGCGAGTGTTACTTCCTCACTTACTGAATGAAGTCGAGTGAGAGGAAAGCTAGAGATATTGAGCATGGAATTAAACAGAACATGCCAGGATTGAATTCTTAACCATCTACTTGCATGTTTTTTAAAATGTATTCAGTGCACCCCACACCATTAACTGCATGGCACTCATTTCAACACCCAGGAAGGATGAGGGACCTAATTGGTCAGTCAGACTCTGAGCCGAGGTCGGAAGGATTTTACTGTTAATTAACCTAGCAATGGATGGCAACAACAATTTAAAGCCGTAATGGCAAGAATTAGAACCTTAAATTAGTGGGACATTTCCTGAAAGTCTACACAATACAATAACAATAAGTGAATTTCTCAGAGCTTTATCACTCATAGCATGAAAGTGCTTTAATGACCTGCAATTTTGCCATTTTTCACTTTCTCTCATGATAAACTATTTTGAAAAAGTACACAGGCCCCTGGAACACGCTATGCTCGGATTGTACCCATTTGTGGGCCTTGTCAATTGGATTATGTGCCCGAGGCATGGTCTTCAAGCAGCCACACGCACCTCCCATAATCCTAACTTTGCAACTGGGCATGGGTTCAGCCATATCCATGGGCCAGATTACCGGGCCATGAATCAAGTATATTCTAATCACTCAATGTGCCAAATGGGCATGATAAGGCATGATAAGGGGCTTTAGCTAGTGGCCACTTTGCCTGTGTCATAGATGCCCATCATTCCATTGCATCCTCATACCATTCACTAGAGCCATGCCTAGGGCTCCACCGGGCTAAGAAAAGACGCGTTGCATGGTTTCCACCTTGCCCCACTTCACTAGTCTACGTTCTGCAAGTGGGGCTAAAGTGGACAGTGTCAGGGCCATGTTGCTGATTATGTGTGATATTTATACTGTTCTCTATTAAACTGTCCCTCTGTCCAGGAATTGGTGGGAAACCCAAGGATCTTGCCAGCTATGCGTGTTCCATCCAACTCTGTTTTCTCGTCTCGGTATTCTTGCATTAGGAATCCAGACCAGAAACTGAGTGGAATATATACCCAACTTACTACTGACATCCGACATCTTGAGAACCATGTGCTCCATCGAGGGGCACCGTCACAAATTAGAAATCCTCTGTCAGGATAAAGTTCTAACCGTTCCAATACATTAAAGCTGTGACAGCATGGTAGATGCCACCCCAGATTCACACAATGTTGCAATGCACAGAGTCATAACAAGTGGACGCATAAATGCCTCAATACATGTTTAGTTCAATGCCATAAACATCATGCCTTTAATTTCACATATATCGATTGCATTGTGTTTGTCTTCCATGCGAAATAGATTGGGTTGTGTGTGCGTGCCTTTCTGTCTCTGTGTGTCTCTTTGCTTGTGCATTTGTGGTTGGCTTGCTGATTTTATGCTGAACAAACAATGCCTGCCTTTGTCCTTGTTTCTGTGCCTCTCTGAGCAGCCAAGTATGTGCATCACTGAAACAATATTAATATTGGACAGGAATGAGATTTGCATTGGCATTTTACACACAGGGCCAATGGTGCATTATTGCAGCAATGTGCAAACTTGAAATGCATGTGTGTTTCTGTACATTGCGAAAAATGGAAATTATTGTCTAATAATGTGGCCTTGTGCAAACTGGAAATAAATGTGCACACCACAACAACAAAGCAATCTTGCACTGTATCCTCTCCTTCTACTAATATATGTCTGTTTGTTGTTCAAGTACCAAAGAATTAAAAGACTATGAAAATGCAGCAGTTGTGCTATGTAAAACCTAAATAACATAACATTCAAGGCATCCTAGGGTATAATATAATATATGATGTGGCATTTACAACGAGCTAAATGAAAAGCAGCTGCTCTTTGATGAGTATGCAGTCACAGAGACTTTTCCCTGCTGGAGGCTCGGTAAACTTGGTCTTACGTTGGCATGCTCCAATTGCAAAGGGGCCTACTAGCTTTATGAGCATTCTGATTGCATTATGCCCAGGGTAATTCCCTCTCAAAGAGCAGGCTGACCCCCGGCAACTTGGAATACACGTGCTTTACTTTCTAGTTTAAATTGCACAGCTACGCTCTCTGCACTAGCCGGCAACTTGGAATACACGTGCTTTACTTTCTAATGTAAATTGCACAGCTATGCTCTCTGCAGAAGCCGCAACTTGGAATACACGTGTTTTACTTTCTAATGTAAATTGCACAGCTATGCTCTCTGCAGAAGCCGCAACTTGGAATACACGTGCTTTACTTTCTAGTGTAAATTGCACAGCTATGCTCTCTGCAGAAGCCGCAACTTGGAATACACGTGCTTTACTGTCTAGTGTAAATTGCACAGCTACGCTCTCTGCAGAAGCCGCAACTTGGAATACACGTGCTTTACTTTCTAGTGTAAATTGCACAGCTACGCTCTCTGCAGAAGCCGCAACTTGGAATACACGTGCTTTACTTTCTAGTGTAAATTGCACAGCTACGCTCTCTGCAGAAGCCGCAACTTGGAATACACGTGCTTTACTTTCTAGTGTAAATTGCACAGCTACGCTCTCTGCAGAAGCCGCAACTTGGAATACACGTGCTTTACTTTCTAGTGTAAATTGCACAGCTACGCTCTCTGCAGAAGCCGCAACTTGGAATACACGTGCTTTACTTTCTAGTGTAAATTGCACAGCTACGCTCTCTGCAGAAGCCGCAACTTGGAATACACGTGCTTTACTGTCTAGTGTAAATTGCACAGCTATGCTCTCTGCAGAATCGAAGAGCCTACCTGTCATATGCTCTGTTGCAAACTCCCAGTTCTGAGTCACAGCAAAGACAAGTTCAGCTCCGAGCAACAGCAAAGACACCTGGAAAAAGAAACTCCTCACCCATGGGATGGCACTTGCATCCATTTTTGTGAGCAGAGATGCATGCAAAAGCACCATTTGAAAGTTTACCGGCAACTTAGATGCAGTTAGCACGTGCAGTGCGTGTTGCTACAAGGGTGGGGCAGGGAGGTCCAAGACAAGATAAATGGACCACACTAAGTTAGTGGAAAACGCATGGGTTGACACAAAATAAACTTGCCCAAGAAGAAGGGAACACACTTGTTCCACATCTTCAATTTTTAAAAATAAGAATAATTAAATTATGATCCATGCTAGGAGTGCACTTGAAAAGTAAATACTTTATATACGAGCATAATCTAATTAAAAGGACTTCACCAAGTGCCCCTTCCTAGGAATCAGAATTTCCTTTCAACAGATATGCTCTCGACATGCAGCCCACAGGGGAGGGCTTAAAAACATGAAATACGAAAGCCCCACCTAAATGTATTGTGTGCAATGTGAGGGGGTGTTCCTACAAATGCTGTCAAACGGGGGGGGATTGCATTAGAAGAGCAAGAGACAGAAGTGTTCTCTTCCCATTTACAGGTGAATTATTTTTTTAAAATGTATTTATTTATATGCTTCTATAGCGCCGTAAGCCCGCAGGCATCGGGGTGCTGTGACACACAATGGGTACAGAATTAATTAGACATACTGATCTCTGGTTCCGGTGGGTATCAAGAAAGACTATTTAAATAGGGGGGGGTTTCAGGTGTTTTCGAAATTGTAGGTGATTTTCTTGGCTTCTCAGTGCTATTGGAAGGGCGTCCCAAATCTGAGCCGCCTTTACTGTGAAGGATCTGCCCATACCGGATTTGAGCCTGTGTTTCTGTTCAACTAATACGTTTTTACCAACTGAGCAAAGGTGTCTCTTAGGTGTATAGACTTTGATATTTTTCTTCAAGTAGTGGGGCGCTTTGCCAAAAAGGCATTTGTGTACCAAGGTGAGGGCTGTAAATTTGATCCTGTCTTTGACTCTGAGCCAGTGGAGAGATTCTCTAGCTGTGTTAACATGGTCTCTTCTAGCCAGTAGTTTTACAATCCTGACCATGTCATTTTGTATGACTTGGCAAGTATGTATGTCTTTGGCGCTTCCCCCTATCAATAGGGCATTGCCATAGTCCAGCCTTGATAACACTACTGCCCTGGCAATGGTAGCCATGTTGTTGTCATTCAAGAACGGTCTGATGGCCCTCATTAATCGCAGATAATAGGCAGTATTCATACGTAGGAGATTAGCCTGAGTCTCTGAATTAACCGAGGAGTTCATCATCATACCCAGCATCTTTACTTGACTGGAGACTGTGATGATGGCTTTTTTATCTGGAATATTTTATATTCCCCAGCCAATTTATCCAGTTGACGGCTGGAGCCAAATAGCATCAGCTCCGTCTTTGAATCATTTAGGCACATCCAGTTGGATTGCATCCATTCATCAATTTTGCTATAAATTGCGCCTAGTTTCTCGCTGTCTTTCTGATGTGATCCCTCTATCTCTATTATAAACTGCGTATCATCTGCATAATTGCAGAAAAAACACTTCCAATTCTGTCAGTAGGTCACACAGTGCTCACATGTATAGATTAAAGAGCATGGGTGAAAGGCTCGCGCCCTGTGGCACCCCGAAAAGAATTTGCGTGGGATCTGAGAAGTTGTCACCCCAGTGAACTCGGGCTTGACGGTTGGTAAGAAAGGATACAAGCCACTTCAAGGCCAGGTCAGAACAGCCTACGTTGTCTTTGAGTGCTCTGACCAGCAGGTCGTGGTCCACCAGGTCAAATGCCGCACTTAGGTCTTATAACATCAGAATCCCCATTTTCCCCTTGTACATAAGGCCTAGCATATGATTTTGAAGATCCAGCATGGCTGTTTCTGTGCTATGAGCAGCTCTGAAACCCGATTGCCGATAGTGTAGGGATTCTTGTGTTTCCACGTGGTCCTGTAATTGCTGGGTAGCCAGTTTGTCCAGTATTTTCAGGATGAAATTGGTGTTTGTTATGGGTCGTAGGTTCCCTGGGTCCTTTGGATCTAGACCCTTCTTCTTTACTAAGGGTGTGATTGTCACCTTTTTGATTTCTTCCGGAACAATACCTTCTTTGAAAGATGCATTAATGATCTTAAGTAGTATAGGGGCAAAGTGCTCCTTGTGTTGCATAATAATGTCAGGGGGTAAGACATTTTACGCGCACGATGTAGGTTTCATGTGATCGAGCAGTTTTAAAAATTCTGATTCCGTTATTGGTGTAAACATAAACGTTTCCTGACTATGTTTCTTTTTACACTCATAGATGCTGTCATCCCTTTTTTGTCTAGCTAAAATGATGTTTTGCCTGGCTTTGGCTATTTTTGCTATAAATGCATTTTGAACAGTGTTACAGTCTTCTTTGGATAGAGCTAATGAAAGTGTGAGAGTTGGCGGTTTTTCCACACTCTTTAATATTTCAAAAAGTTTGCTGGTTTTGTTGTTGGCTGACTCAATTTCCTTATTAAAGTGGTCCGCTTTAGTTAGTTTGATTTTTTCTTTATACTTCTTGTTAGCTATTTTCCACCGTTCTTTATTTTCAGTAGTTTTGTCTGCAAGCCACTTCCTCTCAAGGGCTCTCTTCTCAATTTTAATTGCCTCTATGTCTGAGTTGAACCATTTTTTATGGTTACTATTTTTTCTGATAAGCTTAGTTTTGAGGGGTGCGATCTCATCTACTAGTAGTTGTATTTGTGCATTATATACCTTAACCATTTCCTCACAGCTGTCTTGCTCCTGAAAGGAGGTAAGTATTTTATCAAGGCATGGCCGGATGTGGTCTCTGGTGATTTTTTTAAAAATTTCTACTGGTGACCTGCGAGTGGGGATTGTCATTGGTGCATGATGCCTGGAGTTCAATATTTAGGGTGACCAAATAGTGGTCACTCCTTATGCACGGATCTGTCTTGCAACTGGAGTATTTGAGGTTGTTAGCTATGATCCAATCCAGCTGATTTCCTTGTGGTGTGGTTGGGACCTCATTTATAATGCTAAAGTCCATATTTGTTAATTGTTTCTCTAGAAAGATGGCTTCCTTATCTTTTTCATTTCCACGCCAAAGGTTAATGTCCCCCACCACCAAGTTGGATACATTGGTAGATTTAAGTATGGCTAATTGGGAGCATAGTTCATTGGAGAAATCTGAACTCAATGAGGGGGGTCTATATATGACTATTATGTTGAGGCAGTTATGAGGGGTGAAAGTAAGTTTCATATGGATTGTTTCGCATCCTTCACAATTAAAGGAGGCCTTAAACAATTTAAACGTCTCTTTTGCTATGATTGACACTCCACCGCCTACTGCTCCCTCTCTGTTGGCGTTATATATGATGTACCCGGTTGGGACCGCTACTTCACATGTGGGGCCAATGGGGTCTTTTAACCAGGTTTCAGTCACGCAACATATGTCCAGATTTTGTTCCGGAATTAAATCCTTTATGTTGTGCGCATGTTTTACAAATGATTGTGTGTTAAGTACGCCTATCTTTAAGGTGGAATGTGCTTCGGTGGGTGTTTGGATGCTCTGATGTGTCTCGTATATCTCGAATGAGGTACTGACCCTGTCCTGCGTGTGATAAATGCTTGTACCTTGGTCAATCATGATGACCTGTTCAACACAAGTGTATTCTATAACAACAAAATAAAATGATGATATCGGCCAGAGCAACTGACAGTTTCACACAGGGTCAAACATATTTTGAGGATAGATGTTTAAAGCTAATCAATGAAGAGGAACTATAGTACAAGGTGCACCTGCATTCTCGAACTACCAAATCCACTCACTGATTCCATAAAATGCCACCGATCTTCTTTCCTCAATTGGCACAGTACATGCACCTCTGACGGTTGGGCAAACCCAATTTGTAACCAACAGTTACACAGGTAAACTGATAACAATTAAGCAATGTGCAGGGTAAAACAAATGTAACTGATAATAATTAAGTGGTGTGCAGGTTAAGCGCGATGAGAGGAACAGTATGAACAGGGATGGGTATGAAAGTGTATGTGTGACTGTAGGGTTCTCATTCTGAACGTGTATATGAAGCAACCTCATCTACCTAGATAATATAATCAAAATAGTCTGTGAAATAAATCGGTCTATTGTGTGACCATCTGGGAACATCTTGTGTTGTCAGGTTTTCCCTAGGCTTCTGCAGGTCATGTTGTTTTATACGTCATCTACCCAGTTTCCTCCCCTTGGGATCCTCTGCTGTATTTGGTGTGCTCTTACTCTTCCCATTATGTCTCTTTTTGTTGCTAACCTCAGTCCTTCTTAAGGAAGATACACATGAGCACCGCTTGCACACTCTATTGTTGTTCCAGCCATTGCCATCTGTAGTTTTAATGGCAGTATGGAATGTTCCAACTGCTGTGACAGCAACAGACCAAGTATGACCTTTCTACTGTAACCGTGGGGGAAGTTATATGTGTACCCAATCCCTATTTTGTATTCACAATTTCTTGCAGCTTTACGTTTATCACATAGACTCTTGTTCCTCTCATGTTTCTCTCTATTCTTCTGACAAACCTGCTCCAACTTAAAGTTTGTTGTTTCTGTTCTACCTAATCATGAAGGTCATACCCTGGTGTTGGAGTTCCTTGCAGATACTGTTGTGATGTATGTGGTGTAAATCTGTGTATTATAGCAATGCCCTTTTCCAGCCTTGTCCCATGGAAATATCTCCCTGTATGCTTCTCTTTATAATTCTGTTAAACCTTTCAACCACACCATTGGTTTCTGGGTGATTCACCAAACTGATACAGTGTTCGATAATGTTCTTGCTTAAAAAGTTTTTAATTTCCGTAGAGACCAGGTTAACCTCATTATATAGAAAATTGGCTAGATAAACCGAGATTAGGCTTCAGGAAGTGTGGAACTTGCACTATGTGTAAGCATGCGGTTACTGTTACAGACAACTTTAAGAATGAAAATGAGATAAAAATCAAGATTCGAGAACAAATTAATTGCCGTACTAAGTACGTGATCTATGCGATTATATGCATTTGCAGAAAAATCTACATTGGTAGTACGATTCGTGAACTTCGGGTCAGAATCCGAGAGCACTTGGCAGTGATTGGAAGCCAAGACAGATTTTTACCATTGGCTGAACACTGGCAGAAATGTCATCAAATGGACCATAAGCAAGACATTACATTTATTGGTCTCAAGAAGGTGTCTCTGGGACGCAGAGGTGGAAATCAAGAATTGCGGCTACGCCAGGAAGAAGCCAAACTAATCAATCATTTTAGATGTATAGAAACTGGTTTGAATACAGACAATGAGATGTCTAACTTTTTGTAAACAATCATGGAACAAATACATATGTGCAGGAAATGTAATGTTGAAATTGTTCTAGTGGGTTTTTTATGTAATTACCATATCCCCAAATATCCATTATGATAACCTATGGAGAATAGCTAAAACAGATATCAGTACAATCTGTAATCAGGTGTTAGGGAGAATTCTCTGTTTAGGCTGAATGTCCTAACCTAGTGAGTCCCCCAGCAGCTTTGCTGGATTTCTGGAGTTTGTTTTTTTCCATCCTGCCAAGAGTGAGACTCTTTTTCTCCCACTCTTGGACATGAATGTGTGTAATTCCTGTGAATGTCAATGTGTTCTATGGGCTATGGGGTCTTTTACTCCATAGGGTCTCATATGTTTTTCTATGTGTGTTACACTGCACCCTACGTGCCGTAACACTGGGGCGTCCTAGCGGACCTCCATCATAGACTCCATACCCGGGGACTGACTACTGTCTCCCCGGGCATGTAAAGTCACCATTGGCTTTACTAGACCTACATTTACTAACAGAACTGGTACAAACCATCCTATTGTGGACGTACTAGTAGGGGTAATTCGATCACTCCTGGGTCTGTTGTTCGAGGGGGCACTGTCCCATCCCCCCTCGTCGAGTTTTGGCTGGTGGCAGTGGAAACTACTTGTTATGTTCGACCCCGAATATAACCCTATGGGATTCTTCCCATTGTTGGAGATTGATACTGTTTCTCGTTAATCTCTAACATACCTCCGGTCTACTTATCTTAAATAAGTCTATCGGATGGTATTTTCTGCCAGAACTCGGCTTTTTAAAATGGCGTCTGTGTTCGTCTCTGTGACTCCTAAACCAAAGGTTGAGCCCTTTGTTCCACTTTTGGCGGGCCTCTGTACAGAGACCCTCCAAAGTGGTGCCATTCTGTCTGGGTTACCACAGGGGTGTGGGAGGGGGTTTAGGCACCCTGGACCGAGTTGCCTTACCAACTCCGGTCACACTCTGGTGTGATTGGCCCAAGTGGTGAGCCTCCCCGCTCACCACGTAGCATGTGTTGATTGACAGCTAGGCTGAATGAATGGGGGTTTTCTGCATAAAAGCAGGGCTTTTGGGACTGGATCTTCAGAAGTCGCCACAGGACCTAAGAATCCGACGAGGGTAAAGCTGAGCCGACCTGCAACGACGACACCTCCGGTGGATCCCTGCTGAACCGACTCACCACTTCCCGACGACAGAGGAGATCTCCCCGCCGGAGAGTCTCTTCCCCTGACTGGTGGGAACAACCAGTCCCCTTTGCTTTTTCTTCGCCTCAGGATGCAGTGGTCGAATTGCCCGTGCAGAGCACCTCGGCAACCGGATAGCCACTACCCCTGTACCGTGACCAAAAGGTGGTGCCTTGTGACGGAGCACTCTGCGGCTGGTCTCTTCCCTGGTGGTGCACCGGACTTCACTTTTCTTCGACGGCGAGATCATCTCTACTCTTGGCAAAGACCCAACGTGCATCCACCACCAGGAACAACTGCCCCCGCCGGAGCTGTCTCTCCACAATCAAGGTACTGTGTCCGCCTGGCTTCCCTTGTTGCCGGATAGAGTGAGGTGTCTTAATCCTCGCCTCTCCATAGGGTCGCCTCCAAGCTTTCTCTAGCGTGTTGTTCTGAACTGGTTCAATCTTCCAATAACAATTTGCTACAAAGACTCGAACGCATTTCCACTAAGATACCTTTTGGGACATATCGCCTTGCCTCTCTCCGAGTGGGCCTGGCCTCTGAACTTTATGATCTATTGTGGTTCTTGCCTTCTTGCCTTGCATTTTTCCCGTAAAGTATTGAACTGTGTTGATTTCGTAACCTGCTTATTTTTCTCTCCCGTCCTAACTAATATTAGAGTACCATCTAGGTTGAGGCATACACCTCTGTCTGCAAATAAGTGATGCTGGTAGAACCTAGACTTGTCGAACTATTGTTAGGGGGATTGATCTTTTCTTCTTCGTAGAGTATTGTAATTGAAGTGTTTGCCGTGATAGTGCCAAAGTGTTTTCTATAGATGTTCCGTTATAAATAAATACCTTAATATCTTTACACAGAAGCCTTGTTGCGTGTTTGCTTGCCTTACTGTGAAGAATTGCCCTATTTTGTATACTCCACATACTGCTTAACTCTTCTTGAGGGAAGTCTGACTGCTCAGCCACAGCTACCAAGTGAATCTGTGTGGTACAGACTGCTACCAAGTGGGTTTACTGCCAAACACCTGTAGTCCTAAATCTTTTGCAGTGGTCCCAGAGGGAACTGCACAGGTTTCCGCCTAACATCAGGACTTTAGGAAGTACCTTGCTAATATATCTTCTTGTAACATGTGTTTTTCTGTTGATGATGTAATGTCAGTCAATGTGAAAATAATGTTTTTGCTAATGCAAACTGCATTTTTCTAACCTAATTTATCGCTATAGAAAACAAAGGCAAACGCTCCAAACCCATAGTCCACATTGGGAACTACAGTCCCCATGAGGCTTGGGAACAAACGCACACGTGACTACGCTCTAAATATATGTAAAACAAAACTTTTTAAGAAAATATATTCCATGTAAAGTTAGAAATTTGGAAATATTGACATCTATAAGTAAACTGTTTGCAATGATTTACCAGGCTGTAAAATTTGGCAAATAATAACCAAGGCAAAGGAAGTAAACCTTAAGCCAGCATTGTAAACTACAGTTCCCATGAGGCTTTTGAGAACAAGGCTACATGGACGAGTCTTTTCATCACTCCCACCTAAACATTTAAGAGGTTTTTTCTTGCCACAGACCACTGTCTAGGACTAAGCAATAATATTCACATAGAATTATTTCATATGAGAAACAGATTACTTATTGTTAAACAATACAAATGAGATCGTAGGGTAAAACCTTTCCCAAAAAATGTCCGACAGCATTTCGTGGACAAAAATGAAAGAAGGACAAATGGGTTGCCGTGGTTACAATATATACACTTCACGGCAACCAGAGCAAGCTCTCAGAAGGGACACGACGCGTGATGCAGGAGACATGAATTTGTAGGTAAGCCCTAGCAGACAGTGCGAGGCCACCCATTTGCACTTCCAATTGGGTTTAGATCCGCACGAAGAATAGGTGGTTACATCTCTACCACTGTTGCTATTCGCAATACAGAAAATTAAGTTAAACTAAAAAGAACATTAAGATAATGCAACTTAACTCCTTTTAAAGTAAGACGTGTTAAAGCTAACCGGTACGCAATGATTACAAAAACCCATTTGGTTTTACGTAATACCTAAAACTAAGTATGAACGAGAACAATAGTAGAATAATGCAATCTTTAACTCCATGTAAAGGAGAACGGGTTAAAGCTTACTGCTTCACAGTGATTACAAAAACCCGTATTATAAAGAGAAAAGAGAGAGAAAAAAGAGAGTAAATAAGTGGATTTTTCTTTACAACAAATGCATCTAAGTTGCCAGATATGTAACTAATTATACTGGGAGTATATACAGAGAAACTAACGCATCCTTAACTATTCTTTACAGTTACAAGCACCGGCTATGTTACAGGTCTGATGGGACTTTTTTCACTCAATCGGATACGTTAATAGAGACTTTTTGAACACCAAAAGATAGGTAAGCGTTTTTGAAAACATCTTACAAATAAAATAGCTAATTATTTATAGTTGTCCTAACTTCACCCTCACAAAGTTTTTTGTTCTTTTTCTTTTTACCACAATGTCTTTTCACCCCTACGTTTCCTCTGCTCATATATCAACAACACAACTGGCCGCCATGATGGTATGTGCTAACATTTTACATCACGTGAATTGCTTGATACTTTATTTCCTTTTATTGTCTCTTTGATTGCCCCAAATGTTGGAAAATGATTTTATGTTCTATATGGGGAAACAAAATGTAATACATATGATGACCAATTGGATTGTATTCACTTTTACAATATGTTGTGTATAATTTTGCGTGAATACAGTAACTTGTAGCTTATTGCCCATATTTGAAAAAGGCACGTTAAGGGTGCCGAAACACGTGTTATCACTATGGGCCACTAATAAAATATGGGGAAAAAGCAAAATCTATGTGTGGCGCAGTAATAGATGTGTGCAGAATCCCCTTTTCTCTCAACTTTGACAAACGAAGTAGGGGAACTCTGTGTCTTCGTTTTCTGCACGCATCATTGTGACACAGAAAAGCTGGTATCTTATTAATAGTCGCAGAGGTTGAAGAGTGAGGTCCAAAATAAGTCCACCCAAAGTTTGCTTAACCTCATTATATGTCACGAGAATTGTGGGGTAACTGTTAGAGTCAATTCTCATTTCATGGCTAATTTCCCTTACCTAGTGAGTCCCTCAGCAGCTTTGCTGGATCTCTGGAGTTGTTTCATTCCACTTGGTAAGAGTGTGAGCTCTTCACCACTCTTACTTGTATTTTGCTATGTGTTTTTACCAGTTTTCGTGATTGTGAAGTCTGGAGTACACCACTTCAGTAGCCCCCTTCTTTTGTGTGTCTGAGCAGTGACACAGGGTTGTCGTTCAGACTTCCCACCGACTCCATTTCTGAGGCTGACTACCGTCCCCCAGAAAAGGGTAAATTTACCATTAACTTTACTTAGTCAAATTAACCACAGATCCAGTACACCCCATCTTACATGGAGTACTGGAAGGGATAACTCTTAGCCCTTTTTATCTGTATCTCATAGATCATTGTTTCGCTCTTTTAACATTTAGACATGGCTGGTGGCAGTGGTATCTACCCTAATTTTCTACCGCGGTTATCTTATATAACCGTGGTAACATTGTAGGCTATTGTGTTAGCCTCAAACTTAAACCCGCTTGACCAAATACTTTGTCTTTTGGCTAAAGGTGCGGTTTAGTCGCCATTTCTTTTTGTTAAAATCCTTCTTGTGTTTTACTTTGTGCGGCAAACCAGGTGTGCCTTCTTTGTTCACTGTCTTTTGGCAGGCTTCTGCCAAGAAGCCCTCCTAAAGGCGCCTGGGTGTCTAGGTGGGCTGAATGTGAGGGAGGGGTGTAGTCACCCCCCGCACAGGGTATCCTAGGAAACCCAAGTCACACTTTTTCATGATAGTCTGAGGTAGTTGTTTGGGCTGGACAACCCCCTGCTGTGTGATTGACAGCCAGGCTGTGTGAATGGGGGATTTTCGCATAAAAGGCAGGTCTCTTGGGCTGGAAGTCAGAGAGTCACCACTGGAACTACAAGGAATCGAAGAGAAGCGGAAGAGAGGTAGACTGCTGCAACTATCCCGTACCGGAGAAGCCCTGCTGCAGTCCTGTGCTATCTACCCTTCAACAACTAAGAGGAGATCAAGTCCGGAGTCTTCTTCCCTTGAACCTGGTGGGAATAACCAGCTCATCTTCTTCAGCCAGAGGTCGCCTTTGTGGTCGAAATCGCTGCACACTGCTGTAGTGGTCCGGATAGCCACCTGAAGAGCCTCTCCTGTTTTTAAGGAGTGCACCTTTTATTCATTGTCGCTACTGCCGGCCTCATCCCTGTGTGGTGTAGACCGCCTTCATCGTCCATCTTCGTGCCGAAGCCAGGAATCGTGGGTCTACAGGAAACTACCAGGAACAACTGCCATGGCACCAGCTTCTTCTTTGAAAAGGTACTGTGTCCTGCTTGATGAATTTTGGGTGAAATCCCTATTTCTCGCTTATAAGGCTTGTGCTTATTTTTCCCTCCTTCTTATAACTTTTGTTTCCGAACATTGGACAATATCTAAAGTTTTTTTGGCAACTTTGAATCGCGAACTATCCGGCATATGATCCTCGACACAGGAACCCGGTCCCACTTGACACTGGCTCCAGCCTCTTGACTCTTGTATTTCTGCCTATGAGTGTTTTTCGATTCTTTTTGCCTACCTAACGTATTGCCTATGATTTTTGCCCCCAACTCTCTCTGGGTATCTCAGGTGCTAAGTGTGTTTTTGTCCGGTAGCATTTCTTGCCGCGGATACACGTTTATTTAGTAGACCGAACTGTCAAAATGTGATCGCAATCGTATTCACGTTAACGTGTATTGTTTCATAACACCGGTTCTCTCAAACATAGGGTACTTACCTTGATTTATACTGTACAAAGTGAATTGGTCAGTCGTGGTGTATTTAACGTGTGGTTTTTAATTTAATAGAAGTGTTGTGTTAATAACAAATGGTTTAAAAATAAATGTACTTATATTTTTTACCTGAAACCTTGAGTCAGTGTTTGCTTGAATCATAGTAATTGTGGTCACTTTGTGTAATCTCTGCTACTGCTCATATACTCTTGAGATAGGCCTGGCTGCTCCGCTACTGCTACCACTCTAACATAGTAGTACAGGCTTGTATCAAAGGTTAAACTTGTATTGCCACCTGCAGTCTTAATTGTGTGTAGTGGTCCCTAAGAGCACTGCGCAGGATTCTTTCTAACACTGGTGTACAGCAGTGAGGATTTGGAAGTAGAGTGATTACACTTAGAGTGCTGCTATTGCATGTCTTCAACTAACCACAAGGCTAGCACCACTAATTCTATTTTACTGAGAAATCATGTCAAATATGGACAGCTACACTAAAGATAGTCTCTTGAACTACACTGCTGAGGTTTTGAGAACCATGTGCAGAGAGAGGAGTCTCTCTGGTAAAGGAAAGGAATCTGAATTGATTGTAAAGTTAATAGGAAAGCAAAGTCTGGAGAGTGGGTCAGCAGTGCCTACCCATCCAGAAAATGTGGATACTGATGTTTCTGATTCTGAGAGTACTGATTTGGAAGAAGTAGATAAGTCCTTGTTAGGTAACCCTACAACTCCTTTGCCTGCTCAGAAAGCACAACCTCTGTCCACTGGGACCCCCACAGGTCCTATTCTTACTCCTGAATGTATTGCACTTGAAAAAATGAGACTTGAATTGGAAGTGAAACGTATTGATGCACAAACTGCCATGAAACATCAAGAGTTAAGGCTCAGAGAAATGGATCTGAATCATGAACTACAGATGAAAAAGTTGTCTCTAGAAAATGCTTCTCTCCCAGAGTCTTCTAGGCCTGCCAGCTCTAAGAGACCCTGTATGCCAAAGTAAATGATTGGTATGTATGAGACTAAACTTGATGTTTTGGATTGGTTAGCAATGTTTAAGTACAATCATGGGATTCAAGGTATCTCAGGGAATCAGCTGATTCCCTGGTTTTTCTCTAGGCTTCCCCCTGTTGCAAGTGAAGGTGTAATGGAGTTGGGGGAGGAGGATAAACAGTATTATGAGTGTGTGAAGCTAGCATTAATAGCTAGATTTGGGAAGACCCCTTCCCAGTACCTTAAGAGGTTTAGAACCCTCAAAAAGCATGAGGGTACCCCTTGGGCTGCCCGGGTGTGTGAATGTTTGAAAAACTTAAATGGTTCGGTTAAGGGTTACAAAGTGAACACTTGTGAAGGTTTGAGGAATCTTGTAATGTTGGAGTCTATTTTTGATGTCTGTACCCCTGAGCTTAGACAAATCTTGGCTGATTCAAAGGAGATAGATCCTAAGAAACTAGCTAAGGCTGCTGACTTGTGGGTTGCCAACAGTGCTACTCACAAGGATTCTGTGGCAACTCAGAAGAAGGATGAGGGAAAGCAGCCAAAGAAAGACAACAAAGAGAATTCCAATAATTCCAATCCAAAAGAGGGCCCCAAACATAACCAGGGTAAGCAGCAAGGGAAACTGAATCAGGCTGGTGTACCATCTGGTCCCAAACCAGATGGATGTCAGAGTAAACCCCCATTCCAAAGAGCATTTGGGAAATGCTTTGTTTGTGGGCTACCGGACCACGTGAAAGGAGATCCTAGATGTAAGGGTAAACCTTCAGGGGTCAACACTGTCTCTTTAGCCTTCCCCCAGGTGGATGAAGTACCTATGACCAGTGGACACTTCCAGTTACTAGCTGATGAGCTCATGAGAGTCTCAGCTAGTGTTTATTTAGTGTCCATGGGCCTTTGGGAACAACAGAACTTAGATGCTATAACTCAATCCCAGATGATACTAAAGAGTATTACAAAGATAGTGTTCTTGTGAATGGCCAGGAGACCCCTGCCATCCGAGACACTGGAGCCAGCATAACTGTGGTTGATGAATGTTTTTTCAAAGTGAAGGATGTTGTTAAGGCACCCAAACACTTAACCAAGTTATCTGGAGGCCCTGTGCAAATGGTTCCCAAGTTACCAGCTCTCATCCAGTGTAATGACATGACTGTCAGGATACTTGTAAGTGTGCAAAATAACGTACCTGGGAGGGTCCTGCTGGGTAATGACCTTAAAACTCTTGGAGTTGTGTCCAGTACCCCCAGACCCCCGAGCAGAAGGAAGCAGGAGCTCACAAGGTCTGCAAGGGAGAGAACCTTGAGAGGCTCTCCTGGGGACATGATAGAGGAAGCTATCACCCCAAGTCCACAGGACTTACTTACTGCCATTGCAAGACAAGAAAAGACAAAGGGGAAACCCAGGTCTGCCAGCAAGAAACCAGCAAGCACTCTTGTGCCCAGAAGGACATCTGCAAGACTGTCCAAAGTCACCTCTGTGACTCCCACAGCAGCTGAGGCTGAATGTGAGGTTCAACCCCGTATGGTCAAACTAGATACTGAGGAATCAGATCTAGAAGAGGATCTTACCTTGTTAGGAGATCTGGACCCTGTAGACCATCCTGAGCTGCAGTCTTTACTGGCAGAAGGTGGACCAAACAGGGAAGATTTCAGTAAGGGACAAAGGGAATGTCCTACCTTGGAAGGTCTTCGCCAACTGGCCACTTCTCAGCTCAATGGGACTGAGCCTGGGAAGTACAGGTTACACTCGGAAGATGGCCTCTTCTACAGGGAACCAACTGAGTCAACCCCTGGTGACTGCAAAAGACTTGTAGTACCTCTAGTGAACCGACTCCCGTTTCTGCAGTTAGCCCACAAGATACCTTTGGCTGGTCACTTAAGTTTTAAGAAGACCAAGGAAACTCTCTCTTTTTACTACTACTGGCCTAAGATGGGTTCAGAAGTAGACAAAGTCTGCAGAAGCTGTCACACTTGCCAAACTTCTGGCACGAGTGGATCCAAGAATTTGGCACCCTTAGTGCCTCTACCAGTATTGGGTGTTCCTTTTGAGAGGGTTGGGATTGACATTGTTGGTCCTCTTGATCCTCCCACATCTTCAGGCAACAGGTTTATCCTTGTTGTAGTGGATCATGCCACTAGATTTCCTGAAGCTATACCTATGAGGACTGTTACGGCTCCAGCTGTGGCAAAGGCTCTACTTGGTATTTTTACCAGAGTAGGTTTTCCTAACGAGGTGATATCCGACAGGGGATCAAATTTATGTCCAACTACATACAAGCCATGTGGAAAACCTGTGGAGTAACCTACAAGTTCTCAACTGCCTACCACCCCCAAACCAATGGATAGGTAGAGAGATTTAACAGAACTATGAAGAGCATGATAGGTGCTTTAGAAGAACCCCTTAAGAGAAAGTGGGACCTTCTACTGCCATTCATTTTCTTTGCATATAGAGAAGTCCCTCAGGAGGGAGTAGGATTTAGTCCCTTCGAACGTCTTTATGGCCATCCAGTCAGAGGTCCATTGGTCCTGATTAAGGAGTGGTTGGAGAGTGCCCCTTCTCCCAAGCCAGTCAGAGTGACTGACTATGTGATAGGTCTCCGGAGGAGAATGTCACACATGATGGCAGAGGCAACTGATAACTTGAAGGCTGGTCAAGCTCTGGTCAAACATTGGCATGACCAGAAGGCTAAGATTTTGAGTTTACTCAAGACCAGATTGTTCTTTTTATGGTCCCTTAACTTGCAGGACAAATGGATAGGACCCTTCAAGGCTGTGGGTAAACCTGGAGAGGTGCACTATCTGGTGGACTTAGACAAACCTAAGGAGGCTCCCAGAGTCTTTCACACTAACCGTTTGAAGGCATATGTCTCTTGACCTGACATAGGAATTTTGCTTCTAGCTTCAGCTCAAGAGGAAGAGGAGAGTGAACCTCTGCCTGACCTCCTCAGAGGCTTACCTTTAGATGAGCAAGTGGAAGGAGTTAATCTCCAGTCTCACATCTGACCAACAGGATGAGTGCAAGTTACTGTAAATCAGTTTGCCTCCCTGTTCTCACTTTCACCAGGCTTAACCCCTTGGGGCCAGCATGATATACTCACTGGTGACTGTTTGCCTGTCAAAAGCAGGGGTTACAGAATGTCTGACAATGTAAGAACCCATATAAGGAATGAGGTCAACAAAATGCTTGATCTCGGGGTTATAGATCCCTCTACTAGCCCATGGTCTAGCCCACTTGTGGTTGTACCAAAGGCAGGATCCAAGAAGTTGAGATTCTCCGTGGCCTATAGAGCTCTAAATGCAGTCACAACGACTGATGCCCATCCTTTACCTAGGACAGATGAGCTGGTGGACAAACCTGGTGCAGCCAAGTACCTCAGTACATTTGACCTAACGTTAGGCTATTGGCAAATAGCCCTGACAGACCATGCCAAGGAGAAAACTGCATTTTATACCCCAGCTGGCCTCTACCAATTCAAGGTAATGCCTTTTGGATTAAAGAATGCACCTGGTACATTTCAGAGGATGGTCAATCAAGTTCTGAGTGGGATGGAGGACTTATGCATGGCATACTTGGATGACATTGCAGTGTTCAGCCCTACATGGAAAGAACATATTGAACACCTAGGCTATGTATTGCAGGCTCTGGAAAAGGCCCATATAACTATAAAGGCAAGCAAATGTCAAATTGGTCAGAGTTCAGTGGTCTACCTTGGACATGAGGTAGGAGGATGTGAAATAAGGCCACTGCCTAGCAAAGTACAAGCTTACAAAACGGGGCCGCCCCTACTACTCAAACCCAAGTGAGAGCCTTCTTAGGTCCCACTGGGTATTGAATGTCATCTCCTTTTCCAAATTTCCTAAAAAGGTCAAATGGAATGAGGAGTGCAATCAAGCATTTGAAGGTCTGAGGAAAGCCCTTTGTCAAGCTCCAGTCCTAAATGCTCCTGACTATCACCAACCCTTCTTTGTACAAACTGATGCTTCTAATGTAGGTATAGGTGCAGTCCTTAGTCAACTGGATGGGAAAGGTAGAGGACACCCCATTTGTTTCATCAGCAGGAAGTTAAAGGATCCTGAGTCAAGGTGGGCAACAATAGAACGAGAATGTTTTGCTATTGTGTGGTCACTGAAGAGGTTTAGACCATACTTGTATGGATCTACCTTCATCATTCAGACTGACCACCAACCCTTGAGATGGCTGATGCAAATGAAAGGGGAAAACCCAAAGTTACTCAGATGGTCAATCGCAAGTTATGGTAAGCTATGAAAAATAACTGGCGCCACCACCGCGCACTGCTAAGACTAACACCCAGGACATCAAAGATGACATCGCAAATGTCATTGATGAAATCACTGATGACATCACATGTGTATGTACTCTTCATGGAATTTGTGTACTAGGGATTTTTATTATAATGTTGCGAAAAAAGTAGTCAAGGATATTGCACTAAATATCATACCGTTATTAGTGCTTTGAACGATGCATTGATATAAATAGCATTGTATTATGGGATTCTATCTAGTATACTGAGCTACTAATGGAGAAACATAGCATTGTGTGCAGAGTACAAGATGAAAGTATAATATTTGTAATGTTAATATGTTGAATAATGAAATAATAATTGTCCTGAAATGTTCGAAAATTCACAAAATGGGGTTGTTCTGAGGATGTTATTCGTATTGTGTGATTGCTTAGCTGTATGCAATGAGGGAATGGCACAGAGAGTAAAGTGGACGCCGTCCGCGGACACCGCGGCTGTTCGTGGACAGGGTGTGCTACATCCGGGTTTTTCCAGGAAATCCAACATGGAAAAAAACTGTACGGATCAGCCAATCAGATGTCGAGGTTGTGGATTTGTGTTGAAAGAGACTGTGTGTGGTGAAGATGGCAGAAGTGGAGAAAGTCAGGGTGTTGGTGCTCGGAGATATGTTTGTGCATGGTTTATAGCAGTACGCTGAATGCAGGCATGTTGCAAAGAACTTTGATGTGAAAGGAGTGGAGGTGGTGTGGAGCAGTGTGCCTGATTGCAATGTACAGGGAATTGTACAAGTTTGTGAGGATATGGCCACGATGAACAGTCCGCATGTGGTAGTTTTGTACTATGGGCTTTCCATTTGGGCAACGTCAGTGCCCCTACTTTGTTGGCTGATTTGGAACGCTTGGTTCAAGCAGTAATGAAGATCCTTCCAAATGCAAAAGTATTTTTTTCTGGATTACTACCTATAGCAATATGGGACAATAGTTCAGTTTTTTGTCCTCAGCAAAATATTGCTAGGTGTGTCATCAACCGAGGCATGTGTGCCTTCATGATTAGAGCTGGTATGTTCTTCTGTAACAATGAGAATATTGATGCCAGTAATGCTGTTAATTTTAAAGAAGATGGCATTTCTTTATCTTTTACGGGAAATGCCTTTCTATTTTGGGATGTAAGGGTTGCTTTGGAGAAGGTTATGTGAAGATTTTAGGAGTAAAGTAAGAAAAAAAACAAGAAAAAAAATACAAAATAACAGGTGTCTGTCAAGCATCTGTAAAAAAAAAAAAAAAACGGCTCTTTTCAGAGCCAACTTCAAAGGGGAAATGGGGCACACTATTTAAATTTACATTCACCACGCTCAGATTTTCGATGTGTCCGCGGACATGGCGGTAGTCTGCGGACATGAAAATCACTACGAGGGGGTTAGTATGTTCTATGTTACATGTATATGAAGTCAGGAGGGATATTATGGTTAAGTTGTGCTACTAAAAAACTATGAAATTCAGTGAAAAAACTTTGTTAAAGGGACGTTATGGTTAAGTTGCGCTACTAAAAACCTATGAAATTCAGTAAAAAAAACTTTGTTAAAGGGATGTTATGGTTAAGTTGCGCTACTAAAAACCTGTGAAATTCAGTGAAAAAACTTTGTTAAAGGGACGTTATGGCTCAAAGTAAAACCGAAAATTCGGCAGTTATGGTAACATAAGCAACCATAACTCACGCCACTGTGCACTGCTAACACTAATATCCAGGACATCAAAGATGACATCACAAATGTTATTGATGACATCACTGATGACATCACATGGCTGGCTCTCCCTTTTTATCCTTTACTGACATATCGAAGCCACATAGTTTTCTTCAGTAACAGTCAGGAAGTAAAAATTGAAAAGGTACTATATTTGAAGACTTAGTGTCCAGTCAAATCATATGAAACATATACATAGTGGAAGATACAGGCTTGAAAGAGAGCAATCCTTTCTGTGCATGAAGATAATCATTATGGTTATCAGCACTTTCTCATAGTTTTATTTTTATTACTCTACCTTCCCTCTATATGCTCATATTTGTTATACATTATACTCACTCTCCATAGAGTGAATGGGAAAAAACGTTTGCTCGCGCCTACAGCCCAAACCGCTGGACGGATTTCCACCAAATTTGGACCAGGAGCAGCGGCTTGGTCCCAAAAGCGTGCTTTTGCAAATTTGGTGAAAATCCGTCCAGTAGTTTTTTTTAAAATGACCAAAAAGTAGGTAAAAAAAAATTAGTGATATCTGTGTTCGGTTCGCTGACACACTTCCCTGTTCGCTCCGCGGACAGTGTCCTGATTGGCCAATCGTCCTGCGTGATGTTCGCGGACATGCAACGTGTTCGCTGATTGGACGGCGTGGAGCGTGGAGCGTGAAGCGCGTCAGATTTTTCGGTAGCGCCCGCCATCTTGGATTCGCGGACGTCCCCGGACAGCGCGGTGAAACTTTGTTCAAAATGTGTATTTTGTAGATTGTGTTGGTGTGTAGGAGTGTTTGGGGAGGGTGGGAGTGTATGAGATAGGATGAAAGTTGTGTTTTTTATGTCTTAGACGTTCTTTTTGTGTTTGATTTGTTTGCGGACATCACGTGTGTTCTGAAATGTTCTAAATAAACTGACTAGGGGGTGTTCTAAGGAGTCAATATGTGTCCGTTTTGTTCGCAAGCAAAGTGAAACTGTTCTAAGAACACTCGCGGTGTCCGGGGAGTGTTCGTAGGGGGTGTCCTGAGGACGCTGTCCGTATTGTTCTCTGTCAAGTTGAATGTGTTCTAAGAACACGCGCGGTGTCCTGAAATGTTCGCAAATAAACAAAATGGTGGTGTTCTGAAGACGTTTTTGAGAACACTCCCGGTGTTCGGGGAGTGTTCGTAGGGGGTGTCCTGAGGACACTGTCCGTATTGTTCTCTGTAAAGTTGAATGTGTCCTAAGAACACTCGCGGTGTCCTGAAATGTTCGCAAATAAACAAAATGGGGGTGTTCTGAAGACGCTTCTAAGAACACTCGCGGTGTCCGGGAGTGTTCATAGGGGGTGTCCTGAGGACGCTGTCCGTATTGTTCTCTGTCAAGTTGAATGTGTCCTAAGAACACTCGCGGTGTACTGAAATGTTCGCAAATAAAGAAGATGGTGGTGTTCTGAAGACGCTTCTAAGAACACTCGCGGTGTCCGGGGAGTGTTCGTAGGGGGTGTCCTGAGGACGCTGTCCGTATTGTTCTCTTTCAAGTTGAATGTGTCCTAAGAACACTTGCGGTGTCCTGAAATGTTCGCAAATAAACAAAATGGGGGTGTTCTGAAGACGCTTCTAAGAACACTCGCGGTGTCCGGGGAGTGTTCGTAGGGGGTGTCCTGAGGACGCTGTCCGTATTGTTCTTTGTCAAGTTGAATGTGTCCTAAGAACACTCGCGGTGTCCTGAAATGTTAGCAAATAAACAAGATGGTGGTGTTCTGAAGACGCTTCTAAGAACACTCCCGGTGTCCTGGAATGTTCGTAGGGGGTGTCCTGAGGACGATGTCCGTATTGTTCTCTATCAAGTTGAATGTGTTCTAAGAACACCCGTGGTGTCCTGAAATGTTCGCAAATAAACGAAATGGGGGTGTTCCGAAGACGCTTCTAAGAACACTTGCGGTGTCTGGGGAGTGTTCGTAGGGGGTGTCCTGAGGACGCTGTCCGTATTGTTCTCTGTTAAGTTGAATGTGTCCTAAGAACACTCACGGTGTCATGAAATGTTCGCAAATAAACAAGATGGGGGTGTTCTGAAGACGTTTTTGAGAACACTCCCGGTGTCCTGGAATGTTCGTAGGGGGTGTCCTTAGGACGCTGTCCGTATTGTGCGTTGTTAAGTTGAAAGTGTTCTAAGAACTATTGCGTTGTTCTGAAATGTTCGTAGGGGTGTCCTGAAAACGGTGTCCGTATTGTTCGCTGGCAAGTTCAAAGTGTTCTAAGAACACTCACATTGTTCGCGGACATTAAAAGTTTCCCATAGATCAAAGTTGAAATGTTTGACTCTATGGATGTGATATGCTGCGGTGGTTGTTGCCAGGGCATAGAGTCTTGGGTGCATGGCCATTTGGCCATTTGGCCATGCACCCAAGACTCTATGCCCTGGCAACAACCACCGCAGCATATCACATTCATATTTGCTTATAACTTTTGGTGAAAAACAAATGTATAAGGAACAAAGGTATTCGATACTATGGATGTTATATGCTGCTATGGTTGTCCTTATTATTGTATACTTACTGTTTGGTCTAGTAATGGGAGTCCATGTTTTTCTTCTTCATTTCTGTGATAAAAAATAGCATGTTAGAATTATTATTTTGTAATGATTTATTACATTGTATAAGTAATATACTTTTATTTTTTTTCGACCCTCATATTTAGTAGAGTACAAATCAGAGTACTGTGCAATTTGCTCAGTTTCTGTGCTAAAATCATTGGGTCTGTGGGAGAAAAAAAAATCCATGTTGGATTAAAAAAAAAAACTTTTTCTGTTATGCTACAGTTTATTTTTTGTTTGTTTTCAGTGTTCACTTGTTGTTTCTGGCTAATGCTTTATACTTTGCTTTGTTGTATTTTTTTTGGAGCAGTAACAGATTCTTCATTTGTTTTGATATTATAAAATTTTGGAGCAGTTAAATACCAATTGGCGTATTCTACCTGTCTATTTTTTTAATATATTTTAGTGGTTTTGATTTATCTATTTGGATATTGTTAAATTTTGGGACAGTTAGATACCAATTGGCGTATTCTAACTGTATATTTTTTGGCCTAATTTAGTGGTATTCATTTATCTGATTAGTTGTTGTAGAATCTTTGAGCTGTTAGATAGCTTTTGGAGTATTCTGACAGTTTATATTATTTTAACACAAATTTATAATTTTGGGACAGTTAGATACCAATTGGCGTATTCTAACTGTGTATTTTTTGGTCTAATTTAGTGGTGTTCATTTATCTGATTAGTTGTTGTAGAATCTTTGAGCAGTTAGATAGCTTTTGGAGTATTCTAACAGTTTATATTTTTTTAACACAAATTTATTTAAAAGTTTAAATACAGTTTATTTATCAAATTTTGGTTTTAAGAACATCAAATAAGTGCTTGTAAGATTTGCTGGTAATCTCTGCTTTAGAGTAATGCTACTATCATTACATTCAAACCATCCACATTTCTTTTTTATATATGCAGTGTAGTGCCCTGAATTGGTTGTGGCTCCTGTGTGGTAGATTATACCTATTGTTGTGAAGGTTTTCTTACCAAGTGATATTTGACCATGTGTGAATCCAGTCAGCTTGCAGTTGTTTTTGGTACCATCTGCATTGTAACGTAGAAGCATTAGTATTACGTATTTACTATGTGTTTGTATTACTAACGTGGAGCGATTATCTGAATTGCAGGTAGAGCATAATCTACCATGGTTTGCATTTTGTACAAGTTGCTGAAATGGAATGGATTCACAATTTGGTATTGATATATATATATGAAGCGTTCATTGGGGATTTCTTCTTGTGTCACATTGTTGCAGAGAGTGCATGTATGTTTCCACATGTATGAAATCTGAAAGATTTCATTTATAGGTATGTTTTTGTTTTCCAGTACTTGTAGTAAGTACATTAGAAATTCTTGTGGATCTTCCTGTGAGTTTATAGTGAATTTCACTATTCCAGCACAGTAGTCCAATTGTCGTCTTATTCCAAAAACACTATATGTGTTGTCAGGATTGTTTGCTGCATTTCTGTGAAGTACTAACATTTGCAAACACAATGGGTCTGTACTGTGTAAGTAAATGTTGTCAACAATTGGTGGTAATTGAAATAGAATATTCATTGCTACATTTGCATAGCAACTTACACCAACTATATTTGAGAATTTAAATGGTCCAGGTAGTTCTGTATCTAACTGCTTTTTTTGGAGTTTGTCTTCCTTCTTTAAAGAAGTACCTGGTTTACTTTCTCTAATTGATTCTTTTTTGTTTGTGGTACTTGATGAAGTATTAGTTTCTTTTACTCTCTTTGGAGGATTTGCAGTGACATCCTGTTGCATTTCTGTTTGATTTAGTTTTCTTTTACAACGTTTTAGTTTTTGTGGAACAGAATATGTGTTTAGATGGGGAGTGTATAGTGAGTAAAATGCAAGGAATATCAGCGTTTACTTTACTTGCATCAAAGTTGATTAGAAATAGACCGTCAAGTGTATGTAAGCGTGATAGTGCTACGTAGCTCATGCCTTCTTTAAAGACTGTGTTACCAATATCTATCATTGCTTTGTCTAGGGTAAGACCTTGTGATTTATGAATCGTGACTGCGTATGCAAGAGTTAGAGAAAATTGTTCTCTGCGTACATACATATCTTTGAAGAGAAGGAATCTAGCTGTTGAGCGTCCTATCCGTTTTACTTCTGAAAGTTTGTCAAAGAGTATATTGACAAACTGAATTTTGTTGTCACGTGGGTATGTTTGAAAGCCAACAACTGTACCCAGTGCTCCATTAACTAGTCCTTGGTCCACGTCAAGGTTACGTTTAAGCATTACTCTGCAATACAAGGATAATTCTAACATCTTTTCTAAGCCTGCTGTGTTTGAGATTGATTTTTCTAAATTATTTAGCCTTGTTGTGGCTTGGTCACACATGGGTAGTGTCATACCATGTACATCTAGTTTGTCTGTGGCGCTAATTTCCATTATTGGTTGCATTTCTTTACTTAACATTATTTCATTGAATTTGAGACAGCTTGCAAGAGTTGGCATTAAGGCCATACAATTGACATTTTTGTGGGCTAATTGTTCCATAACATCTGTAGCACATGCATTATCGCCATAAAGTGCATTAATGTGCCGGGTTTTCCATGTTGCTTCTGCTTCTTTAGAAAGTATACCAACTCTCAAACTTTTTAAAATGTTGGCATAAGTTTGGCGCATGTTTTCTGTTAATTCTCTGTATTGGAAATGTTGCCAAAGGTTGACATTTCCAATGCTGTCAACAGTTTTACGGCAGAGTTTGTGCCCTAATGTTTTAAAAATAGGTTCACCTTTTACTGGTGTTAATTGAAGCAGATCTCCAAAAACAATAATGTGTTTTCCTGCAAAGAGCTCTTCATAGTCTGTTTTGAGTACTTCTTGTAATCTGAGGTGAATCAAAGCTAACATCAGGTTGGAGACCATGCTCACTTCATCTATTACTAGCATTTTCATTTGTTTCAATACTCTGCATAATTCCATTGCAGCTTCTGCAGAAAGTTTGTAATAGTCTAATTTGTTCTGGTGTTCTATTGGTAATAGTAGTAATCGGTGTAATGTAACACCACCTATGTTGTAGGCAGCTAAACCTGTGGGGGCAGTGACAGCAGCTGACAGTTTGTTGTTTGTCAATTGTTGAAGGAACTTACTAATGATTTTGATTAGGAATGTTTTGCCAGAACCAGCTTCACCACTGACGTACAGTAGTATAGGTTTATAATTATGGCAGGAACATTCTTTATATTCATGTTTTACACCATGTGCAATTTGTTTTGTTACTTCTTGAAAAATGCTACTTTGCTCAGTGTTTAGTTTTGATTGTAGTATAGTTAAGTCTTCCTTATCTTCATACTGACACATGGTGTTTTCTACTTCTATCATAGCTAATTCTGCCTCATTTGTTATTAGTGGTTCTCCCAGTGGTTCTTGGCTTCCTGTTACAGAAGGTTGACTACTGTCAGGAGTATCCTTATCTAGTTGCGCTTGGAGTTCTTCTTCATGTTCATTGTGCAACATTGTTTTGTACTGTGTAAAGTTTACATCAGTTATAGTGCTTTCATTTGCTTTGAAAGCATCCTCATATGAGTCATAGTTATCTAGTAATTGTTCTTCTTTTCTCCATGGTTTGAAGAGTTGTAGCAGGGACATGTAATATACTTCTTTATGTTGAGGAGTCTTCAATGACAATTTGATATGATTAATTAAATTTGGTTTAGTGAGTTTAACTAAGCTGCCTTCACAGTCTGTCACTCTATATTTACCTTTTTTCATCAGGTTTCATATTATTTTTGTATGTGTAGTTTTGGGCTATTTGGTATAGACACATGTTTTCCAAAGTATTACTTGTGTTTGGGTAGTATGTGTCCAATAAATTGTTTTTTTAAAATGTCTTGGCTGTTGGGATCATGTTTGGCTATTGTTTCTATATCTTCATATGATTTTAGAACTCTTTTTCTAGATTTAGCTGGACCAAGACTTAGCCATACTATATTTTCAGATTTACCTAACAATGAAGAACCAGTTAAACGATCAGCTGCTTCATAAGATCCACATTCTCTATGGGTGTGCATTTTTATGCCCAAGCTGTATAATTTCTGAGATACTGTTTTATCTGATGACAGGTCATTCCAGAGGTCTTGGAGCTCTGTCTTTTCTGCTTTAGTTAAGTATGCTGTGACATATCATGCAACTGCAGTAGAATTGCCTGCAATGTACTGCACATCTATGTTTGCATTCCATAAGTGGGCAATGATTGCTTTATAATCATTGATATATTTTTCTTCTTCTTTTCTTTTTATGTAATATGTATTTTTAGGAGACTTACCTTTAACACTATGTCTAACTGAAGACATGAGATTGTTTACTTGACCTGTATTTGTAACTGGTCTCGACAAACTAAATCGGCATTTGGTGTAGTATTTCCCTTTGTTTTTGTATTTGCGACGACAATATTTTCCACATTTGTATCTTTGAAATTGTAAAATTTGTGCTCGAAGATCACTATTTGTGGCTTCTGGTGGAATTTCACAAGTGACATATTTTTCAATAAACTGTAAAACGGTGGCATCACTGTCTTCACCAAATTTAGGAGCATCTTTAATCCATAAAAGCATGTGGATATGTGGTGCTCCTCTGGCTTGGTATTCTCTTCTCCAAAAGAAGTGTTGCACTTCTCCAAGGGGAGGAACAGTTTTATTACAAATAAAATGTAGCATAGCAATGAAGCGATGGTGAAAATATCTTGAAACATTAACAGGATCCAAAGAACAAAATTCTCCAGGTGTTAGAATATCTATGTTTGTTTTATTTTTATTTGATATGCGTAGGAAATCATGTAAATCTTCCCATGGATATTCTGCACAACTTAATGTAACAAACCAAGTTGGTGGGCCAAGGTTTCTGATCATACAACGTACATCTCCATGACGTCGAAACCAGTACTCTTTAGTACCACGCATATTTGCTAATAGATTTGTAATATTTGATTGTAAAACCTCATCCTTTTGTTGCACTTTCTCTAATAATTGTGTAGCTGTCATATTTTGAAAGTGTGATCCTGATTTTAATATGTGTGCAACTCCGTAACATAAAGTTGCTAGTTCACTTTCAAAGAGTAGGTGGAATATGTATTCCACATTTTGTCTAAATCTGGGATCTTCAGAATACATCCGTAATGAACAGTATTCTGAAGCTGATATTTGAATAGGTCTATCATCATACCTTCCTCCTTTGCCAGTAGGAAAGAGTAGAGGAAAAGCACGTGCTTGTATACTTTTTTCCCATATACTGATTGGTGATCCTTTTGTTTGACGCATTTGGTAAGTTTCTAGTACCTCTTGTACGGTGTCATTACAGTGCAAAGGATGAATTGTATAATGGTCTAAAGTATTTGATATTGTAGCAAGATCTAGTAGCTCAAATTGACCAGCTTCTTGTGTTTCTTGAATTATTTCAGTTGTATCTTTCAAGTTTTCTTCAATATTAATTTCTTTGTAATATTCATTATTCTCTTTAAGATATTGGAAGGCTTATCTAACTTTATATAAATCTACCAGCTGTTGCCATATTTTTTTGTCTTTTGTAGGTACTCCATTTACTAATATAAATAAAGATTGATGCATTGGATGTTGCACTCCTAGAGTATGCACATTTTCTTTTAGATTTAATGCTAAATAAACTACTTTTCCACAAATGCCTTTTACCAATTCAGAGGGAGGTAATTTTGCTGTTTTTGGTTGAAGGCGTATTATTGCTTGAAATGGGTGTACTGTTTGAATTATGATGCTCCCATATAAATTAAGATGTTGTAGAGGATTTGGTACTGGGTATAATTCCAAATTATTTGTGATAGAACGTGAAGGAGTTTGGTTGTTGTCAAGTTTTGTAGTGCAATAACTGCAAAGTATTAGTGGCTCAGTTATTTCATATTTGTTTTCTGCTAGAAGGTAGGGAGCTAATTCAAACCATTTAGAATCTTCATTGTCTTCTATTTTGTATGATAGGTCCACAGTTTTTTTGTTACTTTTATAAAAAATTCTACGGCAACATACACATACATGGTTTGGTACTTCAGCTGATGTACTTTTAAATTTTAGTAATTCTTTTTTGTATGTGTTTAGCAAAAGGTTGCCATGTGTAGAATTGTTGCTTAATTGGTTTAAAGTTATTTCATTCTGTAAATGGCTTTCACTTCCAAAATATTTTTTCTGGATATAGTGAATTTCTTCAAGTAGGTCTTTTGCTGTACCATGTAGAAGGATGTTATTTAACTTTGCTAGTGCTAAAGCAGGACTTTTAGCATAGTACAGTTTATAGACTAGATTTCTTATAGCTGAATGATGTGTTGATATCCTTTTGATATCATGGAAAGTGGTTTTACAAGTAGGTCCTGTAATGCAGGCCAATGAATGTCCTTGTAGTCCTGTGTACTTGCGCACTGGACAGGCATCTATATTTTGCAGTAATTTAATTTTGATTTTGTCTTTGCTTTTTACATATTTATTGAGGAATTGGTGTAAAGATTTGAAACATTGTTTGGGAATATTACACATTGACGTGCATGGCCATTTGTACACTAGACGTTCTGATTCAGTTGAATCGAGGGGTAATTCTAAGTTTTCAGGGCATATTTTTGTAAGGAGTACTTCTTGTTCCATTATGGTATTATTCACTTTTTCATAACCTCGACCACTGCTATTTATGGCAATTGTATTTGTTTGCTTTTGTTTGTACGCTTCTTCATTAAAATATGGTTCTGTGCTCGTAGTGTGATTCCATTCACCTCTGCAGATACTTAAGAAGTTCTTTCTGTTGACATTTCACTTATTGAGAAGTCTTTTTTGTAATTTAGTTATTAGTTTTGTTCGTGGTTTCATTTTGTTTAACAGTAAAATAAATAACTTTCTCTTCAGAAGAATTGCACTGTCCATCAATGCTTCTAAGATTAATTTCCTACGATAGGTTTTAAGCTTTGAACCTGATTTCTCTTCTGTTTTTATAAGATTTTGAAGGACTTTGTGACGGTATATTTTGGCTAAAATACTTTTCTTGGTATGCTTACTTTGCACTATATTAAAATTTGAAGAAGTAGTTTTATCTGTACTGATAGCTGATTTTCTGTTAATTGTTTTTTGGTTTGTTTTACATTTCGATAGAGGAAGCAAAGTTGTTGTACTTGAAACTTCTTGTGTTTCACTAAATGATTGTATTAGCTGTTTTGTTTCAACTTTTTTTTACAAATTCTGCTAGAGATGGATGCTTATGTTGGACACCTTTATTTTCATTTGCTCTACTTTTGCGTTACTTTCTACGGACTTGTCTTTTGGTAGGCATTCTTTAGGGTCTGTTGAAAAAAATAATGAAGATATGGGTTGGGGTGTTGTGGAATGTATGTGTGCTGTGTGCATGAGTATTTGAGTAAGATGATAAAGATGTATGTAATGGTGTGTGATTGTGCATTGGGAACTAAAACTAGTAGGGATAGGTATTCTTGAATTTATGTGTTACTAAACTGGGGTTCAAATGACAAAAATAAAGTAAGCTAGTGGTGTGGAAAAGTACAAATAGTAAATCTAATGTGTACAATTAAAACAGTTGTTTGTTCTATAATATGAAAATTGTAGTGGTTCAGTTGGCTAATTTGTGTGTCCAAAAATAGAAATTTGTGGGCCATTCTGGCTGTAAATCGCTGTTTAAGACATGGAAATTTTTGGACAAAATGGTACAAAATCTATATTTTAAGAAACCAAAATAGCTCGTATTAATGTTATAGTATATTTGATTAATAATACAAATATTATGGTGATATTTTACTTACTTTTTTTTTAAATAAACAGGTAACTTTTTAGTTTTTCTTTCTTCGTCGAATTCGGCTGCTTCTTTTCAGGAAACTGGTCTTCACTGCAATTGTAAAAGCTTCAAATTAGTAACTTTGTTTGTATATAGCACTGTTTTTAATTTAGATATTGATTTTTTTAATTGAAATCCTCAGTGCCTTCTGTAACACCATTAAACTAATTAATTTACATAAGATACATTGCATCAGTTCAGTACATATGATATGTTCTTAATGAACAAATTGTATTGAATGACTAACTGTACCAAAAAAGAAATATCTTTACTATGTCTCTATATTAGTGAATACCACTATTTCTGTAAGTAAACTGTTCTAGGTAATAGCGCCTCAATGTCATGTCTAATTTAAAGTAATTAAGTAAATAAATAAATAAAAACAAAAAATATGAAATTGTATAAGTATTTTTATAAAGGTTTAAACATAGATTGTGTTTGCATGCAATTCTGTTTGAATATATGTAGTCTATATAATTCATTTAAAAAATGTTAGTTTAACATGATTTGAGTGTGTGTGTATAAAGAAAGTAAAAAGTATAAAGGTTTATAAGTGATAGTTGATTTTAGGAAATTGAAAAATGTACAGTAAATTCATTTTACAGATTTTACAAGGTAAAAGTCTGTTTGAAAATGTGTTCATCTACTATACAGAAAATATGCATACCTGAAGTTTGTGTTCATGCATATGGATATGCATGGAGCTGCAAGTAGAAATCTTGAAGACTTGTACAGTATTTCTGGTAGATGCTGCTTGCCAATGATATGACACTTGTACTCAGAGAGATTCAGAGTACATTTGCATTGCTGATCTATGATGATGCAGTTAGATGTAGAGGTCTTGAATGTGATTGGTGCATGGTCATGTGATTTTTGAGGTACATCCAATAAGGGAATGGCAGAGAGAGTGTAGTGGAAATGGTAGAAGGGCTGTTCATGTTACGATATGTCCACGGACATGGCGGTAGTTCGCGGACATCGGGAGTTACATCCGGGGATTTTTGGGTTCAGAAGTCATGCAAATGAGAATAAGCACTGAAAGGGATTGGTCAGGAAAGTTTGGTGGGTGTGTTGTGCCAGGAGAGATTTTCTCAGATACTCTTTTTGCTGAGAGAACAAAAGATAGCTATGGCTGTGTGTTTCAGAAAACAGATTGTTTGGATTTTAGGAGATTCGTGGATACATTGGTTGAAGGTGCATGCAGAAAGCTGTGGAGTAGCTGTAGATCTTGGATTCCCACATGTGGAAGTACACTGGCATGGAGTATGTGGAATGAAGTGGTTGGACTTGCTACCTCTCTGTGCTACTTTGGAGACAGAGCAACATCCAGACATAATTGTAATTCATTGTGGAGGGAACAGTTTAGGACATGTGACTGGAATTGTTTTGCAATTTGCTATGAAAGAAGGATTTAGGAAGGTTATGGACATGTTTCCTAATTCTCAAGTCATATTTTCACGGATTGCGCAGAGACAAATGTGGCTTCGTTCTTCTTCATTTGGTCCACAAATGGAAAAAGCAAGGCGCAATGTTAATAAGGCTGTTTGTGGCTTTCTAAGAGATTTTGGCATGTCTTCTTTTCACAATGAAAATATTATGTTTTGTAGTACATACATTTTTCGCAGAGATGGAGTCCATCTTACTTATGCTGGCAATCAGATTTTTCTGAGAAATGTACAAAATGCATTGCGACCTTTTTTGGAATTACAACAACGATTTTGAAGTAGATGTTAAGCATTTACAATTTTTTACTTACAAACACCACCCAAAGGCTCTTTTCAGAGCCACCACTTCTTTCCAGAGAAAATTACAATGTTTGTGATGGAGTAGCAACCCAATTTTTTTAATGTTCGCGAACTGTCCGCGGACTTCTAAAAAATACAAAGAGCCCTGCTTCATTTATTTTCACTTCTATTTTTTAACTGGGAAAGGCGGCTCTGAAAAGAGCCTTATTTTTTTTTTGATTTTTGTAATTTTGTATTTTTTTTGGTTTTTCAGACACAACACACTAGGAGAGGAGGGTAAAGGAGGGTAAAGGGGGATACACCAACCACAGGGATAAGAAAGGGCGAGCTGAGAGAGGAAGATGTAGAGTGGATTTTATTTGGGTAGTGTGCAGGTCTTCTCGTGCTCTGAGACGATAGTCTCAAAAGCACTCTGAAGTCGCTCCCCCCTGCAGAGTACTGTGTCACAGTACATACATACAAATGTGACCCTCGAAAGGTAAGGGTCATCAGCATTCTGTATGGCCTGTGAGGCAGCGTGAGAAAGACGCTGTCCCACAGAGGTGGTCCTTGTGGTGACAGGATCAGAAACAGAGGATGAAGTAGAGGAAATCAACCTGCTACGTTCTTCGCAAGATACAACCCTGCGAATAGCCCCAGAGTGAAATGATCTCAGGTGTCGCTTCATAGTAGTGGTCCCAAAGCTGTAGTTACCGTGCTTCCCGGGACTGAGTATCATTTTGCACTCATTGCAGGTAACATGGTTCGCACGAGCCTTAGGACCATTCCCATGAATGGTAAATAACCGCCACACCCAAGACTCACGCCTAGTGCGGGTAGTAGGGATTTCCTCTACCTCATTCTCATCATCCTCTTCTTCCTCCGCATCCTCACTCCTGTTCCCCTCTTCAGGCCCTTGGGGAGGTGGTGGTGGTGGAGGGGGTGGGGGCGGTGCTGAAGCAGGTGCAGCACCAAGTGGCAGTTCAGCAGCCAACGATGCCATCTCGATGATGGTGTAGTCTGCAGGTGGCAGCAAAAATCACTGTGTTCTGAAGAATAGCCAGAAACACAATGGGAATAAGCTCTTGGGCGTGGTATTTTATAGGGGTGCTTGTGCGCGGTCCGCGGACATGCGCACTGTCCGCGGACAGATCGAACACAAAAAAAGGATCGGAAAGTTTCAAAAGGTATATAGAAACTCAAGATTGCTATGTGGGACTTGTGCCATGGTGAGATTTTATTGAAAAATATTATGGATTAACTGAAAATGTACTTTTAAATTGTTCGGGGACACGAACAGTGTCCGCATTTCAGGACAAACGATGAGCGTGGGCGCGGTCATATGATCTGTTTGCGAACTAGTCTGCGAAGGAAGCGCCTGTCCGCAGGACACCAAGTGCACGGAGATTGGTTAGCGCATGCGCATTGATGTCCTACGGACACTGTTTGGGTTCTGAAGTAATTAAAAGTGTGTCACACGTGAAACAAACATTTCAGGACACCGCGTGTGTTCTTAGAACAGTTTAAACTTGGTAGCGAACAGTAAGGACAGATATAGTGTTCTTCAGGACACGTGTAATTTAGTTTATGTACGAACATTTCAGGACACCAATTGTGTTCTTAGAACAGTTTCAATTGGGTAGCGAACACTATGCACAGGTATAGTGTTCTTCAGGACACCTCCATTTTCGTTTACGTACGAACATTTCAGGACACCAATAGCGTTCTTAGAACAGTTTGAACTTGCTAGCGAACAGTACCGTACAGGTATAGTGTTCTTTAGGACACTTTAATTTTCGTTTGTTTACGAACAATTCAGGACACCGCGTGTGTTCTTAGTACAGTTTCATGTTGCTAGCGAACACTACGAACAGTTGTACTGTTGTTCAGGACACATAATTTTCGTTTATTTACGAGCATTTCAGGACAGCAATTGTGTTCTTAGGACAGTTTTAAGTTCATAGCGAACACTACGGACAGATATAGTGTTCTTTAGAACACTTTAATTTTTGTTTCTTTACGAACATTTCAGGACACCACGTGTGTTCTTAGAACAGTTTCAACTTGCTAGCGAAAAGTACGAACAGGTGTGGTGTTCTTCAGGACACCTCCATTTTCGTTTATGTACGAACATTTCAGAACACTCGCACTGTCCGCGGACACTTTTATTGTTTTTTTTAAAAAAAAAAAACTATTCACAATACAATATAAAAATTAAACTTTATTTAACATATATTAATAATTTATGACAGAGAAGGTGAGGCAGAAACAGAAACAAAAACAGGAGAATTTGGGGTTTCAACATGATTGGTATTAGGTGAAGAAGGGATGGAAATCTCATCAAAACGTTTTGGATTATGGAGAGGGTTTGGGGATAATTGACTGGGATATGGTGAGGAGGGACAAGTACATGTGGGGCAATGGTATGACGTTTTTGTTTTAAAATGATCTTCAACAAAAGTTTTAAAATTATTAAAATTGGTCAACAATAAATCAATTTTTTCTTTTATGTTGTCAAGCGTGTTTTCCATAAAAGCTTCTTCAGAGGTAGTTTCTATTTTGTTATGCTCTGTACAAAAAAAATATATATATGTTAAATGTATACAAAATAATAATATTTAAATGGTTTATATTATAAAGTGTTTACCATTAGTTTCACTATCTTGTGACATTTCTTCATGTGGGAAATTGTCCTCTAGCCATTCCAGAGTACTAGACATTTCTGTGAGAAAAAAAAAAAGATAATATATTTTTTAATCTAATACAGAAAGTTTATAAATATATGAGTAAAATGAAGTACACTTACTATTTCTGGTAAGATAAGTCCTATGTATTCAGTCGGTCTGGTCTTGTTCTCAGTTCTGTTGTGTCTGTGAGGTAATTATGTTGGAAGCCAATTTATGTTCTTGTGGTATATTCCATTTCAGAACATATTGTATTTAAATGAATGGTTAGTGTGTTACATACATGGGTTACATTTCTTATGTATTACTATATATAATGTGTTTGTGTGCTGCTTTTTGAATTTGTTAAATGTTCCTATATTATGATATAACAATCAAACATACCCCCCCACCCCCCCACAGTTTTTAGGTAGTGGTACTGTTCTCCGAACATGTCCGCAAACATTAAATAAGTTCGTGGACATCACATTCATAAGAAGAGATCTAGTCAGTTCCATATGACATGTATATAAAGTCAAAGTCATTATTGTTAAGTTTTGCTACTAAAAAACTATGAAATTCAGTGAAAAAACTTTGTTAAAGGGACGTTATGGTTAAGATGCGCTACTAAAAACCTATGAAATTCAGTGAAAAAAAGTTTGTTAAAGGGACGTTATGGTTAAGTTGCGCTATTAAAAACCTATGAAATTCAGTGAAAAAACTTTGTTAAAGGGACATTATGGTTCCAAGTAAAACCGAAAAACCCTTGAAATTCGCCAGTTATGGTAAGCTAAGCAACCATAACTCACGCCACCACCGTGCACTGCTAAGACTAACACCCAGGACATCAAAGATGACATCACAAATGTCATTGATGACATCACTGATGACATCACATGTATATGTACTTCTCATGAAATATGTGTAGAAGGGATTCTTATTATGTTGCGAAAAAAGTGTCAAGAATCATTGCAAGAAATATACCCTAATAAGTGCATTGAACGATGCATTGATATAAATAGCATCCTATTATGGGGTTCTATCTAGTATACTAAGCTACTCATACAGAAACATAACATTGTGTGCAGCGTACAAGATGAAGGTATGATATTAGTAATGTTAATATGTTGAATAATGAAATGATAATTGTTTTCTTAATAGATTTTTGTGTACTGTGAAATATGTGATAAGTAGCTAATAAAACCCATGTATTACATAATTGCATTACTATAGACATAACACAAAGACACAAGAACACATACCAATATGGGTATATACAGGGAAAGTGAAGTTAGCAAAAAAGCACAAGTAGTAGCAGAAACAATTCATAACTTAACTGATTAGTTTTATGCAAATAAATTATTGCTTTGTTTCAAAGCTGCTATTTACCCTATGTATATGTATCACTTGATGTGATTGGACCCTAAGGAAAGTAGTGTGAGTACAATGTATACAAATATGACCATATACAGGGAAAGTACAGCCATAAAAAAAAAACAACAGAACTATCCGAAAGTGCTCAGAAGTCCAGTGATTATCTTTATACACAAAAAGGATTGCTGTCTTTTAAGCTTGTGTTTTCCCATATGTATATATGACTCACCCTGCCTTTGTCATTCACACGCGCTAGTCTGAATTTAAATTTATAAAGGATTCCTGAGTATTTTACCTCCCTACATTTACACTCAAGGTCCATTAGACCTGAGCCATTCCAAGATGGCGGATTCTCCGTCATGTAGAACCATAGAGTTCTTTTTTAGCCAGATTGTAGTAGTGCATCACGTGACGTGTGAAGTAGCAGGTGGGGGAAGCACATGACATAGCCCATGAGCCATCATAAAAACGAGAATACACATGTTGGGAACAACTACAAGCCTGAGGAAGCTCGCGAGTCGAGCGGAACGTGTGGCGTCTTTCCACCCGTTGGGGTGAGTGGTGACTTGTGCCTGGTCTGACCAGGTAGTGCCATGTATGCTTTTTATAACATTTTGCACAACTTTTGATTAATTCAAGAATTTTTTTTTAAACTTAGTAAATGGTCGTGAGTGCTTGGGCAAGTTTGGTATTAAGTTGGAGGTGTTGTTTATCTGCCTACCTGTATCTTTTTGCTGACATTCTTCTGTATATATATATATATATATATATATTACCAAAGCGATATATATTACATGGCCACGGTAGTGGCCATGTAGTTTTGTTTAAGTTGGTGTCACCATAGGAAGAGCACTTTTTGGGCAGCTTATAACTTCGCTCTCCCTAGACGGATCCTCACCAAACTTTGCAAAAAAAGTATTTGGGTTACTCTAAATTTCGTGCAAAGTTTGGTGAGAATTCGTCCAGGGGGGGCAAAGTTATAGGGGGGTCCCAAAACTTTTTTTTTCCCCCATAGACTGAATGGGAAAGAAAACATTTTTGCTCGCGTCTACAGCCCAAACCGCTGGACGGATTTTCACCAAATCTGGACCAGGAGCAGCAACTTTGTCCCGAAAGCGTGCTTTTGCAAATTTGGTGAAAATCCGTCCAGTAGTTTTTTTAAAATGACCAAAAAGTAGATCAAAAAAATGTGTGATATCTGTGTTCCGTCCGCGGACACACTTCTCTGTTCGCTCTGCGGACAGTGTCCTGATTGGCCAATCGGCTTGCGTGATGTTCGCGGACATGCAACGTGTTCGCTGATTGGACGGCGTGGAGCGTGAAGCGCGTCAGATTTTCGGTAGCGCCCGCCATCTTGGATTCGCGGTCGTCCATGGACAGCGCGGTGAAACTTTGTTCAAAATTTGTATTTCGTAGAGTGTGTTGGTGTGTAGGAGGGTTTGGGGAGGGTGGGAGTTTATGAGATAGGATGAAAGTTGTGTTTTTTATGTGTTAGACGTTCTTTTTGTGTTCGATTTGTCTGCGGACATCACGGGTGTTCTGAAATGTTCTAAATAAACTGAATGGGGGGTGTTCTGAGGACTCAATATGTGTCCGTTTTGTTCGCAAGCAAACTGAAACTGTTCTAAGAACACTCGCAGTGTCCTGAAATGTTCGCAAATAAACAAAATGGGTGTGTCCTGAGGACACTGTCCGTATTGTTCGTTGTCAAGTTGAAACTGTTCTAAGAACACTCGCGGTGTCCTGAATTGTTCGCAAGTACACAAAATGGGGGTGTTCTGAAGACGTTGTCGAACACTCGCTGTGTCCTGAAATGTTCGCAAATAAACAAAATGGGGGTGTCCTGAGGACGCTGTCCGTATTGTTCTCTGTCAAGTTGAATGTGTTCTAAGAACACTCGCGGTGTCCTGAAATGTTTGCAAATAAACAAGATGGTGGTGTTCTGAAGACGGTTCTAAGAACACTCGCGGTGTCCGGGGAATGTTCGTAGGGGGTGTCCTGAAGACGCTGTCCGTATTGTTCTCTGTCAAGTTGAATGTGTTCTAAGAACACTCGCGGTGTCCTGAAATGTTCGCAAATAAACAAAATGGGGGTGTTCTGAAGATGTGTCTGAGAACACTCCCGGTGTCCTGGAATGTTCATAGGGGGTGTCCTGAAGGCGTAGTCCGTATTGTTCGCTGGCAAGTTGAATGTGTTCTAAGAACACTCGCAGTGTCCTCAAATGTTCGCAAATAAACAAAATGGGGGTGTCCTGAGGACGCTGTCCGTATTGTTCTCTGTCAAGTTGAATGGGTTCTTAGAACACTCATGGTGTCCTGAAATGTTCGCAAATAAACGAAATGGGGGTGTTCTAAGGACACTGTCCGTATTGTTCGTTGTCAAGTTGAATGTGTTCTAAGAACACTCGCGGTGTCCTGAAATGTTCGCAAATAAACAAAATGGGGGTGTTCTGAAGACGTTTCTAAGAACACTCGTGGTGTCCTGGAATGTTTGTAGGGGGTGTCTTGAAGGCGTAGTCCGTATTGTTCGCTGGCAAGTTGAATGTGTTCTAAGAACACTCGCAGTGTCCTGAAATGTTCGCAAATAAACAAAATGGGGGTATCCTGAGGACACTGTCTGTATTGTTCGTTGTCAAGTTGAAAGTGTTCTAAGAACTATTGCGTTGTTCTGAAATGTCCGTAGGGGGTGTCCTGAAAACGCTGTCCGTATTGTTCGCTGGCAAGTTGAAAGTGTTCTAAGAACACTCATAATGTCCGCGGACATTAAAAGTTTCCATAGACCATAGTTGAAATGTTTGACTCTATGGATGTGATATGCTGCAGTGGTTGTTGCCAGGGCATAGAGTCTTGGGTGCATGGCCATTTGGCCACTTGGCCATGCACCCAAGACTCTATGCCCTGGCAACAACCACCGCAGCATATCACATTCATATTTGCTTATAACTTTGGGTGAAAAACAAATGTATAAGGAATAAAGGTATTAGATACTATGGATGTGATATGCTGCTATGGTTCTCCTTATTATTGTATACTTACTGTTTGGTCTAGTAACGGGAGTCCATGTTTTTCTTGTTCATTTCTGTGATAAAAGAAAATAGCATGTTAGTATTAGTATTTTGTAATGACTTATTACATTGTATAATCAATATACTTTTTTTTGTTTTGGACCCTCATATTTAGTAGATTACAAATCAGAGTACTGTGCAATTTGTTCAGTTTCTGTATTTGTTGCTTAAATCATTGGGTCTGTGGGAGAAAAAAAAATCCATGTTGGATTAAAAAAAAAACTTTTTCTGTTATGCTACAGTTTATTTGTTTGTTTGTTTTCAGTGTTCACTTGTTGTTTCTGGCTAATGCTTTGTACTTTGGCTTGTTGTATTTTTTTGGAGCAGTAACATATTATTTATTTGTTTTGATATTATAAAATTTTGGAGCAGTTAGATACCAATTGGCGTATTCTAACTGTCTATTCTTTTGATATATTTTAGTGGTATTGATTTAACTATTTGGATATTGTTAAATTTTGGGACAGTTAGATACCAATTGGCGTATTCTAACTGTGTATTTTTTGGTCTAATTTAGTGGTATTCATTTATCTGATTAGTTGTTGTAGAATCTTTGAGCAGTTAGATAGCTTGTGGAGTATTCTAACAGTTTATATTTTTTTTAACACAAGTTTAATTAGGGTTTAAATACAGTTTAGTTATCAAATTTTGGTTTTAAGAACATCAAATAAGCGTTTTTAAGATTTCCTGGTAATCTCTGCTTTAGAGTAATGGTACTATCATTACATGCAAACCATCCACATTTCTTTTTTATATATGCAGTTTAGTGCCCTGAATTGGTTGTGGCTCCTGCGTGGTAGATTATACCTATTGTTGTGAAGGTTTTCTTACCAAGTGATATTTGACCATGTGTGAATCCAGTCAGCTTTCAGTTGTTTTTGGTACCATCTGCATTGTAAGGTAGAAGCATTAGAATTATGTATTTACTATGTGTTTGTATTACTAACGTGGAGCGATTATCTGAATTGCAGGTAGAGCATAATCTACCATGGTTTGCATTTTGTACAAGTCGCTGAATTGGAATGGATTCACAATTTGGTATTGATACATATATGAAGCGTTCATTGGGGATTTCTTCTTGTGTCACATTGTTGCAGAGAGTGCATGTATGTTTCCACATGTATGAAATCTGAAAGATTTCATTTATAGGTATGTTTTTGTTTTCCAGTACTTGTAGTAAGTACATTAGAAATTCTTGTGGATCTTCCTGTGAATTTATAGTGAATTTCACCATTCCAGCACAGTAGTCCAATTGTTGTCTTATTCCAAAAACACTATACGTGTTGTCAGGATTGTTTGCTGCATTTCTTTGAAGAACTAACATTTGCAAACACAATGGGTCTGTACTGTATAAGTAAATGTTGTCAACAATCGGTGGTAATTGAAATAGAATATTCATTGCTACATTTGCGTAGCAATTTACACCAACTATATTTGAGAATTTAAATGGTGCAGGTAGTTCTGTACCTAACTGCTTTTTTTGGAGTTTGTCTTCCTTCTTTAAAGAACTACTTGGTTTACTTTCCCTAATTGATTGTTTTTTGCTTGTGGTACTTGATGAAGTATTAGTTTCTTTTACTCTCTTTGGAGGATTTGCAGTGACATCCTGTTGCATTTATGTTTGATTTATTTTTCTTTTATAACGTTTTACTTTTTGTGGAACAGAATATGTGTTTAGGTGGGGGGTGTATAGTGAGCGAAGTCTATTGTATTCTAAAATGCAAGGAATATCAGCGTTTATTTTACTTGCATCAAAGTTGATTAGAAATAGACCGTCAAGTGTACGTAAGCGTGATAGTGCTACATAGCTCATGCCTTCTTTAAAGACTGTGTTCCCAATATCTATAATTGCTTTGTCTAGGGTAAGACCTTGTGATTTATGAAACGTGACTGCGTATGCAAGAGTTAGAGAAAATTGTTCTCTGCGTACATACATATCTTTGAAGGGAAGGAATCTAGCTGTTGAACGTCCTATCCTTTCTACTTCTGAAAGTTTGTCAAAGAGTATATTGACAAACTGAATTTTGTTGTCGCGTGGGTTTGTTTGAAAGCCAACAACTGTACCCAGTGCTCCATTAACTAGTCCTTGGTCCACGTCAAGGTTACGTTTAAGCATTACTCTGCAATTTAAGGATAATTTTAATATCTTTTCTAAGCCTGCTGTGTTTGAGATTGATTTTTCTAAACTATTTAGTCTTGTTGTGGCTTGGTCACACATGAGTAGTGTCATACCATGTACATCTAGTTTGTCTGTGGTGCTAATTTCCTTGATTGGTTGCATTTCTTTACTTAGCATGATTTCATTGAATTTGAAAGAGTTGCATTAAGCTTGCAAGAGTTGGCATTAAGGCCATACAATTGACATTTTTGTGGGCTAATTGTTCCATAACATCTGTAGCACATGCATTATCGCCATAAAGTGCATTAATGTGCCGGGTTTTCAATATTGCTTCTGCTTCTTTAGAAAGTATACCAACTCTGATACTTTTTAAAATGATGGCATAAGTGAGATCTGCAGATTGCCGCATGTTTTCTGTTAATTCTCTGTATTGGAAATGTTGCCAAAGGTTGACATTTCCAATGCTGCCAACAGTTTTACGGCAGAGTTTGTGTCCTAATGTTTTAAACATAGGCTCATCTTTTACTGGTATTAATTGAAGCAGATCTCCAAAAACAATAATGTGTTTTCCTGCAAAGAGCTCTTCATAGTCTGTTTTGAGTACTTCTTGTAATCTGAGGTGAATCAAAGCTAACATCAGGTTGGATACCATGCTCACTTCATATATTAGTAGCATTTTCATTTGTTTCAATACTCTGCGTAATTCCATTGCAGCTTCTGCAGAAAGTTTGTAATAGTCTAATTTGTTCTGGTGTTCTACTGGTAATAGTAGTAATCAGTGTAATGTAACACCACCTATGTTGTAGGCAGCTAAACCTGTGGGGGCAGTGACAACAGCTGACAGTTTGTTGTTTGTCAATTGTTGAAGGAACTTACTTATGATTTTGATTAGGAATGTTTTGCCAGAACCAGCTTCACCACTGACGTACAGTAGTATAGGTTTATAATTATGGCAGGAACATTCTATATTTTCATGTTTTACACCATGTGCAATTTGTTTTGTTACTTCTTGAAAAATGCTACTTTGCTCATTGTTTAGTTTTGATTGTAGTATAGTTAAGTCTTTCTTATCTTCATACTGACACATGGTGTTTTCTACTTCTATCATAGCTAATTCTGCCTCATTTATTATTAGTGGTTTTCCCAGTGGTTCTTGGCTTCCTGTTACAGAAGGTTGACTACTGTCAGGAGTGTCCTTATCTAGTTGGGCTTGGAGTTCTTCTTCGTGTTGCTGTTCATTGTGCAACATTGTTTTGTACTGTGTAAAGTTTACATCAGTTATAGTGCTTTCATTTGCTTTGAAAGCATCCTCATATGAGTCATAGTTATCTAGTAATTGTTCTTCTTTTCTCCATGGTTTGAAGAGTTGTAGCAGGGACATGTAATATACTTCTTTATGTTGAGGAGTCTTTAATGACAATTTGATATGATTAATTAAATTTGGTTTAGTGAGTTTAACTAAGCTGCCTTCACAGTTTGTCACTCTATATTTACCTTTCTTTTCATCAGGTTTCATAATATTATTGTATGTGTAGTTTTGGGCTATGTGGTATAGACACATGTTTTCCAAAGTATTACTTCTGTTTGGGTAGTATGTGTCCAATAAATTGTTTTTTAAAATGTCTTGGCTGTTGGGATCATGTTTGGCTATTGTTTCTATATCTTCATATGATTTTAGAACTCTTTTTCTAGATTTAGCTGGACCAAGACTTAGCCAGATTTACCATACAATGCAGTACCAGTTAAACGATCAGCTGCTTCATATGATCCACATTCTCTATGGGTGAGCATTTTTATGCCCAAGCTGTATAATTTCTGAGATACTGTTTTATCTGATGACAGGTCATTCCAGAGGTCTTGGAGCTCTGTCTTTTCTGCTTTAGTTAAGTATGCTGTGGCATATCGTGCAACTGCAGACCCACTGTGCTTGAACTGTTGGAGCAATGAACTGGACAGATGTGCAGCTTCAGAACGCCGGATCTATAACGTGCAGGGTTGCCCCCACAAATTTGAACAGATATGGGGTAAATGGCTCGATGCTCACTGAAATCCAACCAATATTTATTTGTCGTGCAAACGTCTCACGGCCCCTTGGCTCTGCAGTGCTCCTCCCGCTGTTGATACTGCCATGTTTCCTTTTTCTGATGTATGCCTATGATTAATGTCTACGTTTTCGTTGTGTTGCCTAAATTCAATAAACAGAGTAATAAAAGAAAAAAGAGTCAAAGGGCCGGAGCCAAAGTCAAGTGACACCGGGTGCCTATTTTCGAGGATCACACAGTCAGACAGTTCACGATTCAACGTAGCCAAGAGTACTTTGATATTGTCAATGTTCGGAAGCAAAAGTTATAAGAAGGAGGGAAAAGTAAGGACAAACCTTAAAGAAGAGAAATAGGGATTTCAACCAAAATTCCTCAAATAGGACACAGTACCTTTCTCAAAGAACGAAGCTGGTGCCACGGCAGTTGTTCCTGTTGGTTTCCCGCAGACCCACGCTTTCCTGGAGCTTCAGCACGAAGAAGGACGATGAGGGGGTCCGCCCCACACAGGGATGAGGCCGGCAGCAGCGACAACGAATAAAAGGTGCACTCCTTAAAAACAGGAGAGGCTTTTCAGGTGGCTATCTGGACCACTAAAGCAGTGATTTCGACCACGAAGGGGACCTCTGGCTGAAGAAGATGATCTGGTTATCCCCACCAGGCTCAAGGGAAGAAGACTCCGGACTGGATCTACTCTTAGGCGTTGAAGGGTAGATAGCTCAGGACTGCAGCAGAGCTTCACGGTACGGGGTAGTTGCAGCAGTCGACCTCTCCTCCACTTCTTGTTGGCTCCTTGTATCCAGTGGCGACTCTCTGACTTCCAGCCCAAGAGACCTGCCTTTTATGCAAAAAAAACACATTCACACAGCCTGGCTGTCAATCACCCAGCAGGGGGGTTGTCCAGCCCGGACAACCACCTCAGCCAATCATGACAAAGTGCGACTTGGGTTTCCTAGGAAACCCGTTGCAGGGGGTGACTGCACCCCTCCCTCACATTCAGCCCACCTAGACATCCAGGCACCTTGAGGAGGGCTTCTAGGTAGAAGCCCGCCAAAAGACAGTGAACAAAGAAGGCAAACCAGGTTTGCCGTGCAAATTAAAACACAAGAAGGAGTTTAACAAAAAGAAATGGTGAATAAACTGCACCGGAGCCAAAAGAAAAAGGATTTGGTCAAGTGGGTTTAAGTTTGAGGCTAACACAACAGCCTACAATATTACCACGGTTATATAAGATAACCGCGGTAGAAATGTAGGGTAGATACCACTGCCACCAGCCATGTCTAAATGTTAAAAGAGCAAAACAATGCTCTAGAAGGCACAGATAAAAAGAGTTAAGAATTATCCCTTCCAGCACTCCATGTAAAATGGTGTGTACTGGATCTGTGGTTAAATTTGACTAAGTAAAGTTAATGGTAACTTTACCCTTTTCTGGGGGACGGTAGTCGCCTCAGAAATGGAGTCAGGGGAGTCTGAACGACAACCCTGTGCCACTGCACAGAAGGTGCTGTGTGACACACACAAAGAGGGGGGCTACTGAAGTGGTGTACTCCAGAGCCCACAATCACAAAAACAGGTCAATTAGCCATGAAATGAGAATTCTCCCTAACACCAGACCCGCAGGCTTGCTGCCGTTGAGGGGCAAGCTGCGCATAGGCATGGTCAGGGAACTGTGCCACGTCCACCTTCTGATTCCCATCCAGAGGGTAAGCAGGACGACCACTTATCTCCCACACAGGTCGGGCCATGCAGGTATTGAGCCCATGGAGGTTTTTTTTTATCTCAACATCATCGCATGTGGGTGTTGAGGTGCACCCTGTACTTCCCCGTTCCTGGGTGTGCACTCCAACCTCTGGGTCATATGTGGCCATTTTTCTTTTTTTTAATACTATTGTTTGTCTATTGTGCATTCATTTGACAGTGTGGTGCTTTGTGGCTTTTGAAAGCATCCACTGTCTGTTGCAGCTGGGCCCATTCAAGCGTGTCTCATGTATGTGTCTGTGGCTTGGGGTCCAGACACATATGCCACTCCTGCTTCCCCTTTCCATTGGCTTGCAAGGATGGTTCGGTGTGACAACAATTTACACAAGGGCATTGGACTTTCGTCATGTATGTGGCCAGTCTGCTGCTGTACTACTTGTGGTTACACCCCAGTGGGGATTATGGATGTTTTCTCCATGGCATGTCTGCAATCAATTTTGGTGAGTACATTTTTGAACTGTCCATTTTCTGAAGTTGATTGTGATGTTTTTTCATTTCTTGCCTGTATATGTGCTTGATGCACTTCATGCTGTAGACGGTAGCCTGCACCCTTTAGCTGTCAAAGTCACACTGATGGTGGGAGGGGGCTGGGAGGTGACAATGTCAAGTTGGTATGTTTTGAGTTCAGCCCCTGGTGATTGTGGCAAAGGAGGAAGCATTATGAATGTGACCCAAGAAGCACAACTAACGGTTTAGTCCTCACCTGAGATGTCCGCCTAAACTACTTCTCCGCTCCGTTCCGTTTGGCCGGCATGTTGTAGCTGTCTTCCCTCTTGGACTTTGCTGCTGCCTGACGGTGCAGTTTTCCTACTGAACTCCAACTCTTTTACTTGTTTTTCACACTCTGGTGCCTTTAGTCCCTGTTTTTCTTCCTGCTGCTGTCCTTGTTGCAGATCCGTCTGCCCGTCTCTAGGGCACTTATTTCCACGTACTCTTACACTGCCTTGGTTTGCCTCGGTACACTTCTGTACCACAGCATCTCTCTCTCGTTCCTCCTGTCTTTCATCTATTACATCCATACCTTTATGTTGACTTTGGCCTTTTACCAATGCTATTCAATTGTTCTGGCTCTTAACTTGCTGTCAGCTGTTTCCGGCTATCTCGCATTCACTGTGTCTTTCCAGACTCGTGCTGTCTCTGCCTTTCTTTGTTCACTCCATCAAGGATTGATTGGGTTTCAGCTCAACCATCCAGTTGTGCCAGCCTCCTTGGTTATTTTCTACTCAAGTTTCAAGTCTACCCATCAGTTGTGGCATCCTCATTGATTATTGTGTACTCAAATTCCTACCCATCCTGTTGAACCATTGTACAACTGTGCAACCTTGGAAGTTATTCTATCATTCAGCTTGGACATGTACTTGGCCATATTCTACGACTTCAAGTCATCTACTGGAGACTCTTCCAGGGTTTTTTGGTGTCTAGAGTCTTTTTCCCTGGTTTGGGTGTTTGGCTCCTTGGAGTTCTCTGCAATTTGGTATTTTTACCAGTCAAGGTGGTCTCTGAGGGGGCTAGACCCTATTTACACGAAAGGAACAAGGAAACAAAGGGTAAGGGGGATCCTGAAGCCAGGTAGACTAGAAGGAAGAAGCCGATGGACCCCAGAGACAGTTCTTCTGAAGGTCAAGGTGATGAGGAAATGAGGGAGGGGCTTTTGTTGTTGGACAGTACGCTTGGGCTACAGTGATTGGGCACACTCAACATTGTCAATGTGGGGTACTATGTACATGATGTGTTCTGCTGGTCAATGGCTGTTCCGGTGTTGGGTTTACTTTTCAGGTGTCAGCGGATTGGTGTGGTTTGACACACTGGGGTGTCCACATGGGCAATGTTCACATGTGATGTGTACAGGACACTGAGGCTCACTTCATTTCACATGCATGTATTGAGTGCATGTCCCTACTGACACACACACTTACACAATGCAACACCGCACATACAACCACCCTTCCATGCCCACACGTGCACACAGATTGCCTTCTCTGCCATGCTATGTCCGTGCAGCGCATGATCCCTTACCATTTGGGGATCGTGTACATGTGTCACTGGGTAATTTTTGTTGCTTGTCCTTTTTATATGATGCTCAAGGTGTATCCCCAACACAATGGCCGCTCACTGTGCTGTGTGCTGACTGGTGTGTTGCAGGGGACACACAAAGCACACGGTTTTGGGATTTTCAGATTTGGATTGGCCGATGTGCATGCCAACAGGCATTCTGTCTTTTGTTGATCGTACCGCTGGTGGCATGCATTTGTGTATGACTTTGTATGTGTGCGAGGTTGTGGTCAGTCATTTCAACTGATTCCATGTGAGGAGTGATTTTCTCAGACCTCTTTCAATTTATCACGTGGCACTTCGTATCTAATTTGTCATGTGTTGTGCTTTTGGTTTGCTCTTTTGCTGTTGCATGCCATGTCATGGTGTGGCCGACGAGGGTGATGGGGGTTGGGAGGGTTTGGGTGACATACCAGTGATTTTCATGGCCTGTTTTGCAGGGGGTGTTGTGATATGCACCTTGCAGGTGTTCCTTTTGGTCACACTGGATTGGTTATGTTTAAGTAGTTAGTGATGCACACAATGTAGCACTTTCATGGAAACCTTCTCAGGGTGGTAAGGTTGTGACTGTTGACTGTCTCTATGTCATCATCGATTGTCACATGGTATGTGGCAGGCGTGTGTGCGCTCTGCAGGGGTGGGAATTTAGGTGAAAAATGTGGCCACACGCTGGGTCTGGGCTGCCTCGTCACATGCCCTTTCCCCTCCCATGAGCAGTGCCTGTGGTTGGGGATGTGGGGGCACCACCATATCCACCGGTACGCCCCGCCGTGTTGCAACATTGTGCAGGACACATGCTGCCACAATGATCCTGCACACTACTGGGGGTGCATATAGTAGCTGCCCGCCAGAGCGGTCAAGGGAGCGGAAGCGTGACTAGAGCACTCAGAATGTGCGCTGCACTATGCCCCTGGTTGCAATATGGGCTGCATTGTATCTTAGATGGGGTGGTGTGGTTCCGTATTGGCATCATAATGTGGGTGCTCAGAGGGTAGGCACTGTCCCCTGGGGAGGTGATGATGGTTGTCATTAGTTGGGTTTGTGTATTTGTCTGTGTGTGACATGCATGCATGTGCACAGACATTTGTACTCAACATTGAGCCATATGTTGCCATGCTTCCCAGCTTCAGGACCCGGCTCAGGGCGGACATTCTGTATATGAAACTGTCTTGGGTAGACCCAGGATAGTTTGCATAGACAGAGGTGATGTTTCCATGGGGATCGCATATAACCTGTATGTTGATGGAATGCCAGTGCTTGCGGTTGCGGTAGATGTTCTCAGTGACCCTAGCTGGACGTAGGGCCAAATGGGTGCAATCTATGGCACCAAGCACTTTGGGGAAATGTGCCACCCTGAAAAAATCCTTGACCACGGCCTGCCTTTCTGCGGGTGTTCTGGGCAAGCATATGTGCCTGCGGACTGAGGGGCGCGCAGTCATGTTTGGCAACACCTGGGTTAGGCAGCGTGACTGCATGGCCTGTGAGGCACCCCCAACTATGGCAGTTGTCAGTTGAAATGACCCAGTGGCTAAGAAATGCAGGACATTGAGCACCTTTTCCAAGGGAAACAGTGCTTGGGAGCACAAGGTGGGTGATGTTAGCTCATCCTCCCACTCAGTGACCACGTCTAGGATGATATGAGGTGGAAGCCTATACCTGCCATAGACCTCGTCATCAGGCATCCCAAAAAGGCTGGTCCTGGGCAAAATAATGCGGGTCCTGGCTATTCTCCTCCTCCTGTGGTGTCCCACGATCACTACTCCGAGAAATGGGACATTCATCGTAGCTGTATATACGTGTTTGTTGTTTGTGCGCACTTTTATACTGCACAGGACGCTTCTGTATGCCTTCGTGTGGCAGACGCGTTTACGCCTGTGCGTGTCTTTTGATGTGAATGGGTTTGCCCTATTCCATTCCATGAATACGTGTTGTTCGCGAGCGTGTGGGCATTCCATGCATTTCTCAGCAGTACTTCCCCAGTTACGCCCTCATTTTCACGTGTTGTTCCCCATTCCGTGTGTTCTGCCCCATTTTTGGTGTGTGCGCTACACATTGTGCGCTTTCGCTGTGTGCGTCATGCACGGCATTTGGGATGTCACAGTGACATGTGCGCACGTGTGCGCCACGTGCGGTTTCGGCGCAGTTCCCTGGAAAAACACGCGCACAGACTTCCATGAATCACTTGCGTGTGATTCGCACGCATGCGCTGGATTTTTCTCGCTTGCGCCACCGATTTCAGCACACAACTATTCCATGAATCGGCCTCATAAACTATGAGGCCGATTCATGGAATAATTAGCGCGGCGCAAGTGGGCAAAAACGTGCGAATCGCAGTGGAATAGCGAAAATCGCAGTGAACGTGCGAAAATCGCACGAAAAGCAGCGCACGTCGATTCATGGAAGGCCGTGCGCGAGAAAACCAGCGGATGTGCGAAAAAAAAGTGCGCGGCGCACGTTGGCGCACGTTGGCGCACAGGCCATCTAACAGCGTGCGCCAGGTCACAGCGAAAATCGCACAGGCCACAGCGAAATTCGCACATAGCGCGGCGCACGCAATAAAAGTAGGCGGAACACGGGCGTAACACTCGGAATGGGGAACAACTTGCCAAAACGTGGGCGTCACGGGGGCACAAGTGCGCGGAACGCCCACACGCTCGCCTACAACACGTATTCATGGAATAGAATAGGGGAAAAAAGCGCACGCTCAAACCAGCGCACAGGCACAAACACGACCGCCACAAGAAAGGAGGCGGTAGCGTCTCTGCGGCTGTAAGAAATGTGCGCCAAAAGGTGCGCCAACAAATAGCACCTATATACTGCCATGATGAATGTCCCATACTGTGGCCCTCCAGGAAAAATGACGTGCAAAGGGGTACCCACAAACACGGACACCCGCTGACAAAAAATACGTGTGCATGTATACCGGGGTGCGCGGGAAGTGTAACACGCGATTTGCAGGGTACGTGCATCACAGGGGTTCGCGTGAAGTTATTCACACGATCGGGCCTGGGGGAGCGGGCTACGTGTATTACAGGGGTTCACGTGAAGTTCCTCACGCGATCGGGCCTGGGGGAGCGGGCTACGTGTATTACAGGGGTTCGCGTGAAGTTCCTCACGCGATCGGGCCTGGGGGAGCGGGCTACGTGTATTACAGGGGTTCGCGTGAAGTTCCTCACGCGATCGGGCCTGGGGGAGCGGGCTACGTGTATTTCAGGGGTTCGCGTGAAGTTCCACACGCGATCGGGCCTGGGGGAGCGGGCTACGTGTATTACAGGGGTTCGCGTGAAGTTCCACACGCGATCGGGCCTGGGGGAGCGGGCTACGTGTATTACAGGGGTTCGCGTGAAGTTTCACACGCGAATAGACTGGGCGCGTGTATTTCAGGGGTGCGCGGGAAGTTTTACACGCGATTTCTGCACGGTACGTGTATTTCAGGGGTTCGCGTGAAGTTTCACACGCGAATAGCCTGGGTGCGTGAATTTGAGGGGTGCGCGGGAAGTTCCTCACGCGATCGGGCCTGGGGGAGCGGGCTACGTGTATTACAGGGGTTCGCGGGAAGTTCCACACGCGAATAGCCTGGGCGCGTGTATTTCAGGGGTTCGCGGGAAGTTCCACACGCGAATAGCCTGGGCGCGTGTATTTCAGGGGTGCGCGGGAAGTTCCACACGCGAATAGGCTGGGCGCGTGTATTTCAGGGGTGCGCGGGAAGTTCCACACGCGAATAGCCTGGGCGCGTGAATTTGAGGGGTGCGCGGGAAGCTCCTCACGCGATCGGGCCTGGGGGAGCGGGCTACGTGTATTACAGGGGTTCGCGGGAAGTTCCACACGCGAATAGCCTGGGCGCGTGTATTTCAGGGGTTCGCGGGAAGTTCCACACGCGAATAGCCTGGGCGCGTGTATTTCAGGGGTGCGCGGGAAGTTCCACACGCGAATAGGCTGGGCGCGTGTATTTCAGGGGTGCGCGGGAAGTTCCACACGCGAATAGCCTGGGCGCGTGAATTTGAGGGGTGCGCGGGAAGTTCCTCACGCGATCGGGCCTGGGGGAGCGGGCTACGTGTATTACAGGGGTTCGCGGGAAGTTCCACACGCGAATAGCCTGGGCGCGTGTATTTCAGGGGTTCGCGGGAAGTTCCACACGCGAATAGCCTGGGCGCGTGTATTTCAGGGGTGCGCGGGAAGTTCCACACGCGAATAGGCTGGGCGCGTGTATTTCAGGGGTGCGCGGGAAGTTCCACACGCGAATAGCCTGGGCGCGTGTATTTCAGGGGTTCGCGGGAAGTTCCACACGCGAATAGCCTGGGCGCGTGAATTTGAGGGGTGCGCGGGAAGTTCCACACGCGAATAGCCTGGGCGCGTGTATTTCAGGGGTGCGCGGGGAGTTCCACACGCGAATAGCCTGGGCCCGTGTATTTCAGGGGTGCGCGGGAAGTTCCACACGCGAATAGCCTGGGCGCGTGTATATCAGGGGTGCGCGGGAAGTTTTACACGCGAATAGCCTGGGCGCGTGTATTTCAGGGGTGCGCGGGAAGTTTTACACGCGAATAGCCTGGGCGCGTGTATTTCAGGGGTGCGCGGGAAGTTTTACACGCGAATAGCCTGGGCGCGTGTATTTCAGGGGTGCGCGGGAAGTTTTACACGCGATTTCTGCACGGTACGTGTATTTCAGGGGTGCCGGGGAGTCCCACATGTGATTTGACAGTGTGGGTCCTCCCAGGTGTACCCTGTACACCCTCCACGGCCCCTGCAGGCAGCCCACACCACAGGGGACTACCCTGCATCCCTGGTCATGTCCCGCAGGCAGCCCACCCAACATGGGCATGCCCCCCAGCAAAGGCACATGTCTCCTTGAACTAATGAACACCAACACATGTCCCCTTGCACCCCCACCCCCCAGCACTGTGGGGCACATGCCAGCAGTCCCCCACCCATGTCCAACTCATGTCCCCCACCACCCCCACCCCCCAGCACTGTGGGGCACCTGCCAGTAGGCCCCCACCCATGTCCAACTCATGTCTCCCACCACACCCACCCCCCAGCCACCAGGGTCACCCTCCACCAGGGCCCCACTCATGTCTCCGACCACCCCCACCCCCCAGCACTGTGGGGCACCTGCCAGCAGGCCCCCACCCATGTCCAACTCATGTCTCCCACCACCCCCACCCCCCAGCACTGTGGGGCACCTGCCAGTAGGCCCCCACCCATGTCCAACTCATGTCTCCCACCACCCCCACCCCCCAGCACTGTGGGGCACCTGCCAGCAGGCCCCCACCCATGTCCAACTCATGTCTCCCACCACCCCCACACCCCAGCACTGTGGGGCACCTGCCAGCAGGCCCCCACCCATGTCCAACTCATGTCTCCCACCACCCCCACCCCCCAGCCACCAGGGTCACCCTCCACCAGGGCCCCACTCATGTCTCCCACCACCCCCACCCCCCAGCAGTGCAGGGTCACCCTCCACCAGGGCCCCACTCATGTCTCCCACCACCCCCACCCCCCAGCACTGTGGGGCACCTGCCAGCAGGCCCCCACCCATGTCCAACTCATGTCTCCCACCACCCCCACACCCCAGCACTGTGGGGCACCTGCCAGCAGGCCCCCACCCATGTCCAACTCATGTCTCCCACCACCCCCACCCCCCAGCCACCAGGGTCACCCTCCACCAGGGCCCCACTCATGTCTCCCACCACCCCCACCCCCCAGCAGTGCAGGGTCACCCTCCACCAGGGCCCCACTCATATCTCCCACCACCCCCACCCCCCAGCACTGTGGGGCACCTGCCAGCAGGCCCCCACCCATGTCCAACTCATGTCTCCCACCACCCCCACACCCCAGCACTGTGGGGCACCTGCCAGCAGGCCCCCACCCATGTCCAACTCATGTCTCCCACCACCCCCACCCCCCAGCAGTGCAGGGTCACCCTCCACCAGGCCCCCACTCATGTCTCCCACCACCCCCACCCCCCAGCAGTGCAGGCTCAACCTCCACCAGGCCCCCACTCATGTCCCCCTGCACCCCCACCCCCCTGCCACCATGTGCAGCCCCCACCAGGTCCTCACAATCCCCAATCATGTGCGTAATGGTCAGCCTCCACAGCCAAAAAGACCTACCAAGTAACCCATTCACCCACATGGAAATGGAAATCACATGTTACACCCCCAATGTACATGAAGCAAATGAACCCATGTCCGTCACACACATATTTTCAAATTGAATGGGAAAACACACAACATGACATGCATGAAACCAATGAGATGAAACCACACAGTGAACAATGTAAAAAAAAATGTATTGAAAAAAATACAAATGCCAAAGAAAGAAAACTAACTACAATGTAAATGTGAAAAAATAAGCTGCATGTCCGCATAAAAACACAAATCTAGAAAATCAAATCAAAAAAATTATGTCCAAAGTGAAATGTAAAAACTCTCCATGCAACAAAGAACTATGTACAAAAATAACAAGGGTCCATCATCACAACTGAACTAAGGAAACCTCCTAAAAAACCTACCTAAATATCAACTATATACAAAAAGTGGAGCAGTGTCCGTCGACTCCAAATAATAATAAGAACGAAAGGAAACCTAAAACTAAAGAACTATATACAAAGGCGGCGGGCAAGTCCAGCGGCTCACTCTGTGGTGTTCCGGGCCAGGGCATCATCGAACTCCTGTTCGATGTCCCGGAGGCGGTCCAGTTCCATGGCCCCGAGGGTCCGCAGGGACGACGCTGTGTCCTCCTCCAACCCCCTGCGGATTGCCTCGAGGCACTCGGCCCGCCTCAGGGCCCTCCGCATGGAGTTCTCCGCCCTGACCATTGTGAGCCGCGCCTCTTCCGCCCGCCGCCGCTCCGCACCTATGGCGTGGCCCAACCGCTGCCACACGGAAGACACTCTCTGTCCTGGGTCCTCCTGCCCTCCGGCCGATGCCTGCCCCTCCGATGTCGAAGGCCCCGAGCCTTCATGGCTCCCACCATCTTGCTGCTGCTGCTGCTCTGCCTCTGCCCGTGCACTGCCTCCTGCTGCCTGCACATCCTCCGCCGGCTGGGGTGCACCTGTTGATGTGGCCACCCCTGCTGGACGTCCGACTCCCGACTGTGGCAGGGATGCCTCCACCAGCCTGGCCGCACTGTCAGAGGCAGCTCCACAGGGCACCCAGGTGACTGATGGGTGGGAAGATGGCACAGAGGACGACTGGCGCGTAGGGGGTCCAGTTGAGGAGGGGGTCGGAGCAAGCCCCATCAGACAGCGGAATCCGGCCTGGGTGACCTGTCCCAGCAGGCTGACGTGGTCAACGAGCCATTCGAGATGACGTGCAGTCTCTCCATGAAAAGACTGCAGGTCACCTCGCATGGCCCGTTGACGCAACGCCACACCAGCCAGGACAGGCTCAACCCGGTCCTGGATGGCCACGTCCGCAGGCAGAGGAAGGCCAGTTGACGTCAGCTCATCCCCTGCCTGAAAACGGGTCTGGACGTAGGCATCCCTGCTGGTGCAAGATGATGCAGGGACAGGATCGGGGACAGGATTGCACACAGGCACCTCCGCGGCCGCCTGTGCTGCCTCCTGTCCCTGGTCCTGGACTGCACCACTAGCACCAGTGGGATCCCCACCTCCAGACCCTGTCTCTGGTGCTTGCGCGGCCCCCTCCTCCACCAAACCCCCCACCAACCTGGATGACTCTGTGCCATCTTCCCCTGTTGGGCCCTGTGGGGTCCCAGCTGCCCCTTCTGCTGCCGAGGAGTCCAACTGCAACCTCCGCCTCTTGGACCTCCCCCCGGCAGCTGCGGCCTGGGACGCGGCACCGGACTCCTCACTCCCCGACGAGATGACAACACGGGAGGGGAGCCGGGCCTTGCGTCTCCGGCTGGCGGTCGGATCCCCGCCGCTGTGCTCCACAGCACCTTCTCCGCCCTCTTCATCAGTTGACGCTGCAGACAGGGAGAAACAAAACACAGGCATCAGGGCACTGTACAATGGACACATACACGCATGACAGTTGCACATGAGTGGCATTGGCAAACCTCAGACATGTCATCACAATCCCCAACACACATGTCATTGCAACTGGCACACATGAGCCATACCACAGCCATATCGCAACTGCCACCACCATCCCCACACATACAACAGCATCAGCAGCCAAAGGGGAGCCATACATCACATGCAACACAGGAAGTGCACCACACATGTACACACACCACCACACTTGCATGCATGTCTACACCTCTGCCAAGTGTCGCACTGTTCAGACGGGCATCCATGTCACATCTGCCAATCAGGCTTCCACATACCGCTGTCACATGCATCCATGTAGCATCACTGTTGCACCTTTGACAAATACACACACATGCACATGTACACAGTGCTCATACATGCAGCCGAAAACAACATACATGCCTGACATCACGGACATGTCTACTTACATACACATTCATCCAAACATGTGTGCACGCACAACTGCATTTGCATTGCAAGCCCACACACACAAGCACCATCCATGTCTCACACATTACAGCCCTCGCATGTGTCAGCCCCACGGCCCTGTACACCCCCACCCATACTCCACCCCATACAAACAGATGTGCAACTGGCACAATGGGGAATGATCACCACACGCCCTGCTCACAACCAGGATGCATGTACACTCACCGCTCGACTCCAGACGGCTCTGCTTCTCTAGGACCTGGACGTGGAGCGCTGGGGATATGCGTTCCAGGACCCCCATCTGTTCTTCCGACAAGTGGCCCCGGCGCCCCTTGGCATCCGCTGCCTTCAAGAGGCGCTGGGCCTTGTTCAGGGTCCTGGACCTGAAGTCCTCCCAGCGCTTCCTGACATGTTGTAAGTCCCGGACTGCCACCCCCTCCGCGTTGATGGCAGTCACGATGTCTGTCCAGATCCGAGTCCGTCCTTCCTTGTCGGCGCGGGAACTTCCAAAGAGGGCATCATACTGCCCCAGGACTTGCTCCACCAGGACACCAACTTCGGTGGCACTGAAGCTGGTGCCCCTCTGCCTCTCTGGCCGGGGGTTGTCAGTGGTCACAGATGGTGTTAGCCCCGACATGACAACCCCAGAGGCAGGAGTGGGTGGGCAACTGGGTCCTGGGGCTGGGCTGTGGAGCGATGGAATTCCAGTCGGGAGTCTTCTGTTCCAGCAGGGGTGGTCACAGCAACAGCACCCCTGGCTGATGTGCAGGCAGCAAATGGCAGTGCACGTGGGCAGCAGGCAGTCAGGCAGCAGCAGATAGCAGGTGGGAGCGTGCTCGGGGCTCTGGGGGGCAGTAATTCGGCCTTCTGGGCAGGAGCGTGGTCTCCCGTGTGCTCACGCGTGGCCAGCTTGGTACGGAGTGAATTGGCACGTGAAAATCCTGCACGTCAGCGTGAAAACCGAGGAAAGGCCCTTAGCGCGTAAGCGCGTCAGCACGCATACGCGATTCCATTGGACCAAAGGCCCTCAGCGCGTAAGCGCGTCTGTGACGTGACCCGCACGGGTGTTTCCCACACAGCACGTGATGACAGAGCACACGTGGAAAGACTGCACGTCAGAGTCTCATTGCGTGTGATTGGTGGAAATGGCCGTACACCGGGATACAGGTGCGCTGACGTACTTGCGTGTGTAAGTGTCCGCGCACACCTCATATACACGTACATAGGCCAATCGCGTGTACACGCACTTTTGTCCAATTACACGCGATGAGACTCTGACGTGCAGTCTTTCCACGTGTGCTCTGTCATCACGTGCTGTGTGGGAAACACCCGTGCGGGTCACGTCACAGACACGCTTACGCGCTGAGGGCCTTTGGTCCAATGGAATCGCGTATGCGTGCTGACGCGCTTACGCGCTAAGGGCCTTTCCTCGGTTTTCACGCTGACGTGCAGGATTTTCACGTGCCAATTCACTCCGTACCAAGCTGGCCACGCGTGAGCACACGGGAGACCACGCTCCTGCCCAGAAGGCCGAATTACTGCCCCCCAGAGCCCCGAGCACGCTCCCACCTGCTATCTGCTGCTGCCTGACTGCCTGCTGCCCACGTGCACTGCCATTTGCTGCCTGCACATCAGCCAGGGGTGCTGTTGCTGTGACCACCCCTGCTGGAACAGAAGACTCCCGACTGGAATTCCATCGCTCCACAGCCCAGCCCCAGGACCCAGTTGCCCACCCACTCCTGCCTCTGGGGTTGTCATGTCGGGGCTAACACCATCTGTGACCACTGACAACCCCCGGCCAGAGAGGCAGAGGGGCACCAGCTTCAGTGCCACCGAAGTTGGTGTCCTGGTGGAGCAAGTCCTGGGGCAGTATGATGCCCTCTTTGGAAGTTCCCGCGCCGACAAGGAAGGACGGACTCGGATCTGGACAGACATCGTGACTGCCATCAACGCGGAGGGGGTGGCAGTCCGGGACTTACAACATGTCAGGAAGCGCTGGGAGGACTTCAGGTCCAGGACCCTGAACAAGGCCCGGCGCCTCTTGAAGGCAGCGGATGCCAAGGGGCGCCGGGGCCACTTGTCGGAAGAACAGATGGGGGTCCTGGAACGCATATCCCCAGCGCTCCACGTCCAGGTCCTAGAGAAGCAGAGCCGTCTGGAGTCGAGCGGTGAGTGTACATGCATCCTGGTTGTGAGCAGGGCGTGTGGTGATCATTCCCCATTGTGCCAGTTGCACATCTGTTTGTATGGGGTGGAGTATGGGTGGGGGTGTACAGGGCCGTGGGGCTGACACATGCGAGGGCTGTAATGTGTGAGACATGGATGGTGCTTGTGTGTGTGGGCTTGCATGGCAAATGCAGTTGTGCGTGCACACATGTTTGGATGAATGTGTATGTAAGTAGACATGTCCGTGATGTCAGGCATGTATGTTGTTTTCGGCTGCATGTATGAGCACTGTGTACATGTGCATGTGTGTGTATTTGTCAAAGGTGCAACAGTGATGCTACATGGATGCATGTGACAGCGGTATGTGGAAGCCTGATTGGCAGATGTGACATGGATGCCCGTCTGAACAGTGCGACACTTGGCAGAGGTGTAGACATGCATGCAAGTGTGGTGGTGTGTGTACATGTGTGGTGCACTTCCTGTGTTGCATGTGATGTATGGCTCCCCTTTGGCTGCTGATGCTGTTGTATGTGTGGGGATGGTGGTGGCAGTTGCGATATGGCTGTGGTATGGCTCATGTGTGCCAGTTGCAATGACATGTGTGTTGGGGATTGTGATGACATGTCTGAGGTTTGCCAATGCCACTCATGTGCAACTGTCATGCGTGTATGTGTCCATTGTACAGTGCCCTGATGCCTGTGTTTTGTTTCTCCCTGTCTGCAGCGTCAACTGATGAAGAGGGCGGAGAAGGTGCTGTGGAGCACAGCGGCGGGGATCCGACCGCCAGCCGGAGACGCAAGGCCCGGCTCCCCTCCCGTGTTGTCATCTCGTCGGGGAGTGAGGAGTCCGGTGCCGCGTCCCAGGCCGCAGCTGCCGGGGGGAGGTCCAAGAGGCGGAGGTTGCAGTTGGACTCCTCGGCAGCAGAAGGGGCAGCTGGGACCCCACAGGGCCCAACAGGGGAAGATGGCACAGAGTCATCCAGGTTGGTGGGGGGTCTGGTGGAGGAGGAGGCCGTGCAAGCACCAGAGACGGGGTCTGGAGGTGGGGATCCCACTGGTGCTAGTGGTGCAGTCCAGGACCAGGGACAGGAGGCAGCACAGGCGGCCGCGGAGGTGCCTGTGTGCAATCCTGTCCCCGATCCTGTCCCTGCATCATCTTGCACCAGCAGGGATGCCTACGTCCAGACCCGTTTTCAGGCAGGGGATGAGCTGACGTCAACTGGCCTTCCTCTGCCTGCGGACGTGGCTATCCAGGTCCGGGTTGAGCCTGTCCTGGCTGGTGTGGCGTTGCGTCAACGGGCCATGCGAGGTGACCTGCAGTCTTTTCATGGAGAGACTGCACGTCATCTCGAATGGCTCGTTGACCACGTCAGCCTGCTGGGACAGGTCACCCAGACCGGATTCCTCCGTCTGATGGGGCTTGTTCCGACCCCCTCCTCAACTGGACCCCCTACGCGCCAGTCGTCCTCTGTGCCATCTTCCCACCCATCAGTCACCTGGGTGCCCTCTGGAGCTGCCTCTGACAGTGCGGCCAGGCTGGTGGAGGAGGCATCTCTGCCACAGTCGGGAGTCGGACGTCCAGCAGGGGTGGCCACATCAACAACTGCACCCCAGCCGGCGGAGGATGTGCAGGCAGCAGGAGGCAGTGCACGGGCAGAGGCAGAGCAGCAGCAGCAGCAAGATGGTGGGAGCCATGAAGGCTCGGGGCCTTCGACATCGGAGGGGCAGGCATCGGCCGGAGGGCAGGAGGACCCAGGACAGAGAGTGTCTTCCGTGTGGCAGCGGTTGGGCCACGCCATAGGTGCGGAGCGGCGGCGGGCGGAAGAGGCGCGGCTCACAATGGTCAGGGCGGAGAACTCCATGCGGAGGGCCCTGAGGCGGGCCGAGTGCCTCGAGGCAATCCGCAGGGGGTTGGAGGAGGACACGGCGTCGTCCCTGCGGACCCTCGGGGCCATGGAACTGGACCGCCTCCGGGACATCGAACAGGAGTTCGATGATGCCCTGGCCCGGAACACCACAGAGTGAGCCGCTGGACTTGCCCGCCGCCTTTGTATATAGTTCTTTAGTTTTAGGTTTCCTTTGTTTTTTCTTATGATTTGGAGTCGACGGACACTGCTCCACTTTTTGTATATAGTTGATATTTAGGTAGGTTTTTTAGCAGGTTTCCTTAGTTCTGTTGTGATGATGGACCCTTGTTATTTTTGTACATAGTTCTTTGTTGCACGGAGAGTTTTGACATTTCACTTTGGACAACATTTTTTGGATTAGATTTTCTAGTTTTGTGTTTTTATGCGGACATGCAGCTTCTTTTTTCACATTTACATTGTAGTTAGTTTTCTTTCTTTAGCATTCGTATTTTTTTCTAATACATTTTTTTTTACATTGTTCACTGTGTGGTTTCATCTCATTGGTTTCATGCATGTCATGTTGTGTGTTTTCCCATTCAATTGGAAAATATGTGTGTGACGGACATGGGTTCATTTGCTTCATGAACATTGGGGGTGTAACATGTGATTTCCATTTCCATGTGGGTGAATGGGTTACTTGGTAGGGCTTTTTGGCTGTGGAGGCTGACCAATACGCACATTGTGAGGACCTGGTGGGGGCTGCACATGGTGGCAGGGGGGTGGGGGTGGTGGGAGACATGAGTGGGGGCCTGGTGGAGGGTGCCCCTGCACTGCTGGGGGGTGGGGGTGGTGGGAGACATGAGTGGGGGCCTGGTGGAGGGTGACCCTGGTGGCTGGGGGGTGGGGGTGGTGGGAGACATGAGTGGGGGCCTGGTGGAGGGTGCCCCTGCACTGCTGGGGGGTGGGGGTGGTGGGAGACATGAGTGGGGGCCTGGTGGAGGGTGCCCCTGGTGGCTGGGGGGTGGGGGTGGTGGGAGACATGAGTGGGGGCCTGGTGGAGGGTGCCCCTGCACTGCTGGGGGGTGTGGGTGGTGGGAGACATATGTGGGGGCCTGGTGGAGGGTGCCCCTGGTGGCGGGGGGGTGGGGGTGATAGGGGACATGAGTGGGGGCCTGGTGGAGGCTGCCCCTGCACTGCTGGTGGGTGGGGGTGGTGGGAGACATGAGTGGGGGCCTGGTGGAGGCTGCCCCTGCACTGCTGGGGGGTGGGGGTGGTGGGAGACATGAGTGGGGGCCTGGTGGAGGGTGCCCCTGCACTGCTGGGGGGTGGGGGTGGTGGGAGACATGAGTGGGGGCCTGGTGGAGGGTGACCCTGGTGGCTGGGGGGTGGGGGTGGTGGGAGACATGAGTGGGGGCCTGGTGGAGGGTGCCCCTGCACTGCTGGGGGGTGTGGGTGGTGGGAGACATATGTGGGGGCCTGGTGGAGGGTGCCCCTGGTGGCGGGGGGGTGGGGGTGATAGGGGACATGAGTGGGGGCCTGGTGGAGGCTGCCCCTGCACTGCTGGGGGGTGGGGGTGGTGGGAGACATGAGTGGGGGCCTGGTGGAGGCTGCCCCTGCACTGCTGGGGGGTGGGGGTGGTGGGAGACATGAGTGGGGGCCTGGTGGAGGGTGACCCTGGTGGCTGGGGGGTGGGGGTGGTGGGAGACATGAGTGGGGGCCTGGTGGAGGGTGCCCCTGCACTGCTGGGGGGTGGGGGTGGTGGGAGACATGAGTGGGGGCCTGGTGGAGGGTGCCCCTGCACTGCTGGGGGGTGGGGGTGGTGGGAGACATGAGTGGGGGCCTGGTGGAGGGTGACCCTGGTGGCTGGGGGGTGGGGGTGGTGGGAGACATGAGTGGGGGCCTGGTGGAGGGTGCCCCTGCACTGCTGGGGGGTGGGGGTGGTGGGAGACATGAGTGGGGGCCTGGTGGAGGGTGACCCTGGTGGCTGGGGGGTGGGGGTGGTGGGAGACATGAGTGGGGGCCTGGTGGAGGGTGCCCCTGCACTGCTGGGGGGTGGGGGTGGTGGGAGACATGAGTGGGGGCCTGGTGGAGGGTGCCCCTGCACTGCTGGGGGGTGGGGGTGGTGGGAGACATGAGTGGGGGCCTGGTGGAGGGTGACCCTGGTGGCTGGGGGGTGGGGGTGGTGGGAGACATGAGTGGGGGCCTGGTGGAGGGTGCCCCTGCACTGCTGGGGGGTGGGGGTGGTGGGAGACATGAGTGGGGGCCTGGTGGAGGGTGACCCTGGTGGCTGGGGGGTGGGGGTGGTGGGAGACATGAGTGGGGGCCTGGTGGAGGGTGCCCCTGCACTGCTGGGGGGTGGGGGTGGTGGGAGACATGAGTGGGGGCCTGGTGGAGGGTGCCCCTGCACTGCTGGGGGGTGGGGGTGGTGGGAGACATGAGTGGGGGCCTGGTGGAGGGTGCCCCTGGTGGCTGGGGGGTGGGGGTGGTGGGAGACATGAGTGGGGGCCTGGTGGAGGGTGCCCCTGGTGGCTGGGGGGTGGGGGTGGTGGGAGACATGAGTGGGGGCCTGGTGGAGGGTGCCCCAGCACTGCTGGGGGGTGGGGGTGGTGGGAGACATATGTGGGGGCCTGGTGGAGGGTGCCCCTGGTGGCTGGGGGGTGGGGGTGGTGGGAGACATGAGTGGGGGCCTGGTGGAGGGTGCCCCTGGTGGCTGGGGGGTGGGGGTGGTGGGAGACATGAGTGGGGGCCTGGTGGAGGGTGCCCCAGCACTGCTGGGGGGTGGGGGTGGTGGGAGACATGAGTGGGGGCCTGGTGGAGGGTGCCCCTGGTGGCTGGGGGGTGGGGGTGGTGGGAGACATGAGTGGGGGCCTGGTGGAGGGTGCCCCTGGTGGCTGGGGGGTGGGGGTGGTGGGAGACATGAGTGGGGGCCTGGTGGAGGGTGCCCCTGCACTGCTGGGGGGTGTGGGTGGTGGGAGACATATGTGGGGGCCTGGTGGAGGGTGCCCCTGGTGGCGGGGGGGTGGGGGTGATAGGGGACATGAGTGGGGGCCTGGTGGAGGGTGCCCCTGGTGGCTGGGGGGTGGGGGTGGTGGGAGACATGAGTGGGGGCCTGGTGGAGGGTGCCCCTGCACTGCTGGGGGGTGGGGGTGCAGGGGGACATGAGCAGGTGTGCAGGGTAGTCCCCTGTTTTGTGGGCTGCCTGCAGGGGCTGTGGAGGGTGTACAGGGAACACCTGTGAGGACCCACCCAGCCTAATTGCGTGTGATAATTCCCGCACACCCCTGTAATACACGTACCAAGCCAAATCGCGTGTGATAATTCCCACGCACCCCTGTAATACACGTACCTGGCCAAATCGCATGTGAAACTTCCCGCATACCCCTGTAATACACGTACCCTGGCCAATCGCGTGTTGAACTTCCCGCGTACCCCTGTAATACACGTACCCTGGCCAATCGCGTGTTAAACTTCCCGCGTACCCCTGTAATATACGTACCCTGGCTAATCGCGTGTATAACTTCACACGTACCCCTGTAATACACGTACCCTGGCCAATCGCGTGTTAAACTTCCCGCGTACCCCTGTAATACACGTACCCTGGCCAATCGCGTGTTAAACTTCCCGCGTACCCCTGTAATACACGTACCCTGGCTAATCGCATGTTAAACTTCCCTCGTACCCCTGTAATACACTTACCCTGGCCAATCGCGTGTTAAACTTCCCGCGTACCCCTGTAATACACGTACCCTGGCTAATCGCGTGTATGACTTCACGTGTACCCCTGTAATACACTTACACTGGCTAATCGCGTGTTAAACTTCCCGCGTACCCCTTTGATACACGTACCCTGGCCAATCGCGTGTTAAACTTCCCGCGTACCCCTGTAATACACGTACCCTGGCCAATCGCGTGTTAAACTTCCCGCGTACCCCTGTAATACACGTACCCTGGCTAATCGCGTGTATAACTTCACGTGTACCCCTGTAATACACTTACCCTGGCTAATCGCGTGTTAAACTTCCCGCGTACCCCTGTAATACACGTACCCTGGCCAATCGCGTGTTAAACTTCCCGCGTACCCCTGTAATACACGTACCCTGGCCAATCGCGTGTTAAACTTCCCGCGTACCCCTGTAATACACGTACCCTGGCTAATCGCGTGTATGACTTCACGTGTACCCCTGTAATACACTTACCCTGGCTAATCGCGTGTATGACTTCACGTGTACCCCTGATATGCACGTTACCCGCTTTGCGTTCCTTGTTTGGCTGCCCTGTAAACTGGTCCAGGGTTAGCGCAGCCCTTTGCGATGATTTAGCGATTTTGCTGGCTTTTCCTTGCGCGAGGGCGTTCTTGGGGGCGTTACTGGCGCTGCTGCAGGGTCGCTGCGATACTCTGCGCCACGGCTGGTTTGGGAGCATGAAATCCATGAATACGCTGTGCGCGGAAATCGGTTTTAGCGCACGTGCCTGGCGCAGTCAATCGCACGCGGACACTCTGCGCCAGCCGCTTGCGACACTTTTCTGCGAAATTCTATGAATTACCCTGTATGTCATCAAAAGGGGAGGCAGTCAAGTGCTATGAAAGGCTTTCATTCATCCACTCTCCCGATGATAGGCAGGTATTGTGAGTCCATAAATCAAGGGTTCCTCAAACACTCATTTTCGATTTATTGAGGAGACTTTCACTCGGCTGTTCGGTGGTGGATTTGTCTCAATTTGTTATTAGAGCCAGAGGAGGAGGGTCCTAAATTATATCGTAAGCAGCCCTTCTACTAAAGATTTGTGAGCAAGTACTATTTTATAAACATCACATTGATTATTAGTTGGATCAGAGAATAGTTTGTCAACTGAGATGTCAGCATGGGTAATTGCTAAACACCTGTTGTTATGGAAAGTCAATTAATACATTTTTTGACTACAGAATCTTTACTTTCTCTACATCCACAAGTGCAAGCTGTTGGAACTGTGTACATTTCTGGTATTACTAGAAAGCATATATGGTAAAAAAACTATTTTGTTGTCTAAAAGTGCAAGATTTAGAACCAGGTTTTGGGGCACTAGTCTGATCCTTCTTTAATACATAAAGTGCCCCAGATGATATGTCCAAATCTTATTTGCAAGAGATGATTGGATCTTATGGTGTCTCAAATTAACATCTGGCTTGTGTGAACATATTGATAAATCTCGATTCCAAATGCATGTGGAATTGGATTGAATTTAGGTGGGGTAGTAATCTCTTTCACAAAGTAGAATTTAGAATCTGCTCTGCAGATCCGATGTTAATTCCAACATGATGTAAGAGGAACTTTCCAAAACATTTATTGGTAAGGTATCTGAGAAGATTTTAAAAAAGTTGGGGGTTCCCTTATATTTATTTGACCAACATGGGCATTGTATATTTCATAGCCAATGGGTTTGCATGCTAGAGCTATTCATCCTGGCTTCCTGTCTAAAAAACAGTCTGATAAGTAAAGTGGAGGGTAAGTGACATTTAATATGTTATTTATTTGGCGATGTTTCAAATGTTGTTTTAAAATGATTCCACAGCATTTCATTCACCGTTTCGAAGTATCTTAAATAGGGTACAAGTTGATTCCCAACAACTAGCCCGCATAAGACGGCCATGTTGGGAAGAGGCACAATCAGTTATCTATTTTGAATTTTGAAACACATCGTGGTGCCAAAGCAGATCCTGTTACATCATGTACATTTAGCCACAGCAAGCAATCTAAATACTGCCAGCAATCCCTTTTTCTTAAAAAATATGTTGAATGGAAAAATCTTCAAGTTGGAGTTAAGGGATTGAGCTCACAGGTGAAAAAACGTAATTTAAAGTTCTAGCGAGACAGCAGAGGATGGGGTGAGCCTCAAACTAGGTTTCTCAACAAAATCCACAGCTATATAATATTACTCTGAACATAGCTTGTTCACATACAAATAGAGCTTAGGACAACCCAGGGCCCAACATCAATAGGCCTGGCACAATTTATTAATAGACCCCCTGCCATTCAATTTGTTCATTTAAACATGTTATGTATAACCACACATTAATTATTCAGAAAAGTATTACTCCTCTTCCACAATCACACCAAACGCATCCACAACCAGACCTGGCTGTCTTCCATGAACTAAGAGGGCTTCACCCCACTGCTTACATCTGGTGCCAAGTCCCTGGGAGTCAACACTGTCAGATAGTTCTCCTGAAAAATTGATGAAGAACATAAAATCTGGAAATTTTGGAACCAACTCTCTTTTTTGGAAAATAAAACCATTCTTTCAATGCATTAAATCCTGGTCAACAGTAGAGGCCCTCTTCTTTTCTCACCTGGATGGCTGAAATGTAATGCTCACTGGATGACACATCTCCACACTGGTACCAATCAAATGCATCCTCCATGACATGGCCTGCCTCATCAAAGACTGTCACAAATTTGACAACATTACGCCCACACTCATGACACTGCATTGGTTGTCCATACAAGCTTGCATCCCCTTCAAGATCCAGTGCATTATTGACAAAGTAATCACTAAGAATGTCCCCTCCTACCTAGTTGAAAATGGTACCATGTCTGGTTGCCAACACTCTACAAAGACCAGGGCCTGAACAAAGTAGACCTGCTAAAATGCAAAAAAGAAAAGAAAACAGGAAACGGGTGTTTTCAATCTTCACCACCAGGCTGTGGAAACTCATACCTGTCTAAAGTAGACTTGAAACCACCCTCATTAAATTCAGAAATGTTTTACCTTCCTCTTCAAAGAGCACCTTCTTCACACACAGGAAACATGTATCAAACCTTATCAACTTGTAAGCTGAACCCACCTCACCTGCAATTATTGATCCTTTAATGTTACTTGATGTACCACATCACTGCTGTAACATAAGTCTCATGCGTCTATTTCTATTAACCCACTATTGTCCCACACCCTTCTGCTTCTCAAAGCGGGACCACATTCAATCAATACCCCACATAAAATTAAAATAAATATAAAATATCAGATCTTTTCTTGTCAATCTACAAGGTCTCCCCATGAACCCTAAGATTTCATTCTTTTACTGATTAAATAACTCTCTTGTGTATGTAGCTTTCATTATGTCCTGCATTCGTATCCAGGAATTGTTTTACTACTAGTGCCTCCTTTAATTTAGATCCAACCTTTGATTCATGCTATGATCTTCATTTTCTCATAGTTCTGTTTGTGATGTCTTTATAGATTTTGTAGTAGAGGCACTTGATGCTTTGCATTATATTTGTAAGCTTACAATTATTGAACTGAGTCAATTTCTACCCTTCACGTTCAAATATGAATGTCTTCTTAGTGAAGGGACAGGCTTGACAATGTTAAGAAAAATTGTGATTTATCACTGCTTGCCTGCCCCGTGATTCTTGATGCTTCGAGACAGAGTGTTTCAGATTGTCTCTTAGGTTTTATTGTTAATGGTTTTTGCATTAGCTCAACAGTCAGCTGTACCATGTGCCAGTTTTTCAACAATGTTCTTCTGATAGAAGTGATGCATATGTTAAACATGGTAACACAAACAACACACCAACACCCTTCTTTTCTGCTGGTAAGCAAAAGCTCTTTCTTTGCTTTTTTGTTGTGTCAATTTTTCTTACTTTAAGCATATTTTTATTAGGGAACCCTCTCTCTTTCAATCCTGTGCTTAAATGCTGTACTTTCCTATTGCATTTTATGTGCAAATAACTATTATACATATAAATTGCACAAAGGACAAGTTATCTTTTAGAGGTCTGGTATGCTGGCTTGATCAGTTTATATTGTGGCAATATTACCCTCTGTGGCAGACCGACCCTGTCAGTAATGGCCCGCTGCTGAAGTTAATGTGGGTGGCAGCGCAGTTACCGACAGTGTGGGCCCCCCACCGAGGGTAATATTGCCATTAGTACTTGTGTAGTTATCTAGTGTATTATGTAGTTATTGCTCCTGGGCATGATGCCGCACAGTGCTGACATCTCCTTCTCCCATTTTCAATGTTGATGACTCATGTCATCAACATTGAAAATTAACTTCGGGGATGACAACATTGCATGACACCGGGCAGCACAGCAAAGGTATGTTTCTTTTTTTTTATCATACTCCTAGCTTAGGAATCTATGCAGGTGCTAGGATATGAGGGGCTAGGGAGAACGGGCGCTAGCTATCCAGGCTGATCTGAACACAGGCTTGTGCCAGTAAATTCACTCAGATCCTCTCTGATCTTTAAGCCCACAGATTCACTCTGAAGATCCCGTTAGACTTCCTTTAGGAGAGTTGCACTCTCCAAAGCTATCAGCCTGAGGTGAAGAAGGCATCATCCAGAACAGAAGGAAGATCTGTCCCCTACCACTCCCAAGGCACATTGGGAGTGACCTCTGCTGTGGACCAGGACCTACCACAATGCACCAGAATCTCCTGAGCTGGGAGAGCAGACCCTGGTTTGTTTGATTAAAGTGTTTATAATTTTATAGAACCTTGAATTGACATTTCCTTTATTTTGGACTGCGATACTGTGTTGGTGGGCACTACTGGTTTACCTTCACACCCCTCTTGAGAGCATAGCCTTCCTTTCCTCGCCCACATTTCCACAAAAGGCAAAGGAGATATATCTCTTGATGGTACCTGTTTTACCTTCATGGTTGCATTATTTTTGTTTTGGTTTGTAGCAGTGTGAGGGCTGAGCGTTCCATTTTACCCCTACTCATCCGTGTACTCCTTTGGAGCAAAATCCAATCAATCACACCCGCACTATAGACCTTTTTGGCGGATTTTGGCAATCTTTATGCATTTTAGGGTGCATGTAGGACACAGGCATTTCCTGGATTATGGCAGCTAAAGAATTCATTTTAATTCTCACTTAGAATATTCTACTATTTACATCTATGTGTGAGTTATTGGATATCTTTGTTGACACTATTTATGTGATTCTGCTGTGATCTAATGTAACATTTCTCATTATTCAGAAATGCATAACCCATCTCATCATACCTTGTTGCATTAAGTATTGTTATCACTGCCCCTTGTCCTCAAGTTCAATTGCTAATATTGCATAATGTTTAAATCATATTAAGGCCCTGATTCATGGAATTATGTGTGTGTAAAACTGGGATTTGTATGCCATTCTGCCCGTAAATCCCCATTTGTCAAACCGGGATTTGCGGTAGAATGGTACGCAAATCCCTGTTTTACACACAAATAATTCCATGAGTCATGGCCTAAGTTTTACCAATCCTTGTTGAAAACGTTGCTCCTTTGTGCAAATTATCTGTGGGATGTTCTTCTAAGTTCTTTCAAGATTGTTGAGAATTTCATATGGCCTTGCAGCATTCATTGGGATGAGATTGGATGATGGACCGAAGGCCTGTAGAATTGTCTAATTTCTGATAGATTGTTAGAAATATATTGTTTTCTATCTGATCTTCCTGAAAAACACTCTCTTCTCTATTTCAATTTGGGATGCTGACATAGCCTGAGTGGGAACAAAGTACAATACAATTTAGTTTAATAATAGGTCTGTGTCTGGGGCTAATATTGTGAAGTGAAATATGATCAGGGCTAGAACTATGACATGGACTTTTACAAGGATTAGGATTGTTACCAGGACTGTCAAGGGAACTAGGGCTGTAGTAGGATGAGGGTTAGGATTGTGACAAGACCTGCACTATGACAAGGAGTAGCACTGGTAGTGTGATGAAGACTGACACCCCGAAGAGGACAAGGACTAAGACTTAATTTGGAGCGCTGCAGTTTTCGTTACTTTTCTCATGCCTGTACTGAGTCATGCTGGCAGAAGAAAGCATGTGAAGACAGGATACAAAAATAACAATCTGTGATGCACTAATTCCTACCACTAGTATTACCATTTGGCATTAAAAACAAATATGTTGTTTCTAAACAAACTTTCCCCCATATTCTACTATCTAGCATCGTTCCGGCATGGTTTTGGATAAAAGGTGGCACAATCAAATGTGGCAAAAGCTAAAACACTCTCCTGAGCAGGCTTTGTCTATTATGTGAGCTCCACTCTGAACTTGTAGCCTCCCACTAAACTTAGTGAACTGAAACTCATCTAAAAATCACCACCCACCACTGACAAGGACTTCTCTATGAGAGTGACACCTATCTATCTGGCTTACTAGGCACACATGCCAGGGTTTCCTCTCAGTGATGGAGCTGCACGCATTCTAATAACATAGCGACAAGGTAGCCTGGACATTTCTGAGTGGGCCCAAGCCAGAGCATTTGGATTGGCTCTAAGACACAAATGTGAGCTGAGCCAGTAAAATAAAATCGCCATGTAAATCTTGGAACCCAAAACCTCATACTTGGCACCCTACCTCCTTACCTACCCTCAACACAAAAACCATACCAACAACTCCAGACTCCACAAATAAGCAACTTGTACCTGACCTGGCATTCAGACCCCAGTCTCCACAACATACAACCTGAACCAGGCATCCCAATTTTGGCAATTCAGGACAAGAAGTCCAACAATGTGAAGGAAAGAAAACACGTATTAGAAAGATGGGGGAGAGCTCGTTCCCTGATACCTGCAGACTACAGCTACCAGCTATAGCACTACAATTAGTAGTGTTAGCCACATACACTGGAATTGTCAAGACCAGGCTGCCTCCCTGACACATGGATAAAGCAAGACAATTTTTGGAGAAGACCAGTGGCTGTATGTTGAATTTAGCAGCAAACACGAGTTTGCCCTTTCCCCCTTTTGTAGGTTGCAGGGTCGGCCGATGGCCGTCACGCATGCATACAGCCACACGCACCCATGCATGCAGAGACCTCACGCCGGAGACGTGTGATGGCTCCGGTCTCCGGCGCGAACTGCCGGGCACCGCCTTTATTCTTACAACACGCATGCGTGAGCTCCGTAGAGGCTCGCGCATGCGTATCTCATGTACGCAGTAGACAACATCCCTCCTTTTCCCTGGAAACAAACAATTAACAAGTAACTGCAGAAACAACAACAATTAACAACTGACTGCAGAAGTACAACCTGGTTCCTTCTTCGGATTTGCACCGACACCTTCCCAGCCTATGGTGCCGGGTCCATGATAAAGTCTTGAAACCTCTGGGGAAGTCGTCGTCCGGCCCTGCTCGGGTATCGTGGTGCAGCGTCATCAGGAGCCTCCGATGTCTCGTGATCTGCTGTTGGGATAGCTTCCTCCATCCCTGTCTCTGCCCCTTGTTCCGGGACCTGTTCTGCTGTTGTCTCGCCACCAGCGGCCTTGATGCGCTTGAAAAACGACACATTTCTGGTGACGGTTCCTCTGGCATTGGCTGCGGTGACCATTGTACCTTTCACGTGTGTTTCACCCAGTGGTTGGGTCTCGTAAGTTGTCGACAGCTTTCCCTCTGCTCTTCCGTTTCGTACCAACACGGTATCTCCAACTGCAATCTGTTTTTCCGGCAGTCTTCTCCGCGCTGTTTCATTCTCGTTTCTCCATGACCTTTCTAGTAGTACTTGGTCATTGTCGATCACTCCTGGTTGTCTCCCCTCTGATTCAGGTATGAGTCCTCTTGGGATCCTCTTGAACAGTGCCTCCGCATGGGCTATTCCAGTTGATCGATGAGGTGTTGTGCGATACTCCCGGAGAAAGTCGAATAAGTTCCGTCGAAGATCTTCGCCTCCATTTTCGGATATGCGAAACACCTTGTTTAGTGTGCGCATGAACCGCTCTACTTCTCCATTGGCTCTTGGCCATAGTGGGGTGACTTTTCAGTGTTTTATCCCCCTCTCTTCGCAGTATCGAGGGAACGATTGTCCTTGAAAAGGTGACCCATTGTCAGAACAGAGCTCGATGGGAAAGCCGTGGGTAGCAAATATCTTGTCCATGGCCAGGGTGGTGTGGTCGGTGGCTTGGGATTCGACCAGTTCCACCTCTGGATATCGGGACCATTGGTCAGTTATTACTAGGAAATGTAGTCCCCTTCCGGTAGAGCCAAAATCAGCATGTACTGTCCCCCATGGCAACTCACTCCTTGCCATGGTCTGAATCGGGGGTCCCTTCTCTGCCGGGCTCGTGGCTTGGCACGGGATGCATGCCCTCACAAACTCTTCCACTCTCTTTTCCAATTCGGGGAACCAGACTTTGAGTCTGAGACGAGCCTTCATTCTGGTCATCCCCTGATGTCCGTTGTGTGCCAGCTGAAGGACCTTCGGGACGAGTGACCTAGGGATCAAAATTCGGTGCCCTCGCAGCAGGAGACCATCGGCAGATACTGACAGCTCATGTCGTGCACCCCAGAGCAATTGCAAGTCTCTTTGTGTTCCCGCATTTCTCCGGGCATTGTTCAAAAGTAGCTCCCGCCATGCTCCTGAGGCTACCGCACCCTTTACTCTCAGAAATGCCTCATTCGAGTTTGATTCGTTGGCAATTTCTTGTCTTGTCAAAGCAATGGGAAGCGCAGACTCGACGACCATGTGAATGATGTCCACACAGTTTGCAACTTCCGTAGTGTCTCTGGCTCGTCCTGCGCTGGGATGACAAGACAAATAGTCTGCAGGGTTGTGCGTACCCGGGCGGTATACCAGCTTCACCCCGTACTCCATGAGGGAAAGCATCCACCTCTCTATCCGAGGTGGCGGTTTGGAAGAGGCACCTGCCAGAATGGGAATTAGGGGCTTATGGTCCGTCACCACCACAACAGGCTTACCTAGGATGTATAATCTGAAATGTTTGCAGCCCCATAGTATTGCGAGGGCTTCGCGTTCAATTTGAGAATATCTTCTCTCTGTGTCCGTGAGTGCCTTGCTGGCGTATGCAACTGGTCGCATGGATCCCTGTTGATCCACCCGCACGAGAACCGCCCCGAGTCCCACTGGACTGGCATCCACTATGATTTCAGACTCCCGGGCCGGGTTGAAATATGCCATGGTATCTTGTTCAGACAGAGCATCCTTGATGGCCGTGAATGCTCTCTGTTCCATTCCAGCCCACGTCCATGCTACTTCATTCCTAGTGAGTGCTCTCAGGGGTTCAGAGAGGGACGCTAAATCTCGAATAAAACGCCCACAGTAGTTTACCATCCCTAAAAAACTGCGGACTTCTGCCGGGGACGTGGGAGGTGACGCCTCTCGAATGTCTCTCACCTTCTCAGGATCTGGGGATATGCCTCCCGCATGGAAGACAAATCCAAAAAACTCCAGGCTGTCCTTCAGGAATTCACACTTTTCTTGGTGCAGCGTCAGGCCGAGGCTGTGGAGTCTGTGAAAGGTGTTTTCCAGCCGCTTGATATGTTCTGCTTCGGACTTGGCAAAGACTAGGATATCGTCGGACATGTTTATTACTCCTTTTAGTCCGGACAGAGCCCCCCTGATAGCATTTTGGAAGATTTCTGCCACCGAGGATATTCCAAAACTGAGTCTTTTATATCGATACAGTCCCTCGTGTGTTGTAAAGGTCGTAATATATCTAGACTCCGGGTGAAGCTCCAACTGGTGGTAACCCGCTCTCAGGTCCAGTTTCGAAAAGAATTTCGCGCCCTGAAGTTCTCCAACAATGTCGTCCAAAGTGGGAGTGAGATGACGTTCTCTTTTTATGGCCATATTAGGAAGTCTCATGTCTACGCAAATGCGTACAGCCCCAGGCTGTTTGGGCTTTGGGGCCACTACAATTGGGGAGACCCACGGGGTGGGCCCTTCCACCTTTTCAATGATATCTCGTTCCACTAAGTCTTGCAGCTCCTTTACCACCTGAGCCCTCAGATGAAACGGTATGTTTCAGCGCCGTCGGTCTGACAGACTCATCAATGTGAAGCCTTATTGGCTCAGCCTTCAGTTTCCCTATGCCCCTGAAGAGTCCTTCAAAACGTGTCAGCAGGCTGTCCAGATCCGTATGATATACAGCAAAAGTGAAATGAACCAGGTCTAGTGCTTCAGATGCTGCGCAGCTTAAAAGAGAGTGCGGACTTACACTGGTTACAAAAAACCTCGCTTTGATGCTGTTCTGGCCATGGGTCACTGGGGCTATGAATACCCCTTGGATGGGTAGGGGAGTATCTTCACCAAAAGCATATATCTGAGCCTTGGAGGGCGACAGGGTTGGTGGGCCTGCCAGTGCGTTGTAATGTCTGTCCGCCAGTACACAGACTGAGGCTCCCGTGTCGATGAGGACTGGAGTGGGAATCTCTCCAATGTCTACAGTACAGATGGGTCTTCGTCGAGTTCCAGGACCATTTGCGATGCTGGAAATGAAGAAAATGTCTTCCTCCTCTTCTTCCTCTTCTTCGGCAATGTGTAGGTCGTGCACGTCCTGTTCAAGGGACGATATGCCCCTCACAGTGTGAGTGCCACCTCTACTGGCCCTCTCAGGTCCTCTGCTTGCTGCCACAGGCATGGCGGCCCTACACATCCTGGCATAATGCCCAGGTATCCCGCACCTGCCGCATGTTCGTGATTTGGCTGAACATTCACCTCTGTGTGGGAGGTCATATCCGCAGTAGGAGCACGACTGAGGGGTACCTGATGTCGTGGGTCCTTCTCCCCTCTTCAGTGTCCATCTGGCCTTCCCAGGCGCAAAACATCCAACTGCAAGTGCCTCCTCCTCATTCCTGGGATGCGTGGCTGCGTCCATTTTCGATCCTCTGGCCTCTGCCAGCTCATACGCTCTTCCCATGTCCAGGATCTGCCGGAGGGTCAGCCCTGGTTCCCTCAGGACTTGCCTCCTAAGTTTTCCTGAGCAGCATCCTTGCAGCAGTTGGTTGCGGACCATTTCCTCTTCGTTGACCCACCTGCAGGAGCTCGCTAGGTGTCTCAAACGGGCACAAAACTGGTCCAGTGACTCTTCGCTCCGTTGTTTTTCCGCCCCCATGACAAACCTGTCGAAGTCAAAATTCGCTAAGGGTAGGAAGTGATCCCGAAGTGCTTGTTTGACAGCGTCATACGTCGCCACTGGAATGTCGAGGTAGTCATATATTTTCTGGACTTCAGTGCCTGCGGAGTACATCATGATGGCGATCTTTGCCTCGTCTTCTGTCTCACCCGAGGCTCTGAACATCATTTCCTTTTGACCCATATGAGCCATTTTGGGCCAAGTTTCGATGGAGGCCCAGTGGTGTCAAATTCAGGCTTGGGAGCCAGAGTGCTGCGCACTCTGCGTGGTATTGGGGCAACGGCGCCCTCATCATCTGTTTCTTCACCCATCACAATAAGTACTCACAGTATTGTATTTGCAGGTTGATGGGTGGTCCGACTCCCAACTGTGGCAGAGTCTTCCTGTTGGTTCTTCTGCCACTTCTTGTGTCACAGCCCTGCACCAGCTGGGCTGTGGAGTGTCCAAAAATTGCTGCAACTGCTTGCAACAGGCAGATGGCGCACGAGCACCCAAAGCGGGCCGCAACCACTGTGTATGTCGTCGTGAACAAGCACTCAAAATGGCCGCCGGCTGTTAGAGCGGGTCCGCGACTGCGGAGTTATGTTCCGTTTCGCCGACATCGTCGGAAAAACGGGAAGAACAGCTCCGATCCCGCCTTGTCGCCAATTTTGTAGTGGATGGGGTCGGCCGATGGCCGTCACGCATGCATACAGCTACATGCACCCGTGCATGCAGAGACCTCATGCCGGAGACGTGTGATGGCTCCGGTCTCCGGCGCGAACTGCCGGGCACCGCCTTTATTCTTACAACGCGCATGCGCGAGCTCCGTAGAGGCTCGCGCATGCGTATCTCGTGTATGCAGTACACAACACCCCCTTCCTTGCTGAAAAGAATATCATGGAATTGCAGACTAGAGTGGCAACACCAGGGTGGCCCACTATTGCCTTTGGAGAGCTACACTATGGGCTCCCGAACCCCCAACCCTCCAACCCACTGTGGTCGACTCACTAGAAAAATGGGAAAGAGCTGTATCCCTACTATCGGCAGAATATAGCAATCAGATTTCCTTGCTGCAATTACTTGCAGTTACTTATATGGCGTCTTGGCGTAAGTCACTATATAAATAACAAATAAAGTACAAAAAAGTAACTACAGACACCTGCACTGCCTGCAAGCCAAGACCACCTCTGTCATAAATGGATATGCCAAGAAAACATTAGCAGAAGAATACAAGCGGTTATATGCGTAATTAAGCAGAGACCCAGAGTCAGCCCTTGCCCCCCTCACTGTAAATAATTATCATGAACATTTGGACTCCAAAGGGGCTGCACCAAGATGACCCATACCAGGCTCTGGGGTGTGACACTGTGGGCTACTCTTGCCCCCAGCCTCCACTGTGGTTGACAAATAAAACAATGGGTGAGAGTTGATTCCCTGCTCCCGGCAGACTAGAGCTACCAGGGGTGCTTGTTGAAATTAGCGGTACAAGCCACAGACATCTGCATTGCCTGCAAGCCAAGGCCACCACCCCAATGAAATGAAAAGCCATACAGTGGCTGTATGCTGAATTGAGCGAGGATACAGAGTGCGCTCCTGCCCCCTTGCGGCAAAAATATACCATGGCTATCCGGACGCCAAAGGGGCTGCACCAGCGTGTTCCTTGGAGTGCCACACTGTGACCTTCTTTCTCCTCCGCCTTCCCCACTGTAGCATACGCTCTATAAAAATGGGGGAGAGCTGGTTCTTTGAAACATGCAGAATACATCCACCAGGAGTCGCTGCTGCAGATAGTGGTATTTACCACAAACACATGCACCACATGCAAGCCAAAACGTCTTCACTAATGTATGGATAAGCCAAGAAAACATTTGGAGGAGAGGACCACTGCCTGAGTGATGAATTGGCCTGGAAACCAGGATTTGCACCTACTCCATCATGGCTGTACAAATGTTTTAAAAAGCAAGACTGGACTAGCTTATCCCAAAGTGAATCGTGAATGTTAGCATGTATGCTGTAAATGTTTTAAAAGCTAAAATAATACTCTGTTGTATAGAGAAATGAGAAGAAAAGTGCACAAATCACAGTATAAACCACCATCCTGACAAATATGTAAATCCATTTTTTAAGCAAACATTATGAGTGTAGCTTTTATTTTTTCCATCTTGAGTGAACATTGCAGGCACCAGAATGCAAAGCAATGTCAGCCTAACAACAGTACTTTCAAGAAACAACAATGAAACAAGAGAAAACAAAAGTCCATGACAAGGTCATGATCTGAAGACTGTATGAAGTTCCACAAAAGTGAACTCTTTTTCTTGTGTTTCTAGAAAGCAATGAGAATATGTTACACAAATTAAAATTCAAGATTAACTTCTTAACTTCTTGGTCTTGGAAGAGGCCAGATTATAATTGAGAAATAGTTTTAGGAGTAAATATATTTATGTCCTGGAGGACAGTGATTGATTCCCTCATATTCTGCAACTGCGATTACAATGAGGTGCTAAAAAGTATTAACACAGCCCTGCCCACTTGGCTCTGCAAAGCAGTGGATTCTAACACATTAGCCACACCCACAGCTCTGTTGCTCAGAAGGTTACTAAGCAAGCAGTAGCTGCCAATCTTCTCCTCTGGTGTTAGGAAAGCTTTCTCTTTTTAGCAACGTTTCCTCCATTTTGATGGACCCCCAAGCATTTGGCTTTTATTTTTTAATCTGACCTAAACTTTCTAAGCCTTCAGCTTCACTGCACTGGCTTTTGCTCATTTGGTATGGGGAAAGTGACATATCCTTCAGGCTGTCAGTACTGGGAAACCTTGTTTCCCTTAGTCTTTTGACTTAGTTGATATTGATATTGTTAGTTTCAGAGCGTGTAGAGGCAAGGGAGGGGAACAAGGGAGAACAAAAACAACGATCTTACTGGGCCCAGTGACATTGAGAACGTTCAAGTGCAGCGGAGAGGGAAGGGGGAAAGTGTTGGGTGTCGGAGGGGGGTCAGAAGAGGAAAGTTGCTGAGCTCAGAGTGAAGTGAAGAAGAGCCATCGGAAATGCCCCGGGATCACCCAGTGGCTAAGCAGCTCTGAGTTTGGGCTACCATGCTGCAGAGGTTGCCGTTCTGCATTGAGACTCGAAACTTTGGGGATTGACAGCTGGTGTTAGTGGAGTTGCCTCTGCCAAATCTTCATGGTTCCAGCATCGAGGAGACCCGATATAAGGAGGAAGTCGGACCATGACAAATGTGTACTGTTTTCTCGCTGTGCAATGGTGGCCACTGTGCAAAACAGCTTTCATGCCTCCAGTCCTGTACTGAGAGGGGCCCTGCATTGAGTTCTTCTGCATTCTCTATCTTGAAGAGCAAACCTGCAACCCCGGGGCACTGAGGACAGGAACTGACAGCAGGAAAAGCGACATTGGACCCGCTTCTGAAGACCTGCCAAGACTCAAAAGAAGAATCAGAATATTGGGTGAGTTATCACGCTACTTCCCTGAACCCCATATCACTCCTTTAAAAGTTTGATTACTTTTATAATAGTTTGGCGTTGCCATTTATTGTTTGTACAAGCATGCCTAAAGTTGGGGACACCCTTTTATTCACCAGAACATATTGTCTACTATCTTTGGAAACTCTTCCTTCGTCCTCAGGACCCCTCCACTTTTTCCCGTCTCACAAAACTATGTGTAGGCCCCATACATCTTAGAGATGGACTTTTAAAGTTAGTGTTGTATCCCTGTGGACCTGTAGTGCTGCATTCTAATACTTTCCTTCCTTTACAGGGGTTTGTTATGTATTTTTCCCTACTCCAGTAATTGTATATATGTGCCATTTATTTAGTTTGTGTAATAACATTGCCTGATAATAGTCCATTTTCATAGTTTTATATGGCCATAAGTACATACATATTTATATAGCTGTTCATCTGTTCCTTGACTTTGCACTTTGTGTATTTATTTAGGGCCCCTTATCAGGTTCATCCTTCATGAGACTTAGCCTTGCCCACTCACCTAGCAACCTTGAACTGGTCTTGCTACAGCTACGAGAGTTTTACCTGTCATTAAACTAGGTGGACGCCTATACATCTGTTTACCAGGCCATCAACAGGTGAGAGAAAATGGTATATGCAACACAAAAGAGGTAATGGTTAGAAGGTTTGGAATTAATCCTACCCTCTGGCATTGCTCTGACAACCCTCCAGCCCATCGTTCTTCAGCCTGCCAAGCTATTACAGAAGGGGAAAGAAAATATTCAAATCAGGCTTGGTGCCACCCCAAAAGGGTAATTCCACCCGAACTGCTAAGTAATATCCCTTCTGCACGAGATCACAAGCAACCCCAGACATGTTTCAACCACATTGGGAGACATCAGTGAGGAGTAGCTTGGGTCTCTAGGCCCAGCAGGCTCGGGACCCACGTCTGGTCATACCTGTCCCACTCGGGGTGACCTATGCAACACAAAAGAGGTGATAGCTGGAAGGGGTTGTGTTTTGCTGACAGAAAAAGGGATGCCTTGGAAGCCTGGATCTCTGCTGGGAACAGAGCAAGACATAAGGACGATGTCACTCACCCCCTAACAAAATAATGAAAAGATATGTCTTTTCAATTAAAGTTCTTTTGTAAATGTAGGTGAAAGTACTGCTGTAACTTATTTTTGATGTGTTTGACAGCGTCAGCATGCATTCAGATTTACTAGCTAAGTAAACCACAAAATAAATATAGTAGCACTCTCATCCTGTATGTTCATTTCATCAAACTGTCTGATCTTGGGCTAATCAATATATTTATCATTCTTTGGGCTCAAATTTTTAAGCCTATCACATTAAAATAAACGGTGTGCACTACAAACCGCAGTATAAAGCAAGACAGTACCATGTGCACATAGAAGACACCCTGACATGATACCTGTTTGCACAGTTCTCTGTGCAAACCATGTCAAGAGCCGGTTTGCTTTGTCAACTAACTCATCAGTTGCATATATGAATTCATGCATCATCTTGGGTGTTATAAGCACTCCCCATTACAGTAGCTGGTACATTCTGGCAGTTCACAAGATTCTTCCAAATAATCAGTATTGTCACATTTTTATTTCAACCTTCTTCACAATGGTAGGTGAGTGTGACACTGCTTCCTGTGTCATGCCATCCTTGGATGTATTGTGCTTCTCTGTGCATTTGGCTGACTTCAGGTAGGGTAGTCGGTCACATCAAATGTCATGTGTGGTTGTAGTTTAAAAATCCATTGAGCTGTTTTACTTGCATTAAAAGCCCTGTGGCTTGTAAATTACCCACATTCGAAGCAGGTGGTCCTCCAACTGAGCTATCAATATGTGCATTTCCCCCATGTACCTCTGAATTCTGCGAGTCAGCAGCGATTCATAGGCAGTGGCTGTTGTGAGATTTATATGGCATGTTGGAAGGGGAGAAAGAATCACTGCTGGGAGGCAGGACAGAAGATCATGCTCTGCATTTGGCCACCGTCTGGTACAGCAGTCTTATCAGTTGTCCTGTGTGATTTTAGTTCAGCAATCCAAGGAGCTGTTTTGCTTTGTTTTCATGGAAAGCACTTGGTTCTGTGGCCCAATATGCTTGAATCTTGACATGTGCTTGAGTCAACCACTGGACCAAGGCTGCCTGAGCTTCGCCTGGCTCACCCACTTGTGTAGTGTGCTTCTCTCTGCATTTGGCAACCCTGGGGTCAAGGACGTCATTTCACCAAAATGCCAGCGGTAGCTGAAGTGACATATGTTAGGGAGAATTCCTATTTCTGTGCTAATTCCCTTCAATCTTAGAGACCCCCAGCTCTTTTGCTGGACTTTTTTATTTTAACCCTGGAGTGAGTGAGACCTTTTTCTCACTCTCGCATGTGTTTTGACCTGATTTGGATAATGTGTTTTCACTGTTTTTGGAATCAAACAAACTCCATAGGCATCTACATGTTGCACCTTCAGTGCAGTGTCACAGAGAAATCCCTTAGATTTCTCTTAAGGTTTACATACCTTCTTGTGTGTGAACTACTGTTCCCAAGAATAGTAAAGTGAAATTGACTTTACTTGTCTTTTCTCTTTGCAGGTCCAGCACAGACCATTTCATGTGGAGAGCTGGGGGGTTACCTAGCAGCCACCTATTCTACATTCTCATGTAAAACTTTTTATGTTACCCTCACTCTTTTAAATGGCTGGTGGCAGTGGTTTATTTTTCCTACCATTGTGCTTTTCTACCGCAGGCTGAATCCTCAGCTAGAGTACAGCACCCATGGGTGACCATTTCGTCAAAATGGTCCTGGTCTTCTTTTTTGACATTTACTGTTCGGGAGGTCTTTCTTGGGTTTTGCTATGTGCGTTGAGACAGGTTTGAGCCCTTTATTCATTTTGCCTCCAGTGTGTCTGGAAAGGCAGGGCTTCAGGGAGGGTCCCGAAACTCCCCTTTCCTTTGTGTCTAGGAGTGCATGAATGCAACCAGTCCTGAATGTGATTGACAGCCTAGGATGTGCATGAATGGGAAAAGCCTTCTTAAAAGGCAAGAGTTTTGGGACTAGAGGCAGAGTCGACCACTGGAAGAAAAACCTGATGAAGAAACTATGAACAAAGCTTGCTGCTTCCTCCTGGACCTTTGAATTGCCCGGTGAAGCAATGCTGCTGTGCTGAAACTCCCTTTTCCGTTCGACAGAGAAGCTTCAGAAGGGTGGACTTCTTCCCTTGGGTTAGTGGGACCAACTAACCCCGAGACGAACTCCACTGGACCATCTTCCCTGACTGGCTGTACTTTTTTGCTGCTGCAAGTACTGAGTGCCAGGGGAATGAGTAATCCGTAGTCGAGTGCAACATCTGAAATCCGACCAGAAGCTCCAGGAGTGTCCTAAGGACCCTCCAGAAGCCGAACAACCAGAGCTCGAGTCCCCTCACCAGAGTGCAGGACCCAAGGAGTGAGGGAAGCCTAACCGGCAAGACTTTTATCTAAGAAGTGCCTCAGCTCCATAAACTGTTTCAAATTGGCTTTGGCTGTCCTGGCTCCCTGCAGACACTTGTAGCTCATTATCTTTGATATTGTTCGTCCCTCATAGGTGGTAACTTGTTTTAGACTGTTACAGCTGGGAAAGGCTTGCCTTTTTCTTCCTTAAGCCTTTCCTTTCTGCAACCTCAGAATCTGCAAAGTATAACTAGTATGTTTTTTTTTTTAAAATGTTATAGTTTAATTTTTTAAACTTTTCATTTGTCTCCAGTTTTGCAAGGTTTTCCTTTTAGTTCATTGCGTGTTTTCCAAGATTTAGAGTTTCTTGTAGAAATTGGCATATTGTAAAAATGCGTTTGATCTGCCATTGAGCATCTCCGTCCATCTTTCTTCTGTCTCCGTCGTCTGTTCTCTAATCTTGTAGTAAGTACCAAATCTGGATCTTTGTTCAGAGAGTTTGTTGCATTCCATTAGTAGGTGGAAGAGCGTTTCTGACTTTTGTGTGTCTGAGCAGAAACGGCAGAAATGTTCTGTTGGTGGAATTTGTCTAGTTTTGGCTAGATAGAAGCGTGTTGGTATTGTGTTAATTTGGATTTTCAGATATATTGCTTGCAATTTGGCATCAGGGAAGATGGTCAGGTAGGCTGGGAGTTCGTTAATGGATCTGATGTCTGTCTTACATTGGGCCTCATTACGACCCAGGCGGTAAGTTACCGCCTGGGTCGTACCTTTACCAACATGGCATAAACTACGTTTACGCCATGGTGGTTGGCGGACTTACCGCCCCATTCCGAGGTCGGCGGGGCGGTAAGTCCCCAATCCCCATTTACCCTTCCCCATTCCCATTTTTGCCCCATAGGGCATAATGGGAGTGGGGAAGGCGTTAATTACGCCACCGTAAATTACGGTGGCGTAATTAACAACATGGTCCCTTAGCGCCATGGATTTTAACACCTGCTAAAAGCAGGTGTTAAATCCGCCATGGCGCTAAGGGACCTCGGAATCAGGCGGTAAGGGTCGGCGCTGTTTACGCTGCCGTAAACCCCTTACCGCCTGAGTCGTAATGAGGCCCATTGTATATTTAGGTTGTATTTTGTTTTTTCTTCGATGGTTTTTATCCATTCATGTTTCATTATTTTTATTTTTGCATGTTGAGGGCGTAGCGTAAGCATTTAATGGGAAATTTCTTCTGTTTTCATAAGTTGTTCAAGATTGTCTTTCCACTTAACAAGCATTGTGTTGTTCATTGCTCTGTCGTGAGACCTTAAGATTTGGAATGCCGGTGTTTTCTCGTCCGTGAGCAGCTTGCGGTATAGTTGTTTCCACAGGACAATTGAGCTGATGGACTGTACTGCTACTTTATGTCTGATTCTAGGCATAGGGAAAGAGGGTGGTAGATGCAGGATCTTGCACCAGAAGGAGGCTTCTAGTTTTGTCCAGCCATAATCTGTTCCGTTTATCATGGCTTCTGTTCCATAAACTATTGTTGGAATCACCTTTTGTTTGTAGTATGTTGTTATGGGTTTGAATAAGTATTTGCCGTACTTTCGCTGGATCATGCATCCTTTTCTAGTTCTAGTTTCGCTGTCCATTCTTTTTCGGATTTGCATTGATTTATATGGATTCCCAGATATTTGAATGTTGTTACTTCTTTAAGCTGGTTATCGTTTAGATAGATTTTTAGTTGTTTTCCATTGCTTTTGGTCGTTCTGCTCAGTTGCATAATGTTTGTCTTCTTTGTATTGATAGTAAGTTCATTGAGGTTCATGTAATGGTTTAATTGAGAGAGACTATTTTGTAGGCCTGAGGGTGTCTTATCCAGGAGGATGATGTCGTCCGCGTATGTCATGATTTTAACTGGTATTGAGTTGACCTTTGGGGGGTTGAGGGCATCGGGTTGTAGGTGAATCTCGATGTCTGCGGTAAAGAGGTTGTATAGTGTAGCTGCTAGAGGTCATCCTTGTTTTAGTCCGTTTTCAGCTGATATTTTCGGTGTTGTATGGCCTTCTCGTGTGAGTCTTATTGTTATTGAGGTGTTTGAGTAGAGTTGTCTGATTGGCCGCAAGATGTCATTAGGAAATTTACATTTTTCAAGTTTATTCCATAGTTTTTGCCGGGATATTCCATCAAAGACCATATGTAGGTCTAAAAAGGCCGCAAAGATTTTTGTTTTGTTGTGAATTGGTTCGTGTTTTATCAGATTTAGCAGAAGTAGATTGATGTTTGTGCCCACGGTTTGGGGTGAAGCCAGTTTGTCTTTTTGAAAATTGTTGTGTATCAGTTGCCCACTGATTGAGTTTTTTTAAAAGGATCGATGCGAACAGCTTCCCTAGGGGGTCAAGTAGCGCAATTGGGTGGAAATCTGTCGGGTCGTCTCTCGGTCCTTGTTTATAGATGGGCACAATGGTTGCAGTTTTCCATGATGAAGGTATCCGGTTGAGCTTGTTTATTAGTGTCATGATGTTACTCATGAGGTTGGCCCATGAGTGTGGATCTTTCATGATCATCGCTTTTGAGGTCCCGTCAGGGCCTGGAGCACGGGATATATTGAGTTTTTGTATCATGTCTAAAATGTCTTGGTAGTTACAGATTACTGTCCACTTTGCCTTCTGTGTCTGTGATTTTTTTTCGGTTTCTGAGGGCCGGGCTTTGTATATGTTCGTATAGTGTTGGATCCATCGTTGTTCTGTCACATTTCCTGTCAGTTTTTGTTGGTGTGCTGAGTTGTTGTTCAACAAATTCCATAGGTCTCATAGGTTGTGTGTTTTATAGGTTTCTAGGATTGCCTCTGCATCTGCTTGTAGTAGAGTCATGCGATGCGTTTTAGTCCAGTTGTTATAGTTTTGTTTAGCCGCCTTTATTTTAATGAATGATTCTTTGTCTTTTCTTTTCTTTGGTTTTTGCACGGTGTTTCTCAGCGCCCTTTTCCTTTCAGTAAGTTCCTTGTTATAGGAGTGTCGATGAGTCTTCATGGTTTGCTGGCTAGTTGGTTTATAGTAGGGTTGAAGTAACCATTGATAGTTTAATTTCTGATCGTCAGGTAGAGTGGTTTGCAGGAATTGTCTTGTGAGTGAGGTTGTTGCTTGTTGGGTTATACACAGTTTTCTGCCAGCTGTGCAGACTTCTAGTGGAGTGGGTCGATTGGACTGAGGTTTTGGTAGTATATTTTGTCCATGTATGACTAGCTGGTTGTGGTCGCTCTTTGTCGTTGTAATTATACTGGCTGTTTCTACTGTGGCTCTCAGTTCTTTCAAGAGGTAGATGTAATCGATTATGGCAGACGATTTGCCTCGGGACCAGGTGGGTAGGAGCTTGCTTGTCTCATCCCTAGGGTAATCGATAAGTAGAAGGTTACGGATGTTGGTTTCTTTTATCCATTTTTTTGCACGGATTGTTAGTTTTCCATTAGGGATAGGTTGTCCGTCTTTATGCCATAGATGGAGGTTTAAATCGCCGCATAATATGAATTTGATTCTTGCATGCTTGAGGATGAGGTTGTCCATTGTTAGGAAGACACCATCTAAGAAAGCATGGTTGTTGATTGCAGCAGGGTTCCAATACAGGTTCATAATTGAGATTTTTCTTTCGTGCTGGAGATTTGAGGAGTCAGAATTTGGACCTCCTTTTATTTTTATGACTGTATTTTGTATCCACGTGTTGATATTTGTGGTTTGCAGTATAGGCCATGCGGGGTTGATCCTGATTAGCGTTAACAGACCTGATGAGGGTCTTCCTTTTGATCCTATTGGGGTTGGGTTGAGGAAAGCTAGGAAGCCATCACAACATGGGGTGTTGGAAAGCCAGGTTTCTTGAAAACAGATGATCTGGTACGAATAAAATTCAGGTGATGGGTCATTAAACAGGTGGAAGTTTCCCCATGTATTCCATGAGCACAGGGTCGAAGTGTTTATTGGGTCGGTTAGTGGTTATGAGATGTTGCACAGCCCTGTGTCGTCTGAGTAGTTTCGACTGTCTTCCGATGCGTACTGACGTCTGATCGGACGATCGTTGTTGTAGGTCACCCTTGTTTCATCTGGGTAATTTAGACTGCCTTCTGAAGTGTACTGTCGACTGACCTGGCAATCGTCATTGTTGTTGATTGTGTCAATATGCTCGGCTTTGGATTGTAGTTCACAGGCTTCTTGGAAAGACCGGCGGACACAGTTGCAAGGTTGTTTGCACCATTATGTTGCTCCTTTTGCTGGTTCTTAGGATGTTCTTGTCTTTGAGTTGATGTAGAGGCGTTCCTAGGATTTTCCTTTATGATGATTTCTTCCTTCTTTGGTTTTGTACCGGGCATGCAGCTAAAGCCGAGTTTATATAGCGCGTCTCTTGCTGTTAGGATTTGATCCATGGTTGTTTTATTGTGTAGTTTTAGCGATATTTTATCGTTGGATTTTTCATCTACAAAGATGACTAGCTCGATGTCTCTGGAGCGAAGTTGGTTCAGCTTCGGGATTGCTTGAAAGAGTATTAAGATGTTTGCCCTATTTAGAACCAGTTGGGAAGGTCTATTGATGATATTTTCTATTTGCACTGTGTGACTTTCCGTTGACTGGAATGGGTTCAGGAATATTGGTTGGGATTGATCTGTATGTTCTCTTGGGTTTTTCGTACGGGAATTTTCTTGTGCTGATCGAGTTGTGGAGTAACTTGTTTCGGTGCTACACCTTGTTTCGTTGGCTAGTGAGGTTGAAGAGATTTCCTCATATATTGGCTGGTTGTTTGGGTCGTGGATTGAGTCGGTCATTGATCTTTCTGAGATTTCTTCACAGGAGATTGCGTAGCTGACAGAGTAATTTGGTTGATATTCATCAATGACTATTAGGCTTGAATCGTTCAGTTGTATTTTTGCTTTAGTTTTTTCTTGTATTGGTAGGTCCTCATGCGTCGTTAGGTCAAGTAGATTGTCTGTTTCCAGGCTTTGTTCCTTGTGTATTATCGCAGTTGCAGCTGCCAGTTTTTTACTTATGTTTTTGGAAGTAAGTCCGGTTGTTTGGGTTGGTTCGATGTGGACTTCTTGGGTTGATTTTTAGGTGTTTTTTCTGTGACCAGCTTTGGTATTGACAAGTTTTGTAGAAATGCTTGTGAGCCTGTTCGTTTTTGCGTTTGTTTGGTTGTTTTTTTTGCTGATTCTTTATCGGTTTTCTTTGCTGGGCCAAAGATCTCGAAGATGTCATTGGCGGTCGTGTTTTTTCGGTCGTTGTTGGCTTTATTTTTTCTTTACGTGCGTTAGGTGGGTTTGTTGTTTGGGTCGGTGATGAAGTTGATGCTTTGGGTGATATAGATCTTTGTTGGTCAAGCTTCAATTTTTCTGGTATCATGCAGAGTGGTGTGTTTTCTTTTGGTATATTCTGAGGTGTAGACGCTTTTTGTTGTTGGTTTTTGAGCAGTGCCATGAGTTCTTTGGTAAGTTGGGTTTTTTCTTCTCTGTCTCCTCATGCTATCTCAAGTAGTCTTTGTTGCCAGATACGGGATTGTTCTGCTTCGGAATCTAGGTGTTTTTCTATCGTGTTTATGAAGTCTTCTGTGTGTATTTGTTTAGTATGGATCATTGCCAAGAGTGTAGCTTGGTCTCGTATATTGTCTTTTATTGCTTCATGTAATTTAATGAAAGGTGCCATGGATTGGGATACCACTGCCAGCAGCATATTTTGCAGTTCTTGCATTGTTGTTGGTAGTCTCTAATTTTGGTTGTCATCATTCGGGGGAATGTGTTTTCCTGTGTCGCCGATTATCGGGGGTGGATAATTTGTATTGTTTCCTTGTGCGGTCGTATGAAAGGATTCTTCAGCATCATACTCAAATTGCACTGTTTTTTGTTCCTTTTTTATTTTAAGGTGCGGATGATGTGATGGCTCTCTGTATGGTCTTTGGTCTTCGTGGCTTTCGCAGTTCTGTTGGTTAATGTTTTTTGGCAGGGGCGTCGAAGTGCAGGTTGGTGTTGCCAGGTTTGTTGGTTCGCCGAAGATTTCTTTCTTTCTTTCTGCACTGGTCATGATGGATTCTATTTCGGTAATGTCTAAGGATAGACAAGCTGCTTTGCCTATTGCTGTGTTCAAGTGAAGGTTCAAAGGTTCTTTCAATAGTTTGTGAGCTGTGTGGGCTTGTAGCCATTGTAATTTTGCTTGTTTTGCTTTTTCTTTTTTAGTCATCCCAGCCGTTGGTGCTCCTGGAGTTTGCGTTCAGCTTGATTGTTTTTAGTGATTCTTCATTGTTGATTTGGTGCTGGGTGTACGGTGTTGCTTCTGCAGTTGGAGCGTCTGTATTTATGTTTGGTCGTGTGTCTAGAGGAATCGTTGGCGACGGACGTTGGTGGATTTGGCTGGATTTTGGCAAGGTTTGGTTCTATAGTTGTCTCGCTCTGTTGTTTGTTTGTGTCTTTCATCTCATGTTGCGTTTCAGGTTGTTTTTTTTCCTTGATAATTCTCATTTTTCTCCATTTGAGCTTTAGGGGTTAGTTGGTGGGTTTGGTCATTTTTTTCTGTTGTTGACAGATTTTCAGTTTGGTCCCAACTGGTTGTGATCTATAGCTCTTGAGTGCTTTGCTTTCCCAGTTGCGGTAGTGTGTTGCTTTGATTTATTCGATCCGGGTATTTGGTTTGTACACATTCTGGTTGGGGTGGAGGTTCGCTTAGGCTTTCTGAAGAGGTCTGTACCAGTTCTTCAGTTTGTTTATCCATTTCGTGCTCAGGAATGTGTGTTTCCAAATAGTTTCGAAGGGATCGATTTTGAATGAGATGTTTGTTTGTCTTCTTCTTTTGGAATGCTTGTTCCATCATTGATTGTGAAGCGTCTGCGTAGAGCTTTCCTCTGAGTCTTGTATTTGGCCCCGTTGTCTGTTTTTTTTGCATTGAAGCAGATAGAAGGGCTCCTGCCGTCTCTTGGGCTTTCGCCGATTCTTGTGTTGAGGATGCTCCGATTTGCCTTTCGGAGGGGATTTGTCTCTTGATACAGCACTAGGAGGATTGGTGCTGGACAGGATCAAAAGGGGGGAGGGCCCCTGCAGTCTCCTGTGCAGTGTTGCTTTTTCGCTATTACACTGAATCTCTCCTGGATGCTCCAATTGACCTTTGCGCAGGATTACCCTTTTGGTGCAGCACTGGGGGGTCAGCGCTGAGCAGAATCAAAGGGGAGCAAGCCCCTGCAGTCTCCTGTGTTGTGGTTGTTTCAGGTGTTCTTTCGGTGTTCTTGCAATAGAAGTGATTCACTTTATATGCACGGTGCAGCACTGGGTTCTGGGCAGGATCAAGGGGGAGAGGGCCCCTGTAGTCTCCTGTCTTGTGTAAACTTCAGGTTTTCTTGTTGCAGCACCCGGAGCAGGATCAAAGGGGAACGAGCCCCTGCAGTCTCCTGTGTTGTGGTTGTTTCAGGTGTTCTTGGGGTGTTCTTGCGGTAGAAGTCTTTCACTTTATACGGCATAGTGCAGCAATGGGTGCTGGGCAAGATCAAAGGGGAAAGGGCGCCTGCAGTCTCCTGTCTTGTGTAAGCTTCAAGTTTTCTTGTTGCAGCACCCGGAGGATGGTGAAGAGCAGGATCAAAGGGGAGAGAGCCCCAGCAGTCTCCTGCCTTATTTAAGATTCGGTTTTTCTTTTGTTGAGGGTGGTTTTCTTTGTGCAGCACCTGGAGGGTGAGGGTAGGCAGGATCGAAGGGTGGAGTGCCCCGACAGACTCCTGTCTTGTCTAGAGTTCAAATTTTCTTTTGTTGAGGGAAGTTTTCTTAGTTTAGCACCCGGAGAGTGGTGGTAAGCAGGATCAAAGTGTAGAAAGTCCCTGTGTTCTCCTGTGCAGTGACTGCACCAGGCAAAGTCCTTGCAATCGCCTGTTCTTTTAACTTTGAGATTCTTTGTTCGATTCTCTAATTGCTGCACTTGACAGTTGGTGCTAGGCAGTCTCTATTGCGGCACTGTTTGGGTGAACGAAGAGAAAGATTTGGAGATAAATTCTCTTAACTGGCAATTGTTGACAGATTGCCACTAGATGGGGTCTATTACAACGCTGATGGAGCAATGATAAGGTGCAGCCCACGCTTCCAATGGGGCACTGATGCAATGGTGCTCGCGGTCCCTGCGTGGATCGGGCATGGCCCTCTGCCGCAGGCAGTTCAGGAGGGGCAGACGCACTGTGTGAGCCTGCAGATGCCACGCAGTAGCGAGCAGGTTCGAACTCAGACCCGCGGCTCGTCCGCCAACAGTGGATCCACGGGAGCCGGCGTGCGTGGGTGAAAGAATCGAGCTCCGGAGGCACACAGCTGGGAGCACTCCCCCTGCTGCGGTAAGCACTAGAGGGCGGGCGTTGTTTTCCTGTTGCGGGGCGGGAGTTCCATAAGGATCTTGCAGGTAGGGAGGGTTGTAGATGGAGGGGCGCTGGGGCAGCGCAAGGGGGTGGGTGCTGGGTGTAGTGAGGGGGTGGCGATGTTGTTGGCGGGGACCTGTCGGGGAGGGCGGCGGACGAAGAGGAAGTCTTGCCGCGAATCACAGCGGGGCCTGCGGGCGCCGTGAGGGAGGCAGCAGCACGGTGGGCGAGGCCGACCACCCAAATGAACGGGTTAGTTTCTGGAGGAGGGAGGCGGGTTAGGGTGCGGGGGGGTAACGAGGCAGTGGATGGGCGGAAAGAAGGGGCTGGTGTTATCACTCACCACTAGGGCAGAGGTTTTGATGGTATACTGTTCGAGTCCAGGCGACAGGGATTTCTCTTTGCGAGGGTCCTTTATTGTTCTTTGGGAGCGGGGCGGAGTGGCGCCATGGAGCTTGCAGAGCCTAAAGACCAAAGGACTCTGCAGCAGACTGCGCGGCCGCTCCGCGGCTTCCTGGGTATTTTAAAGTCAAAAGGTAGTAGCAGTAGAAGGAGGACAAGTGAGGTCTTCAATTCCTCTAGCAAACTGGAGCAAAAAGCAATAGAGTCTTGCACTGACACTGACCAAAAGACTCTGCAGCAGACTCTGTATGATATATAAATGCCATCACTGTCCTTGTGATTGAAGTCACCTCAAGGTGTAGGAATTGTGTAAGAAGCATATCCCAAGATTATGCACTAACTTGTGCAGAATCTGAAAAGTAATTTTAAAGTATATTTACATTGTTACATGAATTGCCTTTTTAAATAATGCTTATTTAAAACTTGATATTAAATAAATAAATAACTAATTGTAACTGAAATGTTGAGTGTAAGTATTACTTGGCTACTTGTATTTACTGATTTCATTTGTACAGCTCTACAGCTCACATTTACCCCTCTTGTGTAGTACAGACCTATACCAAAAGATGGGTTACCTAATACCATGCAGATAAGTGTTGTGTAGTCTCACACAGTGTGACTGCACCAATTCCTACCTAACATCACACAACCCTTGACCTCTGCTGTCATTTGTCACCATCCTGAAGTGACATCACAGAAGGCGATGGAACACTACCTTTCACCCCTTGACAATACAGGAAGTGACATCACATAGCATTGTTCCTAAGTACACTACTAAAAATGTGGTCATATCACTATAATGTGATATACATTTCATGCAGGAATGGATCACCATATGTAATCACAATATGTATCGTTAATATCAGTGTGTATAGGCCCATATTACCAAATTACTGTGAATGCAAGAAGACGTCCAAGGCCAAATGATAATAATGTGTTATTATGTAGCACTTATGCTTAAGCGCTTTATATATAACAAATATATATACAATATCACTCAACCTGTGTTGGTACTCATATATCGACCTCAGAAGGATGAAAGGCTGAGTTGAGGTGTTTAAGAATAGACTAAATCAGTAACTCACCCCCTGCAGTGTGCCTGAAATAAATCTTTAATGAGTCTAGCAATTATTTAATAGAATTCCAGAAAGACAAATGATTTGTTATTCCTATTCTTTCTTAATTAGGGTCACTGCTCAAAGTGGTACACTTGTGGAACCCCTTGCTCTCTTTAAGAGGCCTGAAGAAGGAAACAAAGAGTCACATGGCGCTGGTCACAGCCCAGGAGCTTAGACTAAGTAAAAAAAACGAGTTTATTTTTATTTTTATGGGTAGCAAGGGAGAACCCATGGGTAGCGAGGGAGACCACAAGGGTAGTAAGGGAGACCTCAGGGGTCACGGCTGTGCTCCCTGGTGACCCCCAAATTGCATCCCTGCCTGGGGTAAGTCAGTCAGCCACTTCAAAAGCCCTGTGTGGCTTTAGTTTAATACTCGATTGAGCTGCTTTTCCTGTATTGAAAGCACTGTGATTCCCATTGAGCTGCATTGCTTATTTTCAAGGCAAGCATGCGGATCTCAGTGCGTCTTGGATTGATTCTGACGTTCTCGGTGTGCCTGAGCCCCGCCTTTCTCTCCACGTCTACCTTGTGCTTATCTGTGCATTTCCCTAGTGTACAGCAGTCAGTTATATCAAAAGCCCTGTGTGATTTACGATTAACCATCAATTGAGCTGTGTTTTGGCCTGCAAGTAAAAACATCTGCAGCAGACACTTCTCCCACTGAGTTTTCAATACGTGTATTTGTCACAAATATTCCTCTGCTTTCTGCACATGAGCCAGTAGTTATCTTCGGACAGGTGATGTTGTGTGATCCAACTGTACAGCGGAAGGATAAGAGAAATGTTTCAGGATAGGACACCAAGCAGATGCCTAATTCCCTCATGACAAACTATTGAATGCATTCATTATCTTGTAGCAATCAGGTGGGCCCCACAGGTCTCAGCTCAGTTCTGAGAGCCCATTTGTTGGAATCGCGAGTCCTGCTTAAGTCAGTCAGTGGCCCTGGCAGTGCCAGCTCTGCCTGGACAGCCTGCCTATATCATAATCATTATTATTATTATTATTATTATTATTATTATTATTATTATTATTATTATTATTATTGCATTTATTGTATTTACTGAGCGCGCACCTAGCTCCGAGAAGCAACAGAGCGCTTTACAGAGGTATGCAACAGCACAGATGCATAACAAAGCCCTTTTCAGAAGTAACAACCGAATAGATATACAGAGTGGGGGGTAGAATACAGAGGTGCAATGAGAAGTGGCACAGCTGAACTGTGTCACCGGAAGGAGAGGGGCGAATGGCATCTAGCCAGACAGGTGGCCCGAGAGGGGACGTCATGCCCTATGTGTGGAGGAGGAGAGGATCCTTGAATAGGTGAGTCTTGAGTTATTTTCTGAATTGTAGGAGCGTGAGGACGAGTCTGAATCGTGAAGAGTGTTTCATTTAAGCCACATCTTTTGAGGGGGTCCGTTCAAATATCTGCCAGCAATTCAACAAACTGTTAATTAGCGAAGAAAACATTTTGCATCACTGAGGCTTTGCTAACTCACGTCAAAGAGGAAGGCCCTCATTAAAGTTAAAAACATTTCTGAAAAATGAATAAGCAAAGAGATGTACAGGTGGCGACGACATCCTCCCAATTGCATGGACATGGAATCTCCCCATCGAAAGATCCCCAGGTGGATCAGCCTGAGCTCAGCTCCAGTTTCAGTTCATCTGCCTTCCCTTGGCGACCGAGAATGCTCAGTGTTTACACCTTTCAGAGATTAGAACTGCAGCATCAGTGCTTTTTGTTTCTCGGAGCTCTGTGATTTCTGTAGACGGGGAACCGGAACACGTGATATTTCATCTTTAGAATGCTGCCATGCTCATTTTTGTTCCTGTATTTTTTCTTCTTTTCATGAGAACAGATGTCTTTTCCACAATAAATTACAGTTTGCTATACCTCTTGTTTTTTTTTCTGGAATTAGATGGATGTTTCAATTAAATGTTTTTTTTAAATACTTTTTTTAAAAGAACGTTCTTTGTCTTGCTGAGGTACACTATTTGGATAAAGGAAATCTGCCGAAAAGCAGTCTCGTTTCTCCGATGTCATCTGCAAAAGTGTTTCTCGTCCCTTTCGAAGCCTAACCGTTACATCTTTCAGCCCACTAAGCCACACGTCGCAATTAATGAACACACTTCCGTGTTCAGTACACCATGCACGGAGATGTGCGCCAACCGCATCACATTCACTTCCAGCCATACAGGAATCTGTACGCTACAGAGTACGATCTTGCTCTTCACTAAACCTCTAGAAAACGTCATACCACAATGCAGCCCGCAATATATGCCCAGCTTTCATAAGTAGACATAGGGCCTCATTCCGAGTATGGCGGTAAGGGATAGCGGCCACCGCTAACGAGAGCGGTGGCGGTAATCCCTTACCGCCATACTCCGAGTTCCCTTAGCGCCATGGTGCTTTTAACACCTGCTTTTAGCAGGCGTTAAATACCATGGCGCTAAGGGACCTTGATGTTAATTACGCCACCGTAATTTACGGTGGCGTAATTGACGCCTTCCCCACTCCCATTATGCCCTATGGGGCAAGAATGGGAATGGGGAAGGGTAAATGGGGATTGGGGAATTACCGCCCCGCCAACCTTGGAATGGGGCGGTAATTCCGCCAACCACCAAGGCGCTGCCGGTCCGGGTACGGCGTCAACCAAGGCGTTAATAGCGCCATTGGTTAGCGCCGTACTCGGAATGAGGCCCATAAACTGAAAGAGAAGGAAGCTGACAAACAAGAGAAGGTTAGAGAGCAGGAGTCTCCTGCGACCAGTATTCAAACAGCACACCACCAACTGGTTGTTTACCACCATTTATAGCCGAGCTTAACATCTGGGATACTAATGAGCAAATACTGGAGAAAACATAAATGTGTTTTTATTTTTAAAAAGTACACGTAAGACGGCTGCTATGGAAAATCGTCCGGGCCACCACACGGAGCCCCTCTTCCATTCGTTTGTCAACAGGGAATGGAGCTGTAGAGCGTAGTTGTAGTGACACAAACGACCAGTTAGGTTTTATGTTTATATTTTCATTTTTATATTGAAAGGGTGCTGGGGTGGTAGTGTTGTGCAGTGAACCCTACCATGTGTGTTTCCCCTTTAAGGGGATTTGTCCCTCCCATACGAATTGCCCTTTTAAGATGGGTCATGGCCCAATTTAATAACAGGGAGCCCTGCAGGCGCGTGCAGGAGAACGGCTGCAGACTCCAAAACGGAATGACTTAAGTCTGTCTCTCATTAAGGCCTGCAGGCCCACCCTGTACAAGCAGGGCCTGCAGGCCAGGTTGCCATGGGGCCCCCATGCAGAGAAGGCATCCTGGGTCTGCATATGCTGGTGGGCCCCCCTAGAGGCACGGGGCCTCATAGGTGCTGGTGACCAGCCCCCACCCATCAATCCTCCGACGCACTGGGACTCTGTGATACTGGGGTCCCATAGTATCACACAGGGGAGCTGGTGCAATGTCCATGACCAGCTCCCCCCGTAACATTGACGACGAGGACTAGGGGCCCACGTGGCACTACTCCTGCTGCCCGTGTATAGTGAGTAAAAGGAAGGAGGGAGAGCAAGGAAAGGAGTGCCTAACCACCACCACAAGCCAGGATTGTCCTGCCCCTCACCACCTACGTTGCGGTGTAGGCCCGGGGCACCCTGCGGCAAAGGAGAAGAAGTGTGTGCCCCCAAAAAGGGGAAAGAAGTTGAGCAGCCACAGCTGCAAAGAAAATGACAATTCCTGCGGGGAGAGAGTCCTACTCCCCTTCCCCGCGGCTTCCGCTGCAAACCGAGGAGTTGTGCTGCCCCCAGGGGTGAAGGCATGGTGTGGCCGCAGCCGCAAAAGAACTGGCACTTCCCGCCTTGGGAGTGAGCTGCGCTGGTCCTTGCAGGAGAGACAAGAGGTGAGGCGGCAACCCTGCTGTGCTCAGAGCCAGCCTGCAAACCCCCCCTGCGACATCCATTGCCGCAGGAGGGAGCGAAATTATGCGGCCGCTGCCGCGGAAAGAAAACAATGCCCGCTGGAGGATAGAGCAGGGCTCAGAGGCAACCTTTGCAGTGGGTCCTCCCCGACCGAGGTCCTCTGCAAGGAGGGTGCTCATGCGGCCAGGGGATGATCCAAACTGTGGCACCCGCTGTCAGCGAAGGAACGCACCTGCGTCATGCATGAGACCACCGGAGCACCCATCACAGCAGAAAGAAGACCCGCCGGGGCGCCCTGTGATCCTGGGCCCAGCGGTGATGTGAATAAAGTGCTCCAGCCTGGTGCAAACAAAAAGAGGTGGGCCCCCCCATGCATGCAGGCTGCAACACTATCCCAGTGGCGGTGCCGCCGGAGCCCCAGCATGAGCCTCGGGCTGGCGGTGAAATCGAGGAAAAAAAGGGAAGAAATGTTGGGGCCCCTACTGAGATCCCAGGCCCAGCGGTGGAATGGAGGAAGAGATCCAGTCAGGAGTGGGTGAGCCCTACTCTGCTCCGGTAGGTGACATAAAGGCATGCTTGCTGCGGGAGCTGAAACAAATAAAAGCAGATGGCCCTCTGAAACAGCCCAGGGCGCTTAGCGGTGATAGTAACAACAAAGTGCTTCAGCCATGAGCAGTACCAGGGAAAGCACCAGCATGATCCCAGGCTCTGAGGCAGTGAACGTCAGAAAACCCTGGTGTCTGAGCTCTTTCAAAGGAAATGGTCCTTTCAAGATCCCGGCCCTGCAGTGGAAAGGATGACATGCTCTGGTCTGCGGCAGTGCAGTTGTCATAGCCACTTGCCCAGTATCACAAGAGTGGTACCATGAAGTGGAGGGAGCAGGGGGCATCATGGGTCACGCACGTCCCTTTGGGACATTTATTCATGGGGGACCTGCAAAGAAAAGGCAAAAGACAAGGTTAGACACTTAACAGACATTACGTTAAGGGCTTGCTGCCATTAAAACCTTGTGCCTTCCCTAAAACCATCACTCACCTGCTGCTGGACATCGCGCTCGCATCCATCTTCCGCTCAGCAGCGTTCCGCGCCTCCACAGCCGCTGTTGGGCCACTTTACCACCCATTTGGAAGAAATAAGACAGATACGTTATTGAGGGAAAACCAACCGCATTGAGAGCAATAACATCAGGGCATTGTGAGGAAAAAGACAAAGACATCGAAGGGGAAGCAGGCAGAGGGAAAAGACAAAGACTTTAAAAGAAACTAGAAAGAAGGGAAAAGACAAAAGACATTGAGAGAAAGCAGAAAGAGGAACTTAGCCGCAGTCAGTCTGGACTAATACTCAGGAATCAGTGAAGGAACTAGATTCCACCAGCAAGCACTCCTGCCAGAAGTAGAAGGACGGAGAGCTCATCATTCACATTAATCAGGTTAGCCTTATGGGCCGGTACATGCCCACAGAAATCGCACCTTGGATGGAAGGGGTTGGGAGATACCACAGACACCTACCAGCGCATTCACGTTTTCCCATTTTCACACAGGAGCAGAGCCACCCATTGTCGCTGCCCATAGCTGATCCGCAGGGGTCGAAACCAGAAGGGGAAGATCTAACACCAGGGAGGCCTGCAACTGGGCCCCAATGCCTCCGCAGAGACCAGGTGAGCGTAACAGAATGCAAAGCCTCAACAACTCTCTGCCTGAGCGTTATGGAAACTTCTGAGACAGATCTGTTGGCCCAACTACTAGGAGAATTACGGGCTGAAGTACATGCCTCACGACAAGAGACCAGTGTTAAGGCGGGATCTTATCGTAACCCGGGTGAGGACTGATGATATAGCAAGGCAGGTGCGGCAGGCACAAGCAGGACAGGTTCCCTTGCCTGGGATAAGCCACGCTGCTCCACCACAACCATCCACACTGGTTCAGGTAGTCCTTCCAGGGGTATTGCCCTTAGCCCCACCCGAACGCTTCAATGGCGACCCAAACAAGTCTGCCATATTCATGAACCAATGTCATCTACAATTCATATGTAGGCTGGGAGCCTTCCCCAATGATCAAGCCAAAGTGGCATTTGTACTTTCATATCTAGGGGGTAATGCGGCAGACTGGTCAATACCATTAGTAACCCAAGATGATCCTCTGCTTCGGAACTTTGGGGGTTTACAACACGAAATCGAGAAATTGTTTGCCCGACATGCTCAGGGACAAGCTCTGGACAACGAACTACTGTCACTCAGACAGGGAAATCAAGATCTATTTACCTACATTGCACCTTTAAATCATCTTGTGGCTCAAACCAACTGGCCAGAAGAGAAAAGAACTATACTCTTTTATCGAGGGCTACGTGGGGAGCTTAAGGATGTGTTGGCGCAATTTGTGAATCCGTCTGAGGGGTGTGCAGACTACATAGACCTCACAGTGCCACTTGACCACAGGTTGCAGAATAGGAAAATGGATCGAGCCAGATCAGAAGGGAGGACCGTTTTTGTGCGACCCCGTGAGACCTACACCAAAACACATGAACACTCGGAACCATTGCAAACCGGTGGGTTACGGGGTCCGCTAACTAAGGCAGAAAGAGAAAAAAGAAGACAACAACTTTGTCTATATTGTGGGAAAGCAGGCCATTTCCTCTGAGATTGTTCAGTGAAACCTCCCAAGAAAATGGTTGGGGCAACCAACAAAAACCACGACGAAGAAGAAACACCAGACTCAGGATACTTCAATGCCTGGGAAGCATAGGGGTCCAGGTGTCGAGCGAGAAAAAGGAATGTGCACAGACCTCACATCTAGTCTTTCGGGTACTTTTGGTAAATCACAAACAGCCATCAAAAATGCATGCCTTGGAGGCATACATTGACAGTGGGGCAGTAGGAAACTACATTGACCAAGATCTGGCAACACGGATAGGCCTTCCTCTTCAACAAAAGCAGAAATTGGAAAATGTCACGGCAGTGGATGGATCTCAGTTAACATCCGGCTCAGTAACACAGTGCTCTGAGAAAGTCAAGCTTCTGTTGCAGGATGGACACCAAAAATACATCATCTATGATCTCATTGGTGCGCCCCAGTTCCAGATGATATTGGAAATGCCCTGGTTAGAGACCCATAATCCTAAGATCGGCTGGTGAAAACGAAGTCTGACCTTTCCTCAAGACTGCGCGGACACCTGCTACACTAAAGACGTCATCAACCAAAGACCCAAGAAGAGTATCGTGCTGGGCCTTACTGGCACCTTACCACCTGTATATCACTGTTACCAGGATGTCTTCCAAAAAGAACAAGCTAACATCTAGCCCCTGCACAGACCCTATGATTGCCAAATAGACCTCGTAGCCAAAGCCCAAATTCCCTGCAGCCGTATTTATTCATTAACAGAGCAAGAAGACCAACATCTTAAAACGTACCTGGATCAGTATCTGGCAAATGGTTTTATCCGCCCATCCAAGTCGCCTGCCTCCTCGCCCCTCTTCTTCATCCCTAAGAAGGAGTTGGACTTGAGAACTTGTATTGATTACAGAGCGATCAACCAGATTACTGTAAAAAACGCTATCCTTTGCCACTGATACCCGAGGTCCTGGACCAAGTGAAACACGCTCAGATTTACACCAAGTTAGATGTGCGAGGGGCCTACCACCTTGTAAGAGTAAAAAAAGGAGATGAATGGAAGACGGCCTTTCGCACAAAGTATGGCCTCTTCGAATACCAAGTCATACCTTTTGGGTTATACAACGCCCGTGCGGTGTTTCACTTCTTTATGAATGATGTACTCCGTGAGCTATTGGACATTTGCTCACTTGACTACATAGATGACATTCTCATCTACTCCAACTCCAAGGAAGAACATGTCGGTCATGTCCGAGCAGTTTTGGAAAAGCTTCGACAACACCAATTATATGCCAAGCTGGAAAAATGTTTCTTCCATGTGACTGAAATTGAATTTTGAGTGCATATAGACACACGGAAAGTTGATGTAATCCTCCAGTGGCACTCACCAACGTCCACGAAAGGAGTACAAAGTGTGCTCGGCTTCGCTAATTTCTACCGTCGATTCATTCCTGGATTCTCACAAATTGTTCACCCAATCACTTCATTGCTGAGGAAGAACAAGAAATTCCATTGGTCCACAGAAGCTGACGAAGCCTTTCAGAAACTGAAACTAGCATTTACCACAGCACCGGTTCTTCGACACCCCTTCCAGAGCTACCATACATACTAGAAACCGACACTTCAAACATAGCCATGGGAGCAGTGTTATCCCAAAGAGACCCGGAAACTGGACAGTTAAATCCCGTCGCAGTCTGGTCCCGCAAATTCTCGGCTCCCGAACTGAACTACGCAATCACGGATAAGGAACTACTGGCAATCAATACTGCATTTAAGGCATGGAGACATTATCTCCTTGGGGCACGACACACGGTCACCGTCATCATGGATCATCATAATTTACAATATTTAAAGACTGCCAAGGTGCAATCCTTTATTCTATTGTGTAGGGTTTTTACCAATACATGTTTCCATTCTATGCATATTGCAAATATTTTTTCACCATATCGTTTCATAGTCATTTTTGGAACATTTTTCCAATTTGACGTATTCATACAAATTGGAATTGCGATGAACAATTCATACAATATGAATGATTGGTCCATAACCATGAGACTAAAAGACAAACTGTCCAATAAAATGTTGTCAAAAGTGAGGGGAATATCAACATTAAGTATGGCAGCTAAATAGTTCCAAACTAGAATCAAGACTTTTTAATAAAAACACAATGGAAGAACCATGTGTCTAAATAACCCAGAACAAGCATGATGAGATCATCTCTTATCATGCACAAGTTTTCTTTCAAAAAGCTTTAAAGTGGTAATAAAGGTTATGTGGGAGATGAAAAATAATGTTTGGGTAACATTTGCAGATGGAGATACTTGCTTAATATTCTTCCAAATAACTCCCCATTCTGAACATTGCAATTCTCTGTTACAGTCAATTTCCAATTGTACTTAAACTGGCCATTTGCTTTCCATAGATTAGTAGGTACGATCAATTAATAAATGTTTGAAGCTCTGAATAGTGATATTGATTAAAGATGATGTTTTAATTTCAATTAATCTGGAATGAGCAAATTAATCCTAAAAAGTGGCATATTATCATTAAAGGCATTCATGAGTTTGCAATATTGTGGAAATTCAGCATGGGACAGAGAGATTTGTATTCCCAGTTCACTAAAGGGGAAAGGATGAGGACCCAGGAAACTCATATATATACCAACTAGTTGTACCCATTTAGTGGTGCTCAGTGCCTGCTTTCAGTGGGTGCTTTGTTAATCAGTAATTGACAAACCGTATAAATAACAACAATTGCTCAGCCTATCTATGTTGCCCATAGATTGAATGGCAACATTCAAGTCCAAACTCAATTAGAAAGAGCACTCATTTCAAAATACTTGTGCAAACAATTTAACTTTATTCAAATGAAAATCCATCATGGTAATGAAAATATCAGTCGGCATGGAATTACAAACTGCATGTGAGGGCCTCAAGATGCTCCTTTGTGCGCCAAGCGCACCACCCCTATTCAGGGACTTCCTCAGGTGAAAATGTACAATCATACAAATGCAGACGTTCTTTATTTCTACATTTTCTGGGAGTTACCTAATTCTTGATCATGTTAATAAATATTCCATCTTATATATATAATATATAACATATATATATATATATATATATATATATATATATATATATATATATATATATATTCAGTAAAAAACTGTTGTTAAAGGGACGTTATGGTTAAGTTGCGCTACTAAAAACCTATGAAATTCAGTGAAAAAAAACTTTGTTAAAGTAAAACCGAAAACTTGCTGAAATTCGCCAGTTATGGTAAGATAAGCAACCATAACTCGCACCACTACCGTGCACTGCTAAGACTAACACCCAGGACATCAAAGATGACATTGCATTGTCCGTAACCAGAATGAATATGCCCATAGAACACATAGCCCGTCCACCTGTCCGCAAAGTTGTGACACACATTTGTTTTGTTTGGGGACCTGCACACTGTCCATAGAGCACCCACGCGAATGCGTAACACACCCTTGCTCCTACGAACATTGTGCCTGTCCGCAACTGTCGGCCACACGTGTGTAGTTCGGGGGCTGGAACACTGTCCGTAGAACACCCGCACGCATACGTAAACCAGACCTCGCATATTTGGTGTCCTAAAGACAGCCGTCCCATTAACCAATGTGTCCTCGATGTCATCATGTGACCGCACCCATGATAAGTGTAATGAACAGTATCCGGGCCCCCGGACACCTAAAAAGTGTTTTTTTCAGCAATCCAAGGTATTTTCCTGGGAAAATTCACCCTTGCACATGTCCCACATTATGTCCCTGGCGATCTGCATACTTTTTTGAATTTTTTTAGCCCTTTCTTGGTGTTCAAAATGTTCGGGGATAGCGCAGGTGTCCGCGAAGCATGCCACAGCACCCCTATAAAAGGCCACACCCCAGAGCTTCTCCTTATTCTCTTTTTGGGCTTCCAGGACAGAGACTGCTCCTTGTTGCATTGGATTGTTCTTGCTCTTTGAAACATCTTTCCTGATGGCATCCATGGCTGCTGCTGGTGCTACTGCTTTCTCAGCAGCAACATCACCACCTCCACCACCAACACTTCCCTGAGGGCCTGCAGAGGGGAATAGGCGTCAGGATACAGAGGAGAGTGATGAAGAGGATGAAGTAGTGGAAGTCCCTACTACTAGTTCTTGGGTGTGGAAGTTATTTATCACTGTTGATGCAGTACCAAAAGCACTTGCATACAAGGTGACCTGCAATCAGTGCAAGATGGTGCTGAGTCGTGGGAAACCGGGTTTTTACAGCTATGCTACTACCTCAATGAAGCGAGACCTAAAATCGTTCCACGGTGGGGCTATTCGTAAGATTGCACCTTGCGATAAACATAGGTTGAGTTCCCCTGCAGCATCCTCCGTTTCCGCTCCTGCCACCACAAGAGACACTCCTGTGGGGCAGCACATCCCTCCAGCTGCCTCTCAGGCCATACATGATGCTGTTGATCCTTACCTTTCGAGGGTCACAGTATTGTGCATGTACTGCGACGCAGTACTCTGCAGGGGGAGGACCTTCGAAGTGCTTTCAAGACTGTAGTCAAGAAGCATGAGAATAACTGCTACCTACCTGAATAAAGCCCACCCCACATCTTACTCTCTTCACCTGCCCTTTCTTATCCCTGTGGTTGGTGTCCCTTCCTCAACCTGGACTGCCGCAGACCTCTAAATTCTTTGCAGTGCTGCCCTGTCACAACCATTGCACCTTTCTCTGGGAGGAAGTGGTGGCTCGGAAAAGAGCCTTTTTGTGGTGTTTTTTGTGTTTCAAAAACTTCAAATGGTCAACACCTACTGCAAAATGGATTGCTGTAATTCCAAAAAGGTTGCAATGTATTTTGTATATTTCACAGAAAAATCTGATTGCCGGCATAAGTAAGATGCACTCCATATCTGCGAAAAATGTGTGTAGTGCGAAAAATAATGTTTTCATTGTGAAAGGAGAAAATACCAACATCTCTCAAAAAGGCACATACAGACTTGTTAACATTGCACCTTGCTTTCTCCATTTGTGGACCAAATGAAGAAGAATGCAGCCACATTTGTCTCTCCGCAATACAGAAAAAAATTACTCTGGAGTTTGGATACATTTCCATGACTTTCCCAAGTCCTTCTTGCATTGCAAATTGCAAAGAGATTCCAGACACATGTCCTAAACTGTTCCCTTCACAATGAATAATAATAATAATAATGTCTGGATGACACTGTGTCACCAGAGTAGCACAAAGAGGTACCAAATCCAGCCACTTCATTCCATGCACTCCATGCCAGTGCACTTCCACATGAGGGAATCCAAGATGTACAGCCACTCCACAACAATCTGCATGTACCTCCAACCCATATATCCATGAATCTCCCAAAATCCAGACAATCTGCTTTCTGAAACACACAGCCATGGCTATCTTCTCTCCTCTCAGGAAAAAGACTTTCTAACAAACACTCACACATTACATCCAGTAAACCCTATTGACCAATCCCGTGCTGTGCTTCGTCTCATTTGCATCCCTCTCAACCTCAAAAATCCTGTATGTAATACATGCTGTCCGCGGACAACCGTGGTGTACGTAGACAAATCGTAAAATCTGAGCGTGGGGAATTAAAATTTAAATAGTGAGCACCATTTCCTCTTTGAGGTTGGCTCTGGAAAGAGCCTTTTTTGGGGGTTTTTGCAGATGCTTCAGAAACACCTTTTATTTTGTATTTTTTTTCCTTATCTTCCTCCAAAAATCTTCACATTAGCTTCTCCAAAGCAACCCTTATGTTCCAAAACAGCATGGTATTTCCCATAAAAGATAAAGACATTCCATCTTCTTTAAAGTAATCCAGAGTCAATGTTATCATTGTTGCAAAAGAACATGCCAGCTCTAGTCAAAAATGCAAACATGCCTCGGTTGATTAATCACCTACCAACATTTTGCTGAGGAAAAAAAAACAGAACTATTGTCCCATATTGGCCTATGTATCAAACCAGAAAAAAATAATCTTGGCATTTGGATGTAGTTTCATTACTGCCTGAATCAAGTTTAGCAGATCTTCCAACAAAGTAGGGGCACCGACACAAGCCAAATGCAAAGCACCACATTGCAGGACAACCGCATGTGAACTGTTAACCCCAGCCATATCTTGGCAAACTTCTACCATTGCCTGGAAATTGAAACCAGGCACAGTGCTCCACACTACCTCCACTCCTTTAATATCAAAATTGTTTCCGACATTCCTACATTTTGCATACTTCTCCAAACCATTCACAAACATATCTCCAAGCACCAGCACCCTGATTTTCTCCACCTCCGCCATCTTCACTACACACAGCCTCTCTCAATACGAAGCAGAACCTCAACACCTGATTGGCTAATCCTCAAAATACACTACCATTTAATGCTCAGAAGCCCCGGATGTGGCATGTCCTGTCTGCGAACAGCCGTGCTGTCCGCGGAATACGTAAGTAACACTGGGGCAGCCCTTCTACCCTTTCTACTTCACTCTCTGCACCATTCCCTCATTGGCTACTGTTAAGCAGTCACACAACCATCCACCAATCACATGCAAGACCTCTACATCTAACTCCATCACAATTCAGCACTTTAGATGTACTGTTGATCACTCCGAGTACAATTGTGCTGTGACTGCAAAGCACCTATAGCAACTACTAGTAAACTCTTCAACATTTCTACTTGCAGATTCATGCACATCCACATGCATGAACACAAAGTACAGGTATGAATATTTTTTGCATAGTACATCATACATGCCAACATTCCGACCCACCTGGGAGGGACATTTCTTCCGAAAAATCAGGAGACAACATTTGTGTCATAAGAATGCATTGGGCAAAGATGTATTTTCGGAGGGAGAACGTGAAAAAAATAACAATATTTTTCACGAAAAGAATCGTGAGTCTCCTGCCAAAATCAGGAGGATTGGCATGTATGATACATATACATCTCTTGTATAAATGCATATAAACAGATTAACTGCCACCTACCCTGTGCAACCTGTAAAACAAGCTTACTGTCATTTCTCCCATCTGCTATGATCAAGTGTCACTTGCAAAGTTGTCTGCTCTCCATATTTTTATTTACCCATATTATTAACTGCAATGTGCAAACCGTTATGTTCTTCATTCATTATATCATTTCTGTAACCACTGCCAGGTATTTAACCACATTTCAACCATGATAGCATGTAATACATTACAGTGCATAAGATGTACATACAATTTCCTTTCTATGCATTCTGCACATTTCACATACATTCCATCATTTCAACTTCCTTTACAAATGACTATATTAGTAATCAGACACAACACACACAACTATCTAACAAAGTGTCATTTCATGTTAAAAGATGGGAAAAATAACAGTATAATTATGGAAAAAGGCTTTGTAGTGTGTTATAAAATTACACACAGCCAGGATGAGTACATGCATCTGTATTTATGTACACAGATAGCCAATATCATTTGAAAGGCTCCCAGCTGAAACAACACCACTGCCTCTACAACTGTTCTTCCAATCTAGACAGATCTCTCATTCCAGCTGGTTGCCCATTCCGTTCTAGATTTCACAACAACATTCAACTATGCACAGGTGCAGTCATATCTATCACCTCATCTACAATTATGTACAGTGTTGTAAGCAGCAGTGTCTGAAGTACAAATGAGAACTCAGAAGAAACCTACTCTTTCCATCCAAAAAAGTAAGTGAAATACTGCCATAATATTCTAACTGTTACTCAAACACTGTAGAATTCTAGTATTTTTGAACAAACAATTGTATTTACCCTGCAACATTAGATTCAGTGTTAGTTCTTCCCCTCACCCTCACCAGCTCCATACTTTCTATTGCAATCTGAACACCAGTATAGTAACACACAAATATAAAAATAGCCTTACCAACCTGATGTAGCAGCCCATTGCACAATCACACACTTCTACATACATCCTTACCATCATACTCAGACACTCATGCACAAAGCACACATACACTGGACAAGATCCCAATCCACACTTTCTTTTTTTCTCCAACAGACCCCAAAGAATGCCTACCAAAAACCAACTCCGTAGAAAGCAACGCAACAGTAAACAAAATCAAACTAAAACTCTCCAAAATAAGCATCCACCTCTAGCAGAATTTGTACAAAAAGTTCAAACAAAACAGCTAATACAGTCATTAAGCAAAACAAAACAAGCTTCCAGCATAGAAACTCTGCCTCCTCTTTCAAAATGTAAAATGAAACAGAAAGTGATTAACAAGACTGCAGCTACCACTAGTGCTAACACTGCACCTATAAATCTTGATGTAGCAGCAAGTAAGCATACCAAAAAAATTATTTTACAAAAAAAGTTCTGCCACAGAATCCTTCAGAACCTTGTAAAAACAGGAGTGAAAGCATGCACAACCCTTAAAACCTACCATAGAAAATTAATCCTAGAAGCTCTCATAGACAGTGCAATCCTTCTCAAAAGGAAATCATTTATTTTAGTTGTAAAGAGAATGAAACCACTAACAAAACTAAGTACTAAACTACAAAAAAGACTTCTCAATAAATGGAATATCAACAAAGATAACTTCACAAACATCAGTGAGGTGAATGGAGTCACACCACGAGAACAGAACCATATTTCAATTAAGAAACATACAAACAAAAGCAAATATACCCAATTGCCATACACAGCATTGTACGAGGGTATGAAAACTTAATTATACCATTATGGGACAAGAAACGCTGCTCAAAAAAATATCCCCAGAAAACTCAGTATCACCTGTCCATTCCATTGAACCAATACATCCAGTCTACAAATGGCTGTGCACATCAATGTGTAATATTGCCAAATCATCTTTCAAATCTTTACGACAGTTCCTCAATTAGTATGTGAAAGGCAAAGACAAATTCAAAATGAAACTACTACAAAATATGGACCCCTGTTCAGTGCGCAAATACACAGGACTACAAGGACATTCATTAGCCTGCATTTCTGGACCTATTTGCAAAAGCATCTTCCACCATATCAAAAATATATCAACACATCATTCAACTATAAGAAATCTGGTCCATAAACTGTACTATGCCAAAAGTTCTGCTTTAGCACTAGCCAACTTAAATAACAATATTCTACATGGTACAGTCAAAAAACTACCCGAAGAAAAAGAGCATATCCAGAGAAAATGTTTTAGAATTGAAAGACATTTACAAAATGCAATAGATTTACAACAGACTACCTAAAACTGTATGGATGGCAACCTTCTATTACACACATGGAAAAAAGAAATACTAAAGTTTAAAAGTACATCTGCTGAAGTACAAAACCAATTATGTGTATGTTGCCGCAGGACTTTTTTTATGAAAATAGCAGAAAAACTGTAGACATAACATACAAAATAGAAGACAATGAAGATTCCAAATGGTTCCAATTAGCTTTCTATCTTATAGCAGAAAAGAAATATGAAATTGCTGACCCCTTAATACTTTGCAGTTACTTCACTGCAAAACCCGACAGCAACCAAACACCTTCACATGCTATTCCCATTACCAAAACTCCTGCAACAACTCAACTTATATGAGAGCATCATAATTCAAACAGTGCACCCATTTCAAGCAATAATACACCTCCTGTCAATCTGGAAAAATGAATACCCTTCATTTGAATGATAGACGTAACTTGATGGCCGTGGGCCAACCGTCTTATGCACCAAATTATAGAAATATAGGCTGTTATGCTTGACCAACAAGCGGCCATTTTAAACGTAGCAGAATCGCCATTTTGCTTGTTAACCATTGCTCATTGCTTTCTGTCTAAAAACTGCTTTGCAGCTTGCAATTCTTGCGGATTCTGCTTACTCTGCTCAACTGTTAACATTGTTGTCTGAATATGAAAGGACAAGGTCGCAGGACTGAAGAGTTTGCTGAACTCCTCATGAGTAGCCCAGAAAGGAATGCCCACGCTCCCTCTCTGTAGCCTTGGGAGGAAGCTGCAGGGCATTCAATATACAGTTAAAGGCTTGAATTATGCTTCTCTTACGGCCCCCCTTCGCAAAACCACTTAGAACGTGTCGTCTCCCAGGACACAAATAGTAGCTCATAGATAGTAAAGCTTGGAATGTGGCTCTTCCCCCGTGTACAAATTGCTTCCAAGAACAGAACCACTGTGTTCTAAAAGATGCCTCCGCACTTTCTAAATTGCACATTGTTACTAAAATAGACATCGAAAGCATTATGATCGTCATATTCGTCGGATATGTCCATCGTCATCCCGAGTTCAAAGGAATTTAGTACAGAGTGGTGTTGAACATGACTTTGCTGATTGTATGATATGCATTTTGTATATATGTAACTGATGTACGTAATTCGCTCTCTTGCGTCCCTGGAGGTCTAGGAAACTCACGTCGCGGGGCGTGAGATCAGAATTGGCCAATTGATACTATATTTTGCTTGCAATAAACCCTAGCATTGGGATTTTGAAACCTTGTGTCTGGCGCATCTTTTCGTGTATGGTCATTGCCCTGTTTCCATAGCACGAGAGACCCCTAGGGGCCCCTTTCACTCCAACCAAAAACAGAAAAACTACATCCCTCTGAATTAGTGAAAGGCATGTGTGGCAAAGTAGTTTATTTGCCATTAGATCTCAAACAAAATGTACACACTCTGGGAGTGCAACATCCAATAGATCAATCTTTAATTAACTTAGTAAATGGCATACCTACAAAAAACAAATACATTTGGCAACAACTTGTGGACTTACATGAAGTTAGACAAGCCCTGCAATATCTAAAAGACAACAATGAATACTACAGAGAAATTAATATTGAAGAAAACCTGAGGGAAACCACTGAAATAATTCAAGAGTCATCACAAACTGGTCAATTTCAACTTCTAGATCCTGCTACAGAATCCAATATTTTAGACCATTATACAATTCACCCATTACACTCTAAAGACACCATAGATGATGCACTGGAAACGTACCAAATGCGACAAGCCAAAGGATCTCCAATCAGCATATGGGTAAAAACTATAGAAGCACATGCCGTTCCTCGACTCTTTCCTACTGGAAAAGGAGGAAGGTACAATGATAGACCCACACAAATAAAAGCATCAGAATTCCGCTCTTTACAAATGTATTCTTAAGACCCCAGATTCTGAAAAAATGTGGAATACATATTGCACCTTCTCTTTAAAAGTGAACTAGCAACTCTATGCTACGGAGTTGCACACACATTGAAATCAGGTACCCATTTTAAAAATATGTCAGCTATGGAATTACTACAAAAAGTGCAAGAAAAAGATCAGATTTTATAGTCAAGCATTACAAATCTTTTAGCAAACATGGTGGTACAAAAGAATACTGGATCCGGCGTCACAGAGATGTACGCTGTATGATAAGAAACCTTGGCCCACCCACTTTGTTTGTGACAGTAAGTTGTGTAGAATATGCATGGGAAGATTTACACGATTTCCTACGCATAGCAAACAAAAACAAAACAAACATAGATATAAAAACACCAGGAGAACTCTGCTCTCTAGATCCTGTGAATATTACAAGATATTTCCATTATCGCTTCATTGCTATGCTTCACTTCAGTTGTAATAAAACTGTTCCTCCCCTCTGAGAAGTGCAACACTTCTTTTGGAGAAAAGAATGCCAAGCCAGAGGAGCACCACACATCCACATGCTTTTGTGGATTAAAGATGCTCCTAAATTTGGTCAGGACAGTGATGCCACTGTTTTGCAGTTCATCCAAAAATATGTCACTTGTGAAATCCCTTCACAAACAACATATAGTGAACTTCATGCCCACATTTTACAATTTCAAAGACACAAATGTGGGAAATATTGTTGTCTCAAATATAAAAACAAAGGGAAATACTACACCAAAATGCCGCATTGGTTTCGCTAGACCAGTTTCAACAACAAGTCAAGTATACAACTTCATGTCTTCAGTTAGACATAGTGTCAAAAGTATATCACCTAAGAACACATATTACATAAAAAGAACAGAAAAATCAAAACACATCAATGATTACAATGCAATCTATGCCCTCCTATGGAATGCAAACATAGATGTGCAGTACATTGCAGACAATTCCACTGCTGTTGCATAATATTTCACAGCCTACTTAACCACAGCAGAGAAAACAGAGCTTCAGGACCGGTGGGATGACATATCATCTGACAAAACACTACCAAACAAATTGTATAGCTTAGGCATAAAAATGCTCTCTCATAGAGAATGTGGCTGCTATGAAGCTGCAGACCGTTTCATCGGTACTGCCTTCTATGGAAAATCTGACACTATAGTATGGCTAAGTCTTGGTCCTGCTAAATCTAGAAAAATAGTTTTGAAATCATATGAGGACATAAAAACAATAGCCAAAAGTGATCCCAACAGTCAAGACATTTTGAAAAACAATTTACTTGACACATACTACCCAAACAGGAGTACCACTCTGGAAACCGTGTGTTTATACCACGTAGCCCAAAACTTCACATACAAAATAATATTAAAGCAGATTAACAGAAAGGTAGATACAGAGTTGCAAATTGTGAAGACAGCTTAGTGAAACTTACCAAACACAGCTTAATTATTCATATAAAATTATCATTAAAAACTCCTCAACATAAACAACTGTATTACATATCTCTGCTACAACTTTTTTACCCATCGAGAAAAGAAGAATAGTTACTGGATATGTATGACTCCCATGAATACGCTTTCAAAGCAAATGAAAGCACTATATCAGACGTAAACTTTACACAGTGCCAAATAATGTTAAACAATTAACAGCAACACGAAGAAGAACTCCAGGCCTAACAAGATGTGGACACTCCTGACAGTAGTTACCCTTCTGTAACAGGACGCCAAGAACCACTTGGACAGCCACTAATAGCAAATGAGGCAGAATTAGCCAAGACAGAAGTAGAAAACAGCATGTGTCAGTATGAGCAATCTACAGAAGACTTTGCTGTACTGAAATCACAACTAAACACTGAGCAGCAAAGCATTTCCCAAGAAGTAATAAAATAAGTTGAACATAGTGTGCAACATGAAAATAAAAACTGTAGCTGCCAAGATTACAAACCTATACTGCTATACGTGAGTGGTCAAGCTGTTTCAGGCAAAACATTCATAATCAAAATCATCAGCAAGTTCCTCCAACAATTGACAAACAACAAACTGTCAGCTGTTGTAACTGCCCCACAGGTTTAGCTGCCTACAACATAGACAGTGTCACTTTACACCGAATACTACTCTTTCCAGTAGAACAACAAAACAAATAAGATTATTACAAACTTTCTACAGAAGCTGCAATGGAACTACGGTGAGTTTTCAAACAAATGAAAATGCTACTAATAGATGAGGTGACCATGGGCTCCAACCTAATGTTGGCTTTAATTCACCTCGGACTACAAGAGGTCCTCAAAACAGACTACGAAGAGATCTTTGGAGGGAAACACATTATTGTTTTCAGAGATCTTCTTCAATTAACACCAGTGAAGCTGAACCTATTTTGAAAACCTTAGGGCACAAACTGTGCCGTAAACCTGTTGGCAGCATAGGAAATGTCAACCTTTGGCAACATTTCCAATACAGAGAATTAACTGAAACTATGTGGCAGTCTGCAGACCTGACATACACCAACATTTTAAAAAGTATTAGAGTTGGTGTACAAGAAGCACAAACTATATTAAAAACCAGGCACATCCATGCACTCTATGGTCATAACTCATGTGCTACTGATATCATGGAACAATTAGCACACAAAAATGTCAATTGTATGTCTTTGATGCCAACTTTTGCAAGCTGTTCAAAATGTAATGAAACAATGTTAAACAATGAAATGCAACCAATAGTTCAAATTTCCTCCAAAGACAAACTGGACGTACATGGTATGACACTACCCATGTGTCAACAAGTCACAACAAGGCTAAATACCGTAGAAAACTCTATCTCTAACACAGCTGGTTTGGAGAAAATATTAAAATTATCTTTAAACTGTAGAGTAATGCTTAAATGTAACCTTGACGTGGACCAAGGACTAGTTAATGGAGCACTTGGTACAGTTGTTGGCTTTCAAACATCCCACGTGACAACAATATTCAATTTGTCAATATTCTCCTTGACAAACTATCCAAAGTCAAAAGGATAGGACTCTCAACTGCCCGCTTCCTTCTTTTCAAGACATGCATGTATGCAGAGAACAATTTTCTCTAACTCTAACATACGCAGTCACCATTCACAAATCACATGGTCTTACCCTAGATAAAGCATAGATAGATATTGGCAGCACAGTCTTTAAAGAAGGCATGAGCTATCATGCTTACATTCACTTGACAGACTATTTCTAATCAACTTTGATGCAAGTAAAGTAAATGCTGATATTTCTTGTATTCTAGAATACAGTAGACTGTGTTCACTCTACACCCCCATCTGAAACCCTATCCTGTTCCGCAAAAAGCAAAACGTTGTAAAAGAAAACTACTTCAGACTCAATCTAGGCAGGATCGCACAGCAATTCTGCCAAAGAAAGTAAAAGAAGGTAATACTTCATCAAGGACCACAACCAAAGAAGAGTCTACTGCTCAAAGTAACTGAACTACCTCTTCAAAGAAGCAACGCACACTCCCCAACAAATGACTTGGACACAGAACTGTCAGGTCCATTCAAATTTTAAAATACAACTGGTGTGAATTGCTACTCAAATGTGGCAATAAATATTCTATTCCAATTGCCACCAATTATTGACAACATTTACTAACACGGTACAGACCAATTGTGTTTGAAAATGTTTGTGCTTCATAGAAATGCAACCAACAGTCCTGACAACACATCCAGTGTTTCTGGAATAAGGCAGGAATTGAACTACTGTGCTAGAATGGTCAAATTCACTGTAAACTGAGTGAATTGTATATGGTCAACTGTTGTATCGGAAAACATAACAGATGCACACTTTTGTGCTGCACTACGACAGCCAAATATTGTTCAATAAACTTCACGTGTATGACAACTTGCTTATGTAAAAAACGCAAACTTGTGTGTGTGTTTATTTCTTTCGTAACAAAGATTTTCTGTTATCTCATTCAGTATATCATAGGCACATTGCTTATTATATTGTCATATACAAACTTGTTCGTGTATGCCTGTTTCAATAATATTTTTTTTTCCAATTACAGTTTTAATCACATCATGATTCTTCAACAAACAATACTTCATTCATTTATAGTCAAATTGTTCCAAAATGTCTTGATATCCTTGGTTTATTGTCCCAGTTTTACACAAGCCCTCTTGCAGGCTTTTAGGATTCTAACCTATGGGTTCCACTATGCGTTTCGGGCAATGTGTTTGCCCTTCTTCAGGTGGGGATATCAATTTTTTCTGTCTTTTTTCTGCAAAATCAATCTGCACAGATATCTGCATTAGTTTCTATTACTTTCTACAATCATTCTATGTATACGTCTGACAGTTAACACTTGACTAACCTTGATCCCGGTGAACCGGTATGTGGCAATACTCTGCACACTTCTGTGTGGTGACTGTGTGTCTCTTAGTTTCTCTTTTGTACACCTGACCATAAACCACAATCCAAAATGTTTGCTTGCATGGGTATCTTATGCAGCAGCGCTTGTTTCCAAACACTACAATCTTGACTGCATGGCCTGGCCAAAACTCTTCATACAGCCTCAACAATAAGGAACCAATAAGTATATAATAATGAAACTCACACACACCGCAATATAACACAGCCATGCAAAAAAACACCTCACCAATAAATACAACCCAAAATGCCTACAGTCTTCAATACCAACAATCTGAACACAATCCAACAAGCAAACAAACACACATCATCTCACTATCCTATAAACACTATTACACTACTACCAATCAGTACTCACATTTTTGAAAACATATCCCCTAAGCAGCCCACATACCACAATCAAAATGTTTGGGAGCATTGCAGAGTTATGCTACAGTGGTTGTGGCAGGGTCTAGAGTTTTGAGCCACAACCACTGCAGCATAACACAAACAACCTATAGTGACCTTCATGCACAAATTTTACAATTTCAAAGACACAAATGTGGGAAATATTGTTGTAGCAAATATAAAAACAAAGGGAAATACTACACCAAATGCCGCTTTGGTTTCCCTAGACCAGTTTCAACAAGTCAAGTAAACAACTTCATGTCTTCAGATAGACATAGTGTCAAAGGTAAATCGCCTAAGAACACACATTACATAAAAAGAACAGAAGAATCAAAACACATCAATGATTACAATGCAATCATTGTCCTCCTATGAAATGCAAGCATAGATGTGCAGTACATTGCAGATGATTCCATTGCAGTTGCACGATATGTCACAGCCTACTTAACCAAAGCAAAATAGAAACAAACACCTACCAAATGACCCCAACCCAAAAACATAATACATCCACCTCAAAACTATCCACTTCAATTAATTACAACCAACATACAAACTCTTCAATACATACCATCTTCACCCAATGCTCTTCTAACTACCCAAAACCAACATCATACTAATGTAAAATAGCCAGTAGTGCGCGCAGTGTTAGTATGTCCACGGACAACCAAGGTGGCCGCGGACACTGAAAACACATCACAGCCTCTCCCACCTAAACAAATACAGCATTTGACCCATCTCTTACTCTCCCACCCTCTCCAAGCACTCTAACACCAACACACTCCCAAAAATGGGATTTATGCTCACATCCAGCGCATGTCTGCGCATCCAATATGGCGGAAGAATCAAAACAATTTGATGCACCTCATGCCTCATCCCAACCAATCAGAGAACATGTTGCGTGTCCAAGGACATGACGAAAGCCAATTATCCAATCGGTGTCCTATCCACGGAGCGAACATTGAAGTGTGTCCACGGAGTGGGCATAGATATCACTAATTGTTTTGCCTTATGTTTTGGTCATTTAAAATAAAACTACTGGACGGATTTACACTAAATTAACAAAAGAACGCTTTCAGGACCAAACCGCCGCTCCTGCCGCACATTTGGTGAAAATATGTCCAGCGGTTTGGGCTGTAGGCGCAACAGAATTGTTTTCCCATTATATCTATGGGAAAAAAAGAAATTTTGGGACCGCCCTATAACTTTGCCCCCCCTTGACCAAACCTCACCAAACTTTGCAAGAAAATTCAGAGTTGGCCATATACATTTCTTGCAAAGTTCGTGAGGATTTGTCGAGGGAGAGCAAAGTTATAAGCCACCCAAAAAGTGTTCTTCCTATGAGTTTAGCAACTTAACCATAACTACATGGTGGCTACCGCAGGCCATGCAATATACAGGGCCTGCGGTAGCGGCCCTGTAGTTATGGTTAAGTTGCTCAACCCATAGGAAGAGCACTTTTTGGCCAGTTTATAACCTCCACCCCCCCCAGATGAATCCCCACAAAAATTTACAAATAAAGTATATAACCCCGTCAGATGGAGCCTGCAAATTTGGTGAGGTTTCGTCAGGGGGGACAAAGTTATAAGGGGTCCCAAAATATGTGTTTTTCTCATGGACGCAATGAAAATAGATTTTTCTCACACCTACAGAACAAAGATATGGGCGGATTTTCACCAAATTTGTGGCAGGAGCGGTGGCTTGGTCCGAAAAGCGTGCTTTTGTACATTTGGTGTAAATCCGCCCATTGTTGTTCTTTAAATGACCAAAACGTAGTTACAAAAAACATTTGAGATATCTGGGTTCAGTCCTCGGACTCACTTCCCTGGTCGCTCAATGGGCAGGCATCCGATTGGCCCATGGACCGACATGAGGTCCACGGATATCGGACGCGCTCACTGATTGGATGATGAAAAGCATAAGGTGAGATTTTTGGAAATGTCCGCCATGTTGGATTTGCGGACTGAGGCCGGTGACCGCAGAGAGGGTGGTAAAATCATATTAAGTAACACAACATTGCACTGGTCAAACTAATTAAACAATCTCTGGGGAGGTGAAGGGTGATAAGGATGGGATTGCATATGGCCTTAAACAGTCAAAAAGTTGTCCTTTTTCTTCTCTGATGTCTGAAAACAGTGTGCGGCAGTCCTGAGATGTTTGTGAACATCTGAAAAGTTCGGGGGCATCTATGATTATTTGTGCATCACAGGGTTGGTGAAAAGCAGTTTTTGGATGGCTTATAACTTTGGCGTCACTCAAAGAAACTGCATGAAATTTTGGAATTTCATTTTAGACCTAGTTCTGAATGGTTCTGGAAAGTGGTGCTGTCTTGTCAAGAGGGAACAAAATTAGAGGGGGGTCCCAAAATATTGTAAAGGCTTAGATGGCTTATAACTTTGTTGCTGTTTGACGAATTTGTATAAAAGTATTCAAACAGATTATAGACCCCACCTTGAATGATTGTGGAAAGTCAATGGATTGTGTCAAGTGGGGGCAAAGTTATATGACTATTCTATGTATGTATATTTTGACACTTTTCAAAAAATAGACATGGGCAGATTTGCAGAAAACTTGTGCTAGGAATATTGACAAGAACCTGGAAGCAATGTTTTGCAAATGTGGCTGTGTTTTATTTTTTGAAAAGTGTCATAATATAGGTACAAATAAAGTGACATACCTTTGGTGAGTGAGGTATAGCCTGTGGCCATGGGCAGAGGACAGATTGCCCAGGTCATGGCCTAAGGTGATGACCCGAACAATCTGGCTACTGTCCATGACTATGAGGGACTAGCAATGGGGTTAAAGTGGGCATGGCCACCAGGGACCGGCTATCTGGTAATGTTTTTTGAAATTGGTATAAGTTTGAATGGGAAAAAAAAATCGCCTTCTCTGTACAGGTTGAAATGCTGGATGCGATTGCAGTAAATATGCACGAGGCGGGTCAGTAAGAACTTCAAAGCATGGTTTCGCTAAATATGTCCTGTGTTTCTTTTTTGGAAAGTGTAAAAAGTACACAAAACTTAGCCAGTGGTGTCCCACCTTGGCAACGATGCAAAAGATTTTTAGAAGATTGTTAAGTGGCAGTTGGTGTGTGGAAGCTTAATGTGGTCATAGGGATACATGTACACTTTTTGGAAGTGATTGATGGATGGATGTGACTGTTTAAAAGCAGGCATTGGGGCAGTGTTACAAATATAAAATTAAAAAGGTTAGAAGGGCCACCCTTGCGATGGTGTACATGTGCCATCCAGGTCTTTTAATGATACATGGCCTGGAAAAGGGACTGTGGAGACAGTGGATAGTTCTAAAAGTCCTTATTGTATGCTGGAGAAAAGTATTTTAGGCAGAAAATTGCTTCTATCCTTTATATTTTTCTCTAGTATACAAATGTCCATTAGCACCCTGGGCGAGGGAGCCAGCCAATCAGGTGGCTAGGAATGTGGGCTGAACCGCCGGTACAAGCCCCCATTCCAAGCTGCCTTACGGCGGGCTCTCCCCACTGTCATCTCCCACACCCACCATTCCGTTTCTTTTTTTAAGCCCTCACCCCACTACTTTCCTTATTTCAGAGGCAGATGATGCTGCCACATTCACTCCTTCTCTTTGCCTCCTGCACACCGCCATGGGAAGGAAAGAGGGGCTCCATATGGAGCCCCACCTTCCCTTTCCATGGTGGCCATCTTGGGAAAGGATTTTCTTTCCTACAGTGGGACACCGCGCACATCCCAGTGTTTGACCTCCCGCGGTGCTAATGGCCTTCATCCTCCGTTGCAGGGGCTGGATCAAGGGATAAGGGCCTAGATCCCTCGTTATCCACCTCGTTATCCACCGCCGTTTCACTTTGGCCATTAACATGGGCTGCCAGGCCATTATCCCCCCATTCCAGCCTCTGGAACAGGAGATAAACACCACATTATTTCCATTAGCATAACACAAAATGCTAATGAAAATGTTTGAGAACCTTACTGAGTCTGTCTACTTTATTGAGACGGCATCTATAAAATCATTTCTTTTAGTTCTAATTTTTAACTGTGAAAGATTGTTCCTAAAGGGACCTTTTTTTTTACAACCTTTTTTTTACAGGAGAGGTCAGAAAGTAAGGTGGGGAGGGAAATGAAGGAACTGGCACAAACCACTTACATGGAGGGGCAGGTGGACAGGGGAAGATATTGCGTGAGTGTTACATCTAAGGTAGGGGGCAGTGTTTCTCATGCTCCTTGATTACATCTTCAAAGGCACTTTGAAATTGGTCCCTCCTACAGAGTGGTTTGTTGCAGCATATAGTGAGGACTGTTTTCTTCGAAAGATATGGATCAACAGCCTTTTTTATCACTTGCAAGGTGCTGGTTGGATTTTGTGTCCCACAGAAGTAGGCTGAGTGTTTACAGTATTGGTTGAGGAAGATGAGGTGGAGGAAGACTGCCTACTACTTGCTAAGAAAGGAACAACTTTCTGAGAGCATTGCAGTGGTTGGATTGGGTGTGGCGGCACATGGAGGTGGTTCCATAGGAGTACTGTCCAGGTAGTCCGCAACTGAGTAGAACGTTGTTCTCAGTGCATTTCACTTTAGCAACTTCAGCCTTTGGTAAATTCCCAACAGTGGTAAAGAACGGCCACACCCATGATTCTGTCTGGGTGCTAGAGGTAGGCACTTCCTCTACCTCATCTTCTTGGACCTCTTCATTGTCTTAAGAAGTACTTTGCTTTTTTTGCTGAGTTGGTCTTCCAGCTGGTGGTGGCAGTGGTGGTGGCTCATGGGGAGGAGGGATGGCAATAGATGACACCATTTTTAAAATAAATAGCAGTTTATCTAATATTCTACCAAGAATGCTCTGTACTAGATTGTTAATAGATAATGAGTAAGAATAAGTGTAGGAGCTGTGCAAGGGTACATTTTTAGCTTGAAAGTTGCTATATCACCAGAAAGTGCAGTTCCAAACTGTCCACGAAGCACAGCCCCTAACGCGAAGCACGGATGCCTTCGTGGACATGTCATCATGCTGCGCGCACATGTGTGCTCACGTAACACTGTCCAGAAATTCTGGGATGATGTTAAATGCTCGCGGACATTGACGGATGCAAAAGCAGTCGAAAAAGTTGCAACAAGTGTATTGAAGTGTTGAAAATGATGCTAGAAGGTTGGGATCTGTTACGCTCACCTGGCTCCCACAGGGGCGTCGGTCGGACCCCGACTGCTGCGGCCTCCACCCACGTGATGCGTAGTGCAGCGATGACTGACTGGATCTGCCCTCCAATTCTTGTCTGCTTGACCCGTAGAAATATTCTCCTACAAGTGGAGAGATGGATTTAGCCACTTGTGGATTCAAGTGATAGCACCCCCACTGTCCTCCCCTCTAATCTCCACTGAAGTGCCCTCTCAGCAATCTCACCTTATAATCTTAAAGGATGAGCACTCCATCCTGCGAAGTACACAGGGGCGCGTTGGTGACCAGTTACTTCACTGGCCTGAAGATATTGGAAGAGTTGTAGATGAATCCTGACTTCAAAAGGTCCTGGCAAAGAGCCGTAAGTATATAGTTCGTAAGAGTTCAAAATGTCTGGAATTCACTCCTGTCCAATTCCTCTTTTATCTTGCAGCTTTGACCCAATAAGAAGATTGACAGCTGAAAGCGCTCCGGTAAAAGTCTGTGTTACCCAACACTGTCCGGTAAATGATGCCAAGGGTTAAACTTGCTGCTTTCTGCTTTTCTTACAGGTGCGGCATAAGAAGATGTGGCGTGCTGATGAATAATACCTCCGGCGGTAAAATCAGGTAAGCAAATGGCGGCTAAAGAGATTGCCTCTGCGTGTTCTCTCTGCTCACCTTGTTGTTTCTTGTCCCCCTTAGGTGCCGGAATTCGGCGATGTAAAGATGGAGACAGCGCCGGATCGAAGAGATGCTGCTTGGAGCGGTGAGTATGGCACGGCGCTGCTGCTGGCGATGGGACGCGTTTAAAACAAAGTCTTTCCTCAGGATTGAAGATGCGATGAATCCGGGATCAGGTAAGAAATCAGGTAATACTCTTGTTCTAACCTTTGCTTCTTTCCTTCTTTCTAGGTGCTCCAGGTTCGAGGCGGGCGTGGCAGAAGGCTGGATGCTGCTGCTGGCACGGTGAACATTACGCTGCTGGATGCAGAATAACGTGAAGCGTGTGCTGCTCTTCGGGCATGGTTTAAATAGCCTTCCAAAGTAGTCCCAGGTAGGTATTCCTCCCCTTAGGGACTATTTTGTTGCTCAGGTGTGGTCTCACCTGAGCAACAAAATAGTCCCTAAGGTAAACTAGTCCCTTCCAGGCCTCACATGGGCTTGGATCTTCTTGCAGCATGGTCTGCATCAGGTAAGTATGGCGCCAGGACTGATGTCCCATATGAGCCTGGCGCCATTGGCGCCAGGACTGAACCCAGACAGCCCCTAGCAGGGGTTGCTGGGTTTTCTCAAGGCAACGTGATGCCTGCTCCCGGGGTTGATGGACGTAGTCTGGATGCCCGGGGGTATGCATCATGACAGCACTCCCCCTCAAGGCCCTTCCTAAAGTCGTTCTTCCCCTTGGTCCTGGTTTGTCTGGGAAGTCCCGATGGAATCTCTTCACTAATCGAGGTGCATGAACGTGGTCACTAGGCTCCCATGACCTTTCCTGTGGCCCGTAACCTTTCCAATCGATTAAGTAAAAAAGTTTTGATTTAACCACCTTGGAGTCCAAGATGTTTTTCACCTCGAATTCAGGTTCTCCATCTATCAAGATAGGATCTGGTGGTTTGGTTAATCTTGTTCCTGGTTGAACTGGTTTTAAAAGTGAAACATGAAAGACAAGATGAATTCGCATATTGGAGGGTAATTCCAGTTTGACGGCCACCGGGTTGATAATGGCCTTAATGGTGTAAGGTCCTAAATATCTAGGATTAAAAGTCTGAGTTCCTTTCAGAGGTTTGTGTTTTGTAGCTAGCCAAACCTGATCTTCAATTTGGTACTGTGGAGTTTTACTTCTATGTAGATCAGCATTTTTCTTGTATTTCTCTTTTGCTTGCTTCAAATGTTCTGTTGCTTTCTTGAAGGCCTGTGTAATAGTAGAATGCAAATGACTAACTGCGGGCATTTCTAAGTGCTGAGGCGAATCGAGTTCTGAGGTTCGAGGGTCGTGTCCATATATGGTATAAAAGGAGCTTTGTCCGGTTCCTGAATGTACAGAGTTATTGTATGCATATTCGGAAATCCATAAAATATCTTTCCAATTACTTACGGTCTGGTGAAGCATGCAACGTAGGTACTGTTCAAGGATCTGGTTGGTCCTCTCCGGCTGACCATCAGTCTGGGGTTGGTGACTGGTTGATAACCTTACGTCAATTTGTGCCAATTGGCAACATTTCTTTCAAAAATGTGAAATGAATTGGCTACCTCGGTCAGAGACCAATACAGAAGGAAACCCATGTATTCGAACAATGTTTTCGATTAACTCCTTGGCCAGAATTGAAGCAGAAGGTAATCCCTTCAAAGGAATAAAGTGGGCCATCTTGGAAAAAAGATCCACGATAACTAGAATGGTGTTAAATCCATTACATGGAAGTAGAACAGTAATAAAGTCTAAAGACAAGGTGTGCCATGGTGTAGGTGGAATATCCAAAGGTTGTAAAAGGCCAGCTGTTTTTTTTTTCTGACTTTTGTTTTGGGCGCAAATGCCGCAAGACATCACAAATGACTTTATATCTTTTCGCCAGGTGGGCCACCAGAATTGTCTCTTAATTTTAGCTTCGGTTTTTGCGATACCTGGGTGACCTTCCATCAGGGTATCATGATAATTTGAGATGACAAGTTCCTGTAATTCCTTGTGTGGTAGAAATAGTCGTCCTTGATAGTAGGGTAGATCATTGATGACTGAGTAATCCGGGCCTTTCTTTACCCAGTCCTGCAGGGCTGCTGGATCGAAGAGTTGTTGGATTTTTAAATGAATTTCTTCTAGTGTCTGTAAAGTAGTTATGCCAAGAATTATTTGTTCAGAAATTATAGGCACCGGCTCCGGGTTCGCATATGCTTCTTCCATTCCTATTCAGGATAAGGCATCTGCCTTGCCATTTTTACAGCCTGGTCAATAAGTGATCACAAAATCAAATTCGGCAAAGAACAATTCCCATCGAAGTTGGCGCGATGATTGGGCTTTGGCTGTTTTTAGATACTGCAAGTTCCGGTGATCGGTGATTACAGTAATGGTATGCCTGGCACCGAGAAGATAGTGTCGCCAAGCCTTAAAGGCGGATTTGATGGCTAATAACTCTTTATCGGTAACCGCATAGTTTAACTCGGGTGCCAAGAACTTTCTGGACCAAAATGCCACTGGGTGAAGTTGACCAGTTTCAGGATCCTTCTGGGACAGGACAGCTCCCATGGCTAAACTGGATGCATCAGTTTCCACTATGTACTGAAGCTCTGGGCGTGGATGTCTTAAGACAGGCGCAGACATGAATTTTGCTTTCAGCTCTTGGAAGGCCTTTCCAGCCTCTTCGGTCCACAAGAAGAGTTTGTTCTTTCGCAAATGTGCTGTGATGGGATGTACAACATGTGAGTAGTCCGGAATGAATCTGCGGTAGAAAGAAATTGGCAAATCCGAGCATGCTTTGTACCCCTTTAACTGAACTAGGTGATGGCCACTTGAGAATTGCGTCCACCTTTCGTGAGTCCATTCGGAGTCAGGATAAAACCAAGGAATTCAACTTCTGTAACATGAAAAACACATTTTTCCAATTTTGCATATAACTTGTGCTGGCGTAGTTTCTCAAGGACTGCACGTACGTGCTTAACATGGTCTGATTCTGAGGAGGAGTAAACTAGAATATCGTCTATGTGTACGACAACACAGACGTCAATGAGTTCACGAAGGACATCGTTCATAAAATACTGGAAGGCTGCTGGTGCATTGCACAACCCGAAGGGCATCACCTGATATTCGAATAATCCGTACTTGGTGTGGAAGGCCGTCTTCCATTCGTCGCCTTTCTTTACACGTACCAGATGATATGCCCCTCGGAGATCTAACTTAGTGTAGATACAAGCATCCTTCACTTGGTCTAGTAATTCAGGGATCAGAGGCAACGGGTATCGGTTCTTAACAGTTATCTGGTTCAATGCGCGGTAGTCTATGCACGTTCTGAGGTCACCTTCCTTTTTGGGTACGAAGAACAAAGCTGAAGATGCACGGGACTTGGATGGGTGAATAAAGCCATTGGCAAGGTACTGGTCTAAGTATTATCATAGATGAAGGTTCTCAGGTTCCGTAAGGGCATAGATCCTACTACAAGGGGGTTGTGCACCGGGTATGAGATCGATTTGACAATCGTACGATCTGTGAGGAGGTAAGGTGTTTGCATGTTCCTTTTGGAAGACATCCTGGAATTCTTGGTATTCTGGAGGTAGTTGCATGACTGCTGTGGTTACTGTGGCCAGGCCTGCGTTCTGATTTTTTTTGGGTAACAGGTTTGTGCACAATCCAGGAAGGTTATTCTCTTTTCTCGCCAATCAATACAAGGATTATGTGTTTCCAGCCAAGGTATCTACAGTATTATTTGGAACTGTGGGGCTTTGATTAGATCAAACACAATAGTCTCTCGATGCCCATCCTGACCCAAAAGTGTCATCTCTGCGGTGGAGTGAGTTACAGGTCCAGAGGCAATCTCAGTTCCATCGACTGTAGGGATGACATCTGAGGTGGTTCTTTGGCAGAGAGGTAGATTCATCCTAGAAGCAAATTCATAGTCCACATAGTTTCCTATGGCCCCGCTATCAATGTATGCCCTTACTGCATGCATACGTGATGGCTGCCCTGAATCTACGAGGACCATTGGTATGATGAAATGTGAGGTTTGAGTATCCTTCTTCAAGCTCGGCAAGCCGACCTCTATGCTTGTCGGGCGTGGTTGTTTCCCGAGTCTGACTCCATATGGCTTTTATCAGCAGCTCCTACCACCTTCTTGGGTGGTTTTACAGGGCAATCCTGTAGAAAATGTCCAGAAGTTCCACACTATAGACACAATTGCATTTGCTATCTCCTTTCTCTTTCCTTCTGGGTTAGGGGTCCTTTAATCCCTCCGATTTGCATGGGTTCTGAAGTCTCTGCTCCTTTGGGGTTACCGTGGGTTTTGACCAACACCCGATTCTCAAACTTGGCTCTATCAGCCTTTTTGTTCTGAAGTCTGTGATCTAACTGGACCACTAAGTCTATATATTCAGCGCAGTCTTGAGGTGGGTTCACGACTTGAGCCAAGACATCCTTGAGTTCTCCCCGAAGCCCTCGATGAAATAACGTGATTCGTTTTTCTTCAGGCCATCCAGTTTCCACCACCAATCTATTGAAGTTTGCGATATAGGTTAGCAGATCCTGGTTACCCTGTCGTAAGGATAAGTGTTTGTCACCAGGGCTTGTCCCTGTGAATGTCTGGCGAATAGTCTTTCCATGCTCATTTGAAAACCCTGAAAATCCCGGAGAAGAGGGTCATCCTGGTTGACTAGCGGAATGGACCAATCCGTTGCGCTACCACTAAGATATGATAATACAAAGGCTACATTAGCTTGGTCATTTGGAAAGGCTCCCGGTCTGCATAAAAAGTGCAAGCAGCATTGGTTCATGAACACGGCGAACCTCTTGGAGTCCCCAGCAAAGCGTTCGGGTGGAGCTAACAGAATATTTCCTGGTAAAATCACTTGCACAGGATTGCTTGATGAAACTGGGGCTGGATTCCCCCCAAACCCAGGTAGTGGTGTTTGTCCAGCTTGGTTTTGCAGCAGTTGTCTGGCGAGATCATCTGTGCGCTCCTTTGATACAATTAGTTCTCTTCTGAGGGCATTAGTCTCTTGGCGAGCGGCGTGCACTTCCGCCCTAAGTTCCCCCAATAGTTGGGCCAGTTGGTCGGTTTCTGAAGTTTCCATAACGCCCGGGTGGGGATTTGTAGATAGGCTTCGCGTTCTGTTACGCTCACCTGGCTCCCACAGGGGCGTCGGTCGGACCCGGACTGCTGCGGCCTCCACCCACGTGATGCGTAGTGCAGCGATGACTGACTGGATCTGCCCTCCAATTCTTGTCTGCTTGACCCGTAGAAATATTCTCCTACAAGTGGAGAGATGGATTTAGCCACTTGTGGATTCAAGTGATAGCACCCCCACTGTCCCCCCCTCTAATCACCACTGAAGTGCCCTCTCTGCAATCTCACCTTATATTCTTGAAGGATGAGCCCTCCATCCTGCGAAGTACGCAGGGGCGCGTTGATGACCAGTTACTTCACTGGCCTGAAGATATAGGAAGAGTTGTAGACGAATCCTGACTCCAAAAGGTCCTGGCAAAGAGCCGTAAGTATATAGTTTGTAAGAGTTCAAAATGTCTGGAATTCACTCCTGTCCAATTCCTCTTTTATCTTGCAGCTTTGACCCAATAAGAAGATTGACAGCTGAAAGCGCCCCGGTAAAAGTCTGTGTTACCCAACACTGTCCGGTAAATAATGCCAAGGGTTAAACTTGCTGCTTTCTCCTTTTCTCACAGGTGCGGCATAAGAAAATGTGGCGTGCTGATGAATAATACCTCCGGCGGTAAAATCAGGTAAGCATATGGCGGCTAAAGAGATTGTCTCTGTCTGTTCTCTCTGCTCACCTTGTTTATTTCTTGTCCCCCTTAGGTGCCGGAATTCGGCGATGTAAAGATGGAGACAACGCCAGATCAAAGAGATGCTGCGTGGAACGGTGAGTATGGCGCGGCGCTGCTGCTGGTGATGCGACGCGTTTAAAACAAAGTCTTTCCTCAGGATTGAAGATGCGATAAATCCGGGATCAGGTAAGAAATCAGGTAATATTCTTGTTCTAACCTTTGCTTCTTTCCTTCTTTCTAGGTGCTCCAGGTTCAAGGCAGGCGTGGCAGAAGGCTGGATGCTGCTGCTGGCACGGTGAACGTTACGCTGCTGGATGCAGAATAACGTGAAGCGTGTTCTGCTCTTCGGGCGTGGTTTAAATAGCCTCCAAAGTAGTCCCAGTTGGGTATACCTCCCCAACCACACCCGAGCAACAAAATAGTCCCTAAGGTAAAGTAGTCCCTTCCAGGCCTCACATGGGCTTGGATCTTCTTGCAGCATGGTCTGCATCAGGTAAGTGTGCACTTATGAGTCTGGCACCTATAGCGCCAGGACTGATGTCCCATATGAGCCTGGCGCCATTGGCGCCAGGACTGAACCCAGACAGCCCCTAGCAGGGGTTGCTGGGTTTTCTCAAGGCAACGTGATGCCTGCTCCCGGGGTTGATGGACATGGTCTGGATGCCCGGGGGTATGCATCATGACAGTATGAGTTTTAAGGTGAAACTTTTTAAAATGGAAGGTTGCTATATTGGGATAACTATGATATTAGTAAGTTGTACAAAATTAGCATACACTGGTAAAAACCCATGAAATTCACTGAACCAACTTTGTTAAAGGGACGTTATAGTGACATTGCACTAATGAAAACCTATGAAATTCACTGAACCAACTTTGTTAAAGGGACGTTATAGTGACATTGCACTAATGAAAACCTATGAAATTCACTGAACAACTTTTTTTAAGGGACGCTATGTTACAAATAAAACCGAAACACCTCTGAAATTCACGAGATTTTCCTTGTGTACCAACCTGTTAAATTCATTGATTTAGAGTAAGCATATTTAACATTGTTGAAAAGAAAGCCAACATCAACAACAGCAATTGGATGAGCCAGCTGTTTTTCAGCGGCCAGCCAACCAGGGATATCCTCCGGGTCACTGTTCGAAAACCGCTATTGAGCCTGCATGAGTACGAACGCCTTACGATAATATTTAAGGTTTGGGAATCTGACCCCTCCATTTTTATGAGAGTTAAAAATGTAGCTAGAGAGATTATGTTATTTTTTTTACCCCAACGAAAATTGATTAAAATAGAGTTTATAGTTTTAAAAAAGCAGGGCAGTAGTGGAAGAGGGTGCATTCGAAGGTTGAACAAGATGTTCAGAGATACCATCATCTTAATAGATTCAAGTCTACCCCACCAGTTAAGATATAGTGGAGGCCAGGTGTCAATCATGTCCCTGATCCTATTGAATACATTATCTACATTAGAATTAATGGGTTCTTCAATAGATGATAAGATATGAATACTCAATTACTTAATATGGTTTGGGCACTATTTAAGGCCTGAGGATATACTTTCATGTTTATTAAGTTTGTAGCCTGGAAGATCGTGAAATGAGTTAATTATTTCTAATAGATTGTTGAGGTTATTAGAATGTTTTTCTGAAAATTAGAATATCATCTGAATATGCTGCAATATTACATTCTAATTTCTTCCACAATATGCCCAGAATGCAGGGCTAATAATTTCAAGCAATGGCTCAGTGGATGATATGATATGATAGTTTATTTATATAGCACCTATACACAATGTGTTTCAAAGAGCTTCAAGGCAAGGGAGGAAACAAGGGAAAATTCAACAACATTGTTACAGGCCTTGAACAGTAAGGATGTGAAATTAACTATCGTACTCGGCCTGACGACATTTCAGATAGTGCAAGTGCTAAGACATAGATAAGGAAGGGAGGGGAGAAGGGGAAGGAAATGGAAACAGACAGGCGACTACCGTACTAGGCCTGACAACATTTCTGGCAGAGCTGGAGGAAAACGAAAGGTGAGGGAAAGGGGTGCAGAAAGGGAGGGGAGGAACAAAACAAACGACTATCGTACAAGGTATGACAATGTTTCAGATAGTGCTGGAGGGAGGAGGGGGGACAGTGAGTGGATGGGGGAGCGACAGACAAGGTTGCTATCATACTAGGTACAGGGACAATTCTGATAGAGTAAGTGCATAGAAGAAAGTAAGGGGAGGAGGGGAGGAGATAGGAAAAGTGAGAGGGGAGTGGAGGATAGAACAGAGAGTAAGCAGTAAAAAAGAGTGGAGAAGCAATAGGGGAGAGCGAATACAATTGCAGAAGTCAGTAGTAACACATAATGTTGCAAGCCAGGATACAAAATGAAGATGGGAATAGCATGATTCAGGGCCATCATGAGTACAAGATGCAAAGGAAGTTCAGCATGAGAGTTGAGAAAGGGTGACGAACTGTGAATCAACGAAGTCCATAAAAGTAAAATCCAGCATTAGCCACAAGACGGTGATGGTAACCAGAATGTATCAGGACAGACTCCTGTGTACAGGAAGGGAGGGCACAAGGGGACAACATGGGGAGACCAAAGGGGGTGGGGATGGCATGTGGGGTCAGAGGGTGTAAACACATGTTGGTGCATGCTTACCTGCTTTCTTAGAAGGGGGTCGGACCCTGGATCCTCCTGGTCCAAACAGGTCCAAACAGGAATTGCCCTTTTCTTTGACTGCCCTTCACTTTGGACGCTTGGGTGAGAGACGCCCTTTATCTAAGAGTTAAGAGCAGGCAGGAAGAGGCAGAGCTAAGAAGGTGGGTGGTGCTTAGGCCAGGTGACCTAGATCCACTTAAACCTGCTCCCCAGCTGCAAAGGAAAAGAGGCTGGAGGGCTCCTTAAGTAGGGAAAAGAACGGCAAGCAGGAAGGCACCAGGTGGGCGGGGCTTGCTAAGTGGTGAAAAAGAGCAGCAACCGGGATGGTACAAGGTAGGCGGGGTTTAGGCCAGGTGACCTAGATCCACTTACACCTGCTCCCCAGCTACAAAGGAAAAGAGGCTGCAGGGCTCCTTACGTAGGGAAAAGAACGGCAAGCAGGAAGGCACCAGGTGGGCGCGGCTTGCTAAGTGGTGAAAAAGAGCTGCAACTGGGAAGGCAAAAGGTGGGCAGGGCTTAGGCCAGGTGACCTAGATCCACTTACACCTGCTCCCCAGCTGCAAAGGAAAAGAGGCTGGAGGGCTCCTTAAGTAGTGGAAAAAGCGGAAAGCAGGAAGGCACCAGTGGGCGGGGCTTGCTAAGTGGTGAAAAAGAGTGGCAACCGTGAAGACACCAGGAGGGCGGAGCTTAGGCCAGGTGACCTAGATTCACACACCTGTTCCCCAGCTGCAAAGGAAAAGAGGCTGGAGGGCTCCTTAAGTAGGGAAAAGAGTGGCAAGCAGCAAGGCAGCAGGTGGGCAGGGCTTGCTAAGTGGTGAAAAAGAGCAGATAGAATTAAAATAATGGCAGATAATGGACATCCATTACGAGTGCCTCTATTTAATGAAAAACATGGGGAAAATTATCCAGTCATAAAAGATTGATGTCCTTGGATTTGAATATAATAGTTCAATTAAGGAGGTATAACGTGGGCCCAATCCATGCCACTGGAGTAATTCAAATAGGAAGTCCCACTCAACCATTTCAAAGGCTTTCTCTGCATCTAATGCTACATCAGTATAACCATCCTTTGAATTAATATTTTTTAATAGCATGTAGCATATCAAAGAATGGAATATATATAAAAAATCAGGGTGGGAGATCACAACAGAAGGTTTCTAGATTGATGAATTTAATATCAAAAAAGACAATTGCAAACAGGTATATTTTTACTTTTGACAGATCAACATAAAACGAACAGGTTTTTCAATTTAACAGTTGGTGGTACTGCTAAGTACCATCCTCTTCAATATTCAGGAATGTTCCTTACATTTATGCACATTCTCTATCATACATGACAAAATGAGTAGGTGCTACCCAGGATGACTCGTAGTCCATGGGTTTTCAAAACATAACACACAAAATCAAGTGAAACAGAAAGGTGGGACGTCAAAGATGTTGTGTCAAAAATCAACACTGTAGTGTTTCGGGCCAGTTTTTCTGAAACTAGTCACTCAGCTGCTTATGACTGTGGCTAGTCAAGCGGTGTAATGGTTGCACTGCTGACATGGTACAGGAGTAATTAATATCTCTCTAGTAATCTTGGACAAAATTTGTATGCCAGGAAGTGGCAGCGTCCAGCAATGGTGAGATGAAACCACAATTCTTGCGAGAAAAGTGGAAAAATGCTGTCTTAAAATCTGTGTAAGGCGGAAGAGAGGTTCACCTGTGTTGGTGGAAAACGGTGCCACAGACGGTGCCTAGTAGTGCCCGTCAGTCTGGGGAGACAAACGGAAAAATGCTATGTTATAACCCCCCAATGTCAAAAGACAGGTGCACCTGAGATGGTTAGGAGGGGGTGCCTGTCCAAGGTGCCGAGTGGTGAGGCATGCCTACGATGGTGCAACTAGTGTTACCCAAAGAACAGGCATGCTGCGTGTCTAACGCTTGCAAAAGTATGTGAGGTGATACCTGTTTAAACTAACTGGCATGCATCGGATTAAAGTCTATCCCCTGGGAGTGTTCGGACCATGGTGGGACTAAGGTGAGGAGTCACTTACTGGCTGGTACGGCACAATAACACAAGGAGGCTACATGCCATTTCCATTGTGCCACTTTGGAAAAAATTAAATACAATACCAATTTGCAAAAGCATGCTTTCAGGTCCTTGCTGATGCTATTCGTGCAGGTTTGTAGTATTCGAGTCCAACACTTTGGGCTGTAGCCACGAGCAGAATTTTTTTTCCCCATTCAAACATGTCCTGATTTCAAAACGCTTTACCACATAGCCAATATCTTTTGACAATGCCCACTTTGATCCAATTTCTGGTCCCAAGTGGTCATGGCCAGTAGCCAGATTGTTGGGTCATGGCCTCCGTCCATGTCCCGGACAATTTGGTCACTGGCATCGGCCACAGACTATACCTAGGTCACCAAAGGTATATCACAATTTTTTGTACCTACGTTATGATACTTTTCAAAAAATGAAACATGGACACATTTGCAAAATCATGCTTTTGGGTCCTTGCCAAACTCCTTGCACGAGTTTGCTGCAAATCTGTCCATATTTTATTTTTTCAAAAGTGTCAAAATGTACATTCAAAAATGTGTCATATAGCTTAGCCCCCACTTGACAAAATCCATTCAAACTTTCAAGGTTGGGTCTATAATACGTTTCGGAACATTTGCACAGATTGGTCAAACAGCACCAAAGTTATAAAGCCATCTAAAAATGTTGAAGACCCCTCTCTAATTGTGCCCCCTCTTGACATAATCCCACCAGACTTTGCAGACACATTTGGGTTTAAAAGTGTTTTGCAAACTCTTGTGCAGATTCGTCAGGCGGCACCAAATGTGTAAGCCTTTCAAATATTTTACTAACCTCACTCTAATTTTATCCCTCTTGGTGAAACGGCACAACACTTTGCAGAGCCGTTCGAGGTTGGGTGTAAAATGATATTGCCTTATTGATTATGGCATGCAAAAACTGCTTTTCTGCAACCCTATAATGCAGAAATATGCATGGATGTCCTCGAACATTTGGAAAATGGGTTAACATCACAGGAAGGTACGTGAACATCTGAGATGTTTGTGGACATAGGAGAAGAAAAAACTCCAGATTTTTTTTTTTTTTTGCCATTTCCTATCCTCATCATCCCGCACCTCCACAGTTTTTTATTAACTTGTTATTACTGCGAGGTTTGTGGACTATGTGCACAGTTTGCAAATCCAAAAGAGCATCCATTTCAAATGTTTTTACGCACTTCTCAGTTTTAATTGACCAATCAGCGGCCGTGTATGATGTCCCCAAACGTCATTAAGTTCTTTGATTGGTCTAGAAGTGTCCACGCACACCGAATTAGGAAATGAGTCCACATACCAGATGCAGATCTCACAAATGTCTTTTACCTACTTTTTGGCCATTTAAATTAAAACTGCTGGACAGTTTTACACCATGTTTGCAAAAGCACCCTTTTGGGACAAAGCCGCCGCTCTTCACACAAGTTTGGTACAAATCCATGCAGCAGTTTGGGCTGTAGGTTTATGCATTTGTTTTTGTCCATTATGTCTATGAGGATTTTAAAAGATTAGGGACCACCCTTATCAATGTGCCCCCCTTGACGAAACCACACCAAACATGACATAGGCCCTCATTACGACCCTTGCGGAAAGCGACTGACCGGAGCGCCACAGCGTAAATAGCGTTTCCGCCATTGCACGAAGGAGCAAAGTGCGGCCCATTCCGACCCATCGGGCACGAGCACCACGCCACGGCGGAAGTGCAAAGTCTGCGATGGCGGAAATGACCCCAAAACGGCCCACACCGCCGCCGTACGGCGCCCTAGGTGCAATACCGCCACCCCTCTTAGCGGTCACCGCAGTGTGCGCCTACCGGAAAGTACGGTGACCGGAAATATACGGAAACGGAAGTTAAAACATGGGCCCGGAACGGGAAACATCCCGGCGTACACCTATAAAACCACTAAAACCACACAACCACTAAAATCACTACCCTGAAACACACCCCAAACCGTCACCCACCCTAGCGAAACCAAGACAAATGGGAAAAGTAGCGAAGAAAGCGTGCGACCGCAAGCGGCAGGTCCACTTCTCCCGCGAGGAACTCACCGTGCTAACAGAGACCCTCCAGGAGAATGCTGCCGTCGTCTTCTCCACGCAAATGACCAGAACGGCACTTGCAAACAAGAAGACCATATGGGCTCTGGTGGCACAGCGGGTAAGTGCGGTGGGGACCGCACCCCGCACCCCACAGCAATGCCGCAAGCGATGGGACGACCTGCGGATACGCGTCCGCAGCATACTCTCTGCCAACCGCAACATTGCCACAGCCACCGGGGGAGGTCCTGAATCACCCATCAAGTTGACCCCCTGGGAAGAAATCTGTGCCTCCACCATCGGAATGGAGAGCATAGAGGGAGTCGGAGGGATGGAGAAAGGAGTGCAGACATCCGAAGATTCAGGTAGGTGTACCAGATAAAACAATGCCAAATCCACACAGTCCATCCATGTGAAGTACCATGCGTCCACATAGTGCAACAGAAACACATGTCCAGGAGAACGGCCACACACATCGGCCTGATAGCGCACGTTAAAACCCACAATAAATACATAAATAATTAAAAACCCCTAATACACGCACTACACGTGCAGCAGGCACACCCTAACTGCAGGCTGCCAAACAACTGCACCCTCACTCCACACACAAATCAAAGCACCTCCAAGGACCCGACCCAAATCACCCTCAGGTACCACCCCAGAGCATGTGATACAATGCCATTCCAATTCCCACAGACCCATCATTAACCCTCGCCCTCCTTTACTCCACCACAGGGTCCGATCCAAACGACGAGCTACAGGACACCCCTACCAGCACACCTGCAAAGAGGGCCAAGACCAACGGCCAGAGACCCTCCACCTCAGCTGCACGCATCAAGACACGGCAGCAGCACAAATCAGGTGGCAGCACAGAGGAGGGAACATCAACAGGCACCCCAGCAGCCAGCATGCCCACAACACCACCACCACAGGTCCCCCCAATGGATGCCACAGAAGGCACTGCCTCTGGTGGCAGCAGCACCATAGGTGACACCCCATTGATGGCAGCATGCTCCGACACAGAAAACGGGGATGTCGAAGTCAGATCCATCCATGACCTGTCCCAATCCCCCTGTCTGTCCCATCCCGTACAACATGAGGATACCACGCAGGGGCACCCACAAGACAACGACTGGCCATCCCCCCCAAGCCCTGTGGCAAGGCAACATGAGGACAACAGCCCCTCTGTGACACCCCCGCAAATGGGCATGGCCCAGCAGAGGCAACAGTCCCTCGACCAGTTAATCGTGCAACAGCAGCAAATGGCCACGCTCCTCAAGGACCATGCCGATGAATGTGGGGGCACTAAGGCAGACATAGAAACACCAACTGAGACACTTAGGGCAGAAATGGAGAGAGGCACAGAGACGCTGAGGGCACAAATGGAGAGTAGCACCGAGAGCCTGAGAGTCCAAATGGAGAGAAGCACCGAGAGCCTGAGGGGGGAACTGCATGCGACGTCCAAAGACGTATGTGCCGAACTTGCCGCAGTGCGCCGTGTGCTCACTGAGCTCTCGCAAACCCTTAGGGACATGCATGGACGTGAGCAGGCAGACACATCATCCGTTGCAAGTTCCGTCCAGGGCAGCCCCCAACGTAGATCTGGAAGGAACCTGCGCTCCACAGGCAGGGGTGCCCCTGATACCCACAGAGGGGGCTTGCAATAGCGACAGCCCACTGACAATGAGCATCTTTGGACACTGGGGTTCGTGGGGGAGGTAGGAGGGTGGAGGGGGTGTGTTGGGCTCACTTGGGTGGCGGGTCGATAGGGTGTTCAACATGACATCACATATGCCATAAAAAGTGCACGATCAACCAATGAGATGTGTGGACATTGATTTCTGTGTACTAGGCCATCATAGGCGTACAGTCCATATTGTGCATGTCCCAGACACGCACAGTGCCACGAGTCCCGTGTCCATGTATCAGCCACCAGGCGTGAGTGCTAGAAGCATACATCAATGAGATGCTGACGAATGTCACGTGCCTCCGGTGCCTCGCAGACTCCATGAGGTGCTGCCACATCCCCACCCTCATCATGACCATCATCATGTGCTTGCAGTTCTGCGTCAGGGGGCATGGGCACATTTCTACGTACGCACATGTTGTGGAGCATGACACATGCCATGACCATCTTTGCAACCTTCTCATGGCGGTACAGGAGTGCCCCGCCAGACCTGCTGAGGCAGCGGAAACGAGTCTTCAGTAGGCCGAATGCCTGTTCAATGACTACACGGGTACGTGAGTGGGCATGGTTGTAGTCCTCCTCATGCTGGTCCCGTGGGTTCCGGACTGGTGTGAGGAGCCATCTCTTCAGTGGATATCCAGCATCACCTGTATGTGGACGAGAAACGTATGATGTGGAATGCCATTGCTACGTACGCACACCCCCCCCCTTCCTGCCAGGTCATTGCCAAATCACATTCCCCACATAATCATGCATGTAATGAGACTCACCGAGTAGCCAGGATCTGTTCCCTGCGTGTCGCTCCATGTAGCGTGGTATTGTAGAGTTCCTCAAGACCATAGAATCATGGGTTGATCCAGGGAATCGGGCACAACAATGTGTAATGATCCTGTTGGAGTCACACACCATTTGTACATTCAGGGAATGAAATTGTTTTCTGTTGCGGTACTGGGCCTCCATGGCATGTGGGACGACCAATTCCACATGGGTGCAGTCGATGGCACCAATGCAACCCGGTATGCCGGCAAGTGCATGGAATCCCACTTTTGTGTTGGTAATTTCCTGCTCCGAGCGTGGTAGAGAGATGTAGTCGTCTGCGTGCTGCAGGAGGGCATCGAGGACTTGCGATAGTGTCCGTGAGAACAGTGGCTGAGAAATGCCATGCAACTGTCCGACTGTGTGCTGGTAGGTGCCTGTGGCCAGGAAGTGGAGTACAGACACCACCTTCAGTAGGGGTGGGATGGCGGTTGGGCTATCTATCATGCTGACAAGGTCAGCCTGTGTCATGTCCACAATGGCGGCTATGGTGTCCCGGTCCAGACGGTAGAGGGTGTGGATCTGCTCATCAGTGAGGTTGCACGGATGTGCTCGGAGGCGTGGGATTGCGGGCTGCCGGCGTGGTGGTAGTGGCTGTGCTGGCGGCCCTTGCTGGCCCTGCCTTGGCCTCCTCCTCCTCCTGCGTCTCCTTCGTGCGGCCGGTAGCAGTTGGTGTTCGTCTTCTTCTTGGAGTTGGAGTAGTTGCAGTGCTATCAGGTCCCCCAGGGCCAACATCGCGAGTCCTGCCGGTAGCATTTCGGTGTGGTTGTGGGAGGAGACTGGCTGTGCAATTTATGTGTTTTCAGGCTGTATGGCCTCCACCTGTGGTGATTAATTCCACCTGTGCAAGCTGCTCTCCCCTTTGGCCGAGCACGTCCCGCGCACAACGCTGCAAATCTGGGAATGGCATCTTGCTATTGCAATCATGTATTTGTACCCGATGGCCGTGTAACATTGGTTGACATGTTCATTCTGCTGTGGTCCCATTGTTGCACATACTATCTGTGCAGTCGCGAACAGACTTGTGAAGGGTCAGTGGAACGTAGTACTCGAGTAACGGTGGGCCCTCATGCATCACTTTACCGAGTTGCAATGACGGGCGGGGCGTCCCATTTGTGGGTGAAGGCAGTTGCCATTTTCACACACAGCCGCACTCGATGGAATAATTAGTGATTTCAAACGGCCACAGATGCCTTTTCGGCGTGATGTTGCAAATGTGGAATTCCAAGGGCGGCGCTTTCGGTTTCCAGCTAGCGGCGAGGAGATGCCCACAGGTCTGACTGCAAATATAACGTTCTGTTGTTCAATGTCCTTGAGACAGGGCCCATGGCGAGGAAGCAATGATTGATATGAATAGTTTGGGATGCGCAATTGCTACGTGGGCAATGAGGCCGGCCGTTCCCACATACATGTTACTTCACAACACTGGAATTACGGGCTGGGGCACTGTGGATTTTGCAGGCTGCATAACGCACAGACTCAATGGATGTTTCTAATGTTATGTGAGTAATTATTCAGGCGTTTTGATTCCGGGATGAGGGAATGATGAATGGATGCATGGGCAGGTGATTTGATACAGAGTTTGCCATGTACAGGGCTTCTTGGGATCTATCCGCCTCCCCTACGCTATGTGATGCAGGGCTGCCATGGTGGGACCATCGTCTATCTGGCCTTGTTGAGCCCTCCCTGTCTCGACACGCCCTCAGACACTTGTGTCCATGCACATTAACATTCCCATCTGATGGATTCTGTTTTGACAGACGCATGCACAGGTACACTCGTTTGTGATGGTGTTTGCACCTCGATATAGATGGTTAGGAGTCGCAAGTGGTTTTGGGGTGGTGATGATCCTTTGGAGTGGGCTAGCATGCATATGGCTGTGGATTTCGTGTGATCATTGAAGTGAGTTGTTGGAATGTAGTTCTGAGGGCCATTCTGTTCTTTTTCTTTTCTTTTGGTTGACAGGTATCTCCTCCCCTTTTGCCACTGCCATCTGTATGCCACTCCTGCAGATGGGTTTTACTCCCGACACCTGCTGCTTCGTGTTAATCAGTGGAGCAGCATTACGATCTTATGGGACGATCGCCAATGGCCCACATGCCCTTACGCAGTACTGGTGGCTCGGAGCAACATTTCGGCCTTTCAGCTGGACTAGTGCCTCCCCATTGGGCCGGCCCTGCGGTTCTGTGCGCTTCCATGTTGCCTTTTCGTACGTGAATGTGGCTCTGTGTACCATGAGGGAACAGGACGACACACAAGTAGTGGCTGGTCATTTCTTGCGGATGCAGCCCACAATGGTGATTGGTGTTTAGGAGTTCATGGCCTGATGGCTGTATGGGCTTGGTGACTTTGATGTGCATTAAATTTCTATTCTGATTTGGCCCGTGTAGCGTTTTTCTTTGCAAGTGATGTGGCATATGCCTATTTGGGGGGCGATGTATTGTGAGGAGATCTGCATTGGGTTCCAGCTTCGGAGTTTAGTTGCGTGGTACTGTACTGGGCGCGTTTGCCTACTAAGCCCGTGAGGTCAGGGAGGGGGGCTGCCAATATGACAGTTTGAATGTTGTCATGCTCAGGGGCGGGGGATTGGGTTTTGTGTAACAGATGCCGGTCAGCCAGGTGGACTGGTGGAATGATGTGATTCTCGGAATATGGCTGGTCACAGGTGCCTGTGTTTGCGTGCGTTTCTTGGTGGGGGACTGTGGTCATGTCCATTGGGATGGCTTCTGTATTCGTGCCATCTGTGCCCTGCAGCTCCCATTGGCCCCTCTTGTGTTTCTTTTGTTCGTTGCCATGCATGGGTGACTTGTACATTTCAATGGTTGCATTGTGGCTTCATTGCACCTACGGGGAGTTGTACTTTGTGGGCAGGGAGCGGTGTACAGGCACTCAGTGGGGCCGTTTACGGTTGATTCGCGATGCCGTACTTCTCACCATGGCGGAATGGTACATTACGCCATGCCTGATGGCGTTAGGTACATGTCCGCTAGGGTCGGAATTGGCGTACCGTTGCGCCATGGTGGTGTTTGCGGTTTCGCATGGCGCGCGCGCGCGTGCTTGGTGCAGTTAGCGTTGGCGTTCACTACGGTGTCGCTAATGGCTTCGTACTTTGCGGTGACGGGTCATAGTCGCACCGAGCGCTATTCGATGGCGGTATTGCATTTCCGCCATCGTTTTCCGATTTCCGCAAGGGTCGTAATGAGGGCCATAATCATTCAAAGTTGGCCATATACTTTGTTTGCAAAGTTTGGTTAAATGTGGTCGAACAGCACCAAAGTTATAAGCCACCCAAAAAGTGCTCTTCATATGGGTTGAGCATCTTAACCATCACTACACAGCCATTAATGCAGGCCGTGTAATATAGCCAAAAAGGCTAAGACTCAGACTCACGCTTATTTTATTTTTGTTATTTGAATTTTTCAAAAATGTTCAGTCCCTCCTCTGCTACAGTTGTACAGTGTATTATCAGATGGTTGATAGTCTCAGGCTCATTTTTGTTATTACATAATCAGCCATACCACTTAGATTGTATAACTTTCATCCAAGGACTGATCACCTTCAGAGTTTCAAGTTTCTTTGTAGTTTATCAGGAAAATGTAATGTGTATTTGGTCTTAATGGCATAACACGTTGTTTATCTCTCTAGTGTTCCTTTAGAGAGTACCTTTTAGTTTGGGCTATTAGGTCTCGCTAGTGACACCAATAAGCCAAAGGTAAAGCATTAGAGTACAGGTAGGGAGGAATGGGATATGAGGAGGGTCACACAGTATGTAGGTCTTGTTTGTTTATGTGTCCACCCATTGACTGCCCATGGCCATGCTAATCCCTATGGCCATTCCCATTCCTGCCTCTCCCTCCCCAAAACACCTCCTCATGGGAATAGTTTGAGATCGCTTTAATCAAACCTTACAATCAAACTTTGCACTTTAAGTACCTTCCAGTGTTTTTTCAAAACAGCCTTCTGAGAGTTAGAGACTTAATTGGGATTATAAACTTGCTACTAGTGTAATAAAAATGTCTTACCAGGCCTGCCTTCAGCCACTCAATTTATAAGCACTCAGATTGTCCATCACTATAGCCCTCTTAAAAACAAGCATTGGCAAAGCCAACGGTTTATACTTGTGTATAAGTATCAAGGTGTTGCCATGCACTGCTGTTAGATGAACTGAAACTCGCACCATTTTCACCTGCTAACATCAATGGCAATTTAACACCACTATGGCTGTGCCTGGCAAGTGCCTTTCCCATGCCTACACAAACGGCCAAACTGTTGGCATTGCCAGTGCTTGTTTTCGATTGCAAGCCAGCTATTGGGCCGATCCCAATTTTTGGCTTTGGTCTTCACGTTCCTAATGTTGTCCTCTAAGATAGCCTCTTCGTCATATTCAAAATCTACTGACTTGAACAAAAATTCATTGACTTCTGTCAGAAGACCAAGATGTTTGGTTCTTTTATGGCATTTAAATAATATGAGCCTTTCTGTATTTTAATGATTGTGCTTAATGATGTTAGCCCCATATCTAAGTGAACGAGGGGCAGGGAAGTGTTCTTCAAACCAAGACTTGAACACCAACATGTCCCATCTATTTCATCTGTAGCATCCTCACTGTTCCAGGTTGAGGCTTCTAGACCATATGTTATTTCTGAAACACATTTCTGCTTATAAAACATTAACATGGAGGTAAGAGAATATCCATGTCTAATTTGTATACCATATACTCAAATATGGGTCAACATTAATTCTTAAAATTGTTTTTCATTTGAATATACGTCATGTCGGTACTATTTTACATAATCTTTGTCCTGGGTACTTTTAAACTAATCCTTGATATTTGTAGTGTTAGTATTGATTGTTTTTATTACTGTGGTTGTCTCACAAATAGTTCTTCAAATCTATGCTTGGATTGGTCATGTTCACGCTATGAAGTCAATCAATCATTAAATACATTTCTCGGTTTTAAATGAGAATAAATGACATTATCCGTTGAGCAAATGTATTCATGAAAACAGCCCTCAGAGTACGTCATCTGCATGGCGCATCCCAAATTTAACATGAGACGCTGTGACCAAATCTGTTTATTGTTGATTCATCCAGCACCAACTGCAAAATAAGTTACTTTTTGGATCCCAAGGAGGGGGTGGGTGTTAGAGGGTGTGACAAAACAGGGTAGGGTTACAGTGAGCTGATCATTCAAAGGTCTTTGTACATTCAAGTAATAAAAACGTGCAACTAGAGATTGTAGGAGGCCGTTTAAGGGAATAGAAATTGTAGCAAATTAAGTGTTTAGGGATAAGAGGAAACGGAATGAGGGCAGTAAAAAAAAGCTGTGAGTGATACGTGGATGAACAGGCATATTTGTTGAGAGCAGTTTCAGTGCATGCCATGCGAGACTTGGAAAACTGAGGCATGAAAGAGGGGGCCAGGAAACAGGACAAATGACAGGACACAAATACAATCGAGGAACTCTGACCAAAAAAGTAGGTGTCACAAAACAATTAAACATAAGGTGGACAACACCAGTCTAGAAACAGGTCCAGTGATGCCCAATGCCACAGATTTAGAAATAATGGAAATTGGGTGCCCTAACTTACATGTAAAAAAGAAAGACCATATAAGGGAACCAAGATTGGAATAACTAATTATATGTTTATGAGAACTTTCATTACGTCTTCTGCGGTAATCAACACAAAAACTTCACAGTCAACACATGTTTCGACATATACTCAGGTCTTTTTCAAGGCTAACACACTGGAATCAAATACTAGGATGAATGTAAGGATCCATCTACCTTCTGCATCCTAATGGATTCTGGAGAGGGTGGGTTTGATTGACATTGGACTGCTACTAGATAGAATGTTTGTGTATGACTGGTGTTCTCTGGAGAGCAGTTGGAGATGTAAGCCTGAGAGAGAGGATGCCAGTGTTTGCCACTGTGAACTGGAACGTACCATCTTGTAAATATGACTCTAAGAACTGGATGTAATACTTGGGAACTTAATAAAGAAGTTACTCATTCATACCATGATGTCAGAGTTATTATACCTGAACCCCTGAACCCAGATTTTGCACATTGGCGACAAGGATGCTGGCTGTGCTGGGGGGACAGCACGGAGGAAGGGACAAACACTGCCCCCCATCCCAGAGAAGACACTCTCTCTCAGGTAGGAGCTAAGCTGTTTGGCTGCGCAGAGGGGCCCAGCGCTGGAGCCAGAGGCGCAGGGAGCGAGGAGCAGCACTAAGGACTGGGGCCAGTTTGGCCAGTGGGTTTGCAAACAAGGGACAGAGAAAAGGATTGTGAGCTGGCAAGTTTAGAAGTGATTCCTGGGGCTTAGAGCCCATCGCAGCGCTGTGAGTGGCTTGGAGCCCAGGGCTGGCTCAGTAGTAGGACAGAGCCCTCGCAAAATTGGAAAAGGGTTGGAGCTCATCAGCTGAGCATCTTTAAGGACCCAGAGCAAAGCTGATCTGTTACGAAGGTGCTGATACTTAAAGGATTGCTAGACCTGGTTCTTACCTGTTGCTATGCAAGTATTTTGTTGTTGAACCGTGAATGCTGCTGGGTGCCTTACCACTGTGGGCGGATCTGGTCTGCCATCTTAGGCTGCAGGAAGGTATTGTGAAGCACTGGGAGGAGAGGCTCCGTTGGCGCATGGTGTGACCTTTAGGAAGCAGCGCAGAGCGGAGCGTTGAGAGGGCTCTGTGAAGATTTTGAAGGCTGTGCCGGGGCCGTCTCCGGCAGTGTGAGTGGCGCTGCTCTGAGGTCGGCGAGGGTCCTGTGGTGAAGCGACCATTGGTGCAGGGAGTTCCATCCTGATTGGAGGTTGCCTGGGACTGGTTATGTCAGCCGTGTGGCTGAGGGAGCAGTGAGCATCAGAATTGAACGTCACAGAGGTTACTGCTGAAGAGTACAGTCAATCGAGTAAGGAACCTAGGGACGTGTTGGGACGTGCGTGCCATTTGTGACAAGTTACTGGTTACTCAGGCAGCGGTGCGTTAAGGTTGAGGAGTATTAATTTGCTGCGACTCTCATACAGCAGCAGGGTTACTAAAGATGGCGCTGCAGGAGGCGGTTGAGGGAAGCATCGGGTGTGTTGTTTGTGTCAGTGCCAATGTTCAAAGCGAGAATGAAATGACACGTGAAGGTGCTAATGGTGTTGTAATGAGGGGCAAGCTCACAAGTCCTCGCAAGAGAGGAGCTCCAGAAGATCAAATTGATCAAGGGCTGCGTGTATACAAGAGAGCCAAGTGTGACGAGCTAATTGGAAACAGGAAAGTGTGGGATAATGAAGTATCCGATTTCCCACCGACAAGATACTGCGATGTGTGCAAGGACACAACAATGGGGAGAATGTTGGGTGTCGAAGTGGCAGAAGATCTTCAAGTTTGTGCAAGATGTGGTTCTGTTTTTGACTTGCTGGGAAATATTCATCTGTTGTGCCTGCTGGAACTGGATCCTGATTTTTTAAAGATTTTTCAGAGAGATTTCTCCTAAGCAAGTCGAAGTTTGAATAGTATGATGACATGTTTCTCTTGGTTAAGGTAGTTAAGTTTAGTTCTTGGTGTAGATGTTATATCATGTGAGGCTTGTCATGAATTTTTAACATCCCTGTGTGTTGCTGAGTTGGGGTGAATACAGTGAGAGGGTATGTCGTATCCTTTGTTTTGTGGGTTTATGTTATGGTTTTAATAGGTTTTAACAAAGCAGTGATTTTAATGCCACAGATTTGTTTTGCACAGATTGGACTCTTTATTAAAAGGTCAGGATTACAAAGGTATGGGTGTGCAAAAGCTGAGGGAGAATGTTCTTTTACATTAATGTTTTTTCTCCACAGGTGGGACTTCTACTGATGCTAACATGTTAGTACTGTTAATTGTTAAGTAAACTTTGGGTTATGTTTCCAGGTTGGAAACGTAGCAATGTGATTTTAAGGTGAAGATTTTATGCAGATCTTATGCTGTTGGTGTGACGCTTGTGGTGTGTGTGTTTAACGTGGTTCTCATAAAGTTAGTTGTTGTGTGAAGGGTACTTTCAACACGGGCACATGAGGGGTGGTGGGGTCACTGAGATTGGTGAAGTAGCCATCCGAGTATCAGGTTTACTCAGCCTGGTTGGGAGTGGTGTGTTTAGGCGCACTCGGTGTTGTGAATGAAGGGCGTGAGGGAGTTTGAGTGTTTCTTCTATTGTGGAATGTTGGAGTTTGCACATGGATGAGAGGTCTGGGTGCCTCAATTTGTGCATAGTTTTGTTATGGTAGTTCAGTAGTTTGGTGATGTCTCTTATTCACTGAGCAGAAAGGGGAAGGGGCATTGTTCTAAAGTTTGTCCCACGGCGGTGAGGACGTTCATGGGTTTGGAGGTTGTTAACAGAATGTCTTAGTTTGATGAGATGATGCATGTGCATTAAAAGGGGAGATATGTAAGGATCTCTCTACCTCTGTATTGCTCTCCCCTGAAAAGTGCACGGAACAACCATAAATCACCACTGTAATTATAGAGCAAATACTCTATAATTAGTAAACAGACAGGCACAATAACTCACAGCCACGCACTCTTTAGAAGATAATCAGCTCTTTACGGCTATTTATTCAAAGATTACAAGTACATAGAAATAACTCATAAAACTAATATGGACATAGATCACAGAAGAAGTAAAGAAGTCAAAAAGAAATGCATCACCGTGAGCATAATATAATTCCTTCATCTCGTCCAGAAGCGGCTGGAAGACCCCGGGGACAGACAGGCGGAGAGTGCCACAGCTCACAGGAAGGCCAGACGGAGCGTCCTTCTCTGCCTGAAGTCTCACCTGACCCCCTCCGGGTTTCCGCATATATAGACACTCCAGAAAGGGGAGTTAATTCTCGAACCTTCTGGAAATTGCACCAGTTGAGGAACAGCCGTCGGTTGCCAGCTGGGTCAATCGAGAGCTCCCCTCAAGGAACACAGGGCCTCCTGCTCTAAATACACGCTCCACGGAGAACAGTAGCAAGCCATAACAACGTGAGCTTTCCCAGCAGAAATGGCCTTGACTGCATACCAAGTTTGAAAAAGCATGTTTGTCTCAGCACTGTGAATCTAACACTTCAGCAAAATGTGTGCAGCCTTTCACTGCAGAGTGAAGTAAATATCCAACATGCCTCCGATCGCTATCAGAATGCATTGCGCGCCCGTGCAATTTTGAATCAAGCATAAATCAAGCATAACAATTTCCTGCATCCTAGTGGAATCTGTAGAGGGTGGGTTTGATTGACATTGGAATGCTGCTGGATACAATGTTTGTGTATGACTGGTATTCTCTTGAGAGCAGTTGGAGATGTAAGCCTGAGAGAGAGGATGCTGGTGTTTGCCACTGTGAACTGGAACTTACAATCTTGTAAATATGACTCTAAAAACTGGATGTGATACTTGGGAACTTAATAAAGAAGTTATTCATTCATACCATGATGTCAGAGTCATTATACCTGAACCCAGATTTCCACAATGAACAGGACTCAGTGCTAATTGGAGATCCAAGTATTAGTAACACCACTAGTTGGCCTCAAAGCATCAAGGATGTTAGATCAAGTATTCTTTAGATCTGTACATTGACCATGTCAGAGAAACATCTATGATAGGAATCACTGCTTAGATATTAGCTGAATTTTCTAAGCTCAGAGTTGCCTCAGTAGCTTGGCCACATGTGCACCAACATACAGCCTCGCCACTGAGGCAATGCTAAGCCTAGATGATTTGGAAAGCTGATTCAGTGCTGAAAGGCAGGCCAACCCCAGATTGGAATTGTTTTCTTTCCAAGTAATTCAAGAGCTCTGCAGTGTCCATCATTTCTAGTAGCTTGCTAAAGGAAGGGTTGTTTAAGATTGGGTGGGAATGCACATGTGTGGTTGGGTCTGCCCCCATATGACTCCTGGCACACTGGCCCTCTTACTGAGATATCAAAGTGCAGATGGCTCTGCTGAGGGTTTTTCTTCAGTAGGAACACTATGTTGGCTTTGTTGTGTTCATCAGGCACTTCCCCTGTGAACGAAGAAGCAACTCATAATGGTGGTCATGGAGGTTGCCAAAATGATTATATTTGCTGTGATGCTGGTAGGTGGATAAGGCTTGCTTTGTTGAGAGCAGGCATTCATTATAGCACAAGTTTTGATCAGCTCACCCAGAGTGATTGGGTGAAAGGACATGAAATAGGCGGCACAAGCATGAAGAGGCTTCAAGGGGAAGTTTGACCTGGCATCGGATTCAGCAAGATGTCTTTGAATTTATATTGGAAGAAGGTAGATAGATCCTCAGCTTGTGCCTGGTGGGTGAATTTGTAGTGCCATATGTTGAGTTAAAAGCACATTTTGAAAACCAGCAGATTTGTTGTAAGCTAGCATGTGAGGTTGCAGAGAAACCCCTCCTTTTTTCTGTTGATATTATAGTGCTAGACTCTTTTCTTGGAGCAGATTACCCAGTCTTTCTTTTATCGTTTGACATTTGCGTTCAAGCTGACAATGCCTCATTTTAAGTAGGGTTAATGCACCATTTTACCATCTACTATTGATTTTAGCCAATGTTTTTTATTTATTTTGCATGTGGGTAGGGCTAGGCTATCAGGAGTTCTAGTGACGAAAATCCTCAGCAGCCCTGATACCACTGTGCAGTTTGGAGATTGCTAGTGGGCAGCATTGAGAGCTAGGGAGATGTGGTTAGTGGTTTCCTGTTTCACTGGCTAGACAGCGAAGTCGTTTTTGTACTTGTTTGCAGAAGGCTGAACAGCAAGGTCTGAGTGAAGCCTGGAGAGAAAGAGTTGGTGCTCTGACCAGCAGAGAGATGTGATGCATCGAACAGCCAGGGGTAGGTTGGAAGAGATTATTGCATCCAAAATGTGACCTCTTCCAAGTGTACCGGCATAGGGTAATGAGAGAGGAGATTTAATTAGTGGCACACTGAGCCAGATGTTTAGTTCAGTCTTCTCTGAAGTGGGCAGCAGCTCATTAAGGTACTATTCGCATTCTTTCAGATATGCCAGCTTGTGGTCAGCTTGTACCCAGAAGGTCTGTAGATGATGACCAGGGTAAGTCTAGAATTACAGCCGGGAGAGCATTTACAGGCCAATCTTTTTAAAGGAGACGGGGGTCAGCAAAGTCAACTCACCAAAACGCCACGGGTAGCGGAAGTGACATCACAGATCAGATGGCTTAACAGGAAGTAAGATCACATGACATTTGACCACGGCCTCATCCCATGAGTGATGCCTTATAACAAATCACAGAATGTGACATTGCAACAGCAAAAAAAGAAAAAGAAAAACAACCAATAGTGCAGGCTATTTTAGTTTTCAACTAAGTATAAAGTGCAGTGCAGTCCTAATATGTAATGGGTGCAGCCGTGATATGCATTGCACACGCCCAGCAGAACACTCCTAGTCCAGGAGCACTGCTTTCTTACGCCAGTACTGCCTCATATGGACAGTCACTGCCATCTTACATTTTTAAAACCCTTATTGGCCAGGTATAGCCATAATATGATATCAATGACCTCACATGCCAGCAGGCTCTGCTATAAAATCCTAAGTGGAACCTCATATACCCTTTGTGTCATATTATATATATACCAGGTGAAGCCTCATACACCAGGTATGGTTGTCATATTGGAACTATGGCCTTATGCGCCCAAGTGCTGTGATAATTGGCAAGTACAGACTCAATTGGCCAAGTACTGTCAGTTTATGCCAGATAAAGCTTGAAATGCTAATGCATGGATAGGGTTATATATGTTTTTTATAAGGCAATCTTAACATTCACTTTTGGCGATCTCATTTTGAGAAGCTAAGGAAAATGAGGTTCTATGAGGAAAAGCAAATTTACCAGGATCACTGGAGAAGACGGGACTTATGTCGAACTGTCTACAGTTTACCAAACGAACCATATCTCCTACCATCCCATCTGTAATTTTACTCTAACATACAAAGATTTTCGGACTGTTTTCATGATCAGACACAGTGGGCCTCATTACGACCCAGGCGTTAAGGGTTAACGCCGTTGTTAACCCTTAACGCCTATTCTGATTTTAACGGCTGCTTTTAGCAGCCGTTAAAATCCATAGCGCTAACCTGCCATGATGCTAATTACGCCACCGTAATTTACGGTGGCCTAATTAGCGCCTTCCCCACTCCCATTATGCCCTATGGGGCAAAAATGGGAATGGGGAAGGGAAAATGGGAAATGGGGATTTACCGCCCCACTCACCTTGGAATGGGGCGGTAAATCCACCATCCACCATGGTGTAAACATAGTTTACACCATGGTGGTAAAGTTGGCGCAATTAGCGCCTGGGTTGTAATGACCCCCAGTGTGTGTTTAATAAATCAGTTTCTGAAGCAATTAAACACTTTCTGAATGAATCTGAGCATATGTAAGAAATCTTTATCTGTTGGGAAAACACGTATGGCTTATGTGTTGGTGTGCAGGAGGAGTACAATAACTAGCGCTAATCACTTAATTAACTGAGCTAGTTCCACTAATTTCTACATACTGCATAAAACGTGTATTTACTAAATGTACAAAAATACACAGAAATAACTAATTTGCACAGAGCCCGCACCCTCTCACACACACAGAACATGTATACACAGGAAAACTGCTATCCACACAATAATAATTCTGAAGGTTCCATGACAAGCGGTACTGTGAAATACATTGTGGGCCTGATTTCCAAAAGCCTTTTAAAATGGTGCAATCCCATCAGGCCCTGTGTCTCCATACAAATGGATAAACTGTACACTCTTTTAGAAAGTACTTGGGGCTCACACTGTAGTGTATTGTATTATATTGTATTTGTCCTTTATATAGCACCCTTTCCCTATTTATGTGGCCTCAATGCGCTTTGTTTTTAGAACTCCCTTGACCACAGTCCATGTGTGGGAGATTCAAAGGGTTAATTTATAAAATGCGTGTGTCAATTTTGCCAGGTTAGGACTTAGAAGGGCTGGCTAAGCTCCAGTAAGCAACCTGGCGGTCAGGCAAATGCAGGGGTGATGGTGGTAGTTTAGGATACAGTGCTAGTGCCAGAGATTTGATGCATGCCCAGCTAGACAAAAATCTTTCATGGGTTGGCGTAGTATACGAAGGGCAGATGTTTGTCTATGCAAGCTGTTTCAACAGAATTGCATAGCCATAACTGCATTCTAAAGTGCATGGGTGGATGGTGCTGCCTGCGGCCTGTGTCCACAGATGTGGTGCAAGGTATACATACATTAAACTCGGATGGAGTTAATCTTCAACAGGGGCGTAGGAGACACATAAAATCTGGGGGGGACAGGGGACACCTTGGGGACTTTGCTTTCTTTATTTATTGTGTTTTAGTCAAAGAACTCGACTTTTCACAACATTAAAATTAAAATAGCAGTACGTATTAAATTACAAATATCATCACTGTATAAAACAAGAGAAAAGAAGAAAAGAAAACAGAATACAATTAAAGGATGCATCAGCAAAGAACTTGTCTTTATATGTTGCATTTCTGGATTTGTCATCTGACTATGAGCTCATGGTAAGAGAGAGGAAAAAACAATTACTTCCAGTGGGCCACAGCTAGGACGCCAGCTCGTTAAGAGGCAGATCGCATGTAAGCAGATTCCTGCCAAATAAAGGAGTTGCTGCCTTTTCTACCAACTGCAAGTTGCTACTTTTTCTGTGTGGGGCAAGGAGACGTTTGTGTCTCTTGGAATGGAAGGATGGGGGTTTCAAAGAAAGAGGAAATCTTGTTTGTACCTCTGAGAAAGCCCTGTAAGGGAGTAGAGGGGCCAGGTGTGTGATGTTGCTGCTTTGACTGTCCTCTGGGGGGTGGGGGGAACAGCAAATAAGGAGGATGAGCGATTGCAAGCCCACCCCCTTATAAGCACTCCCCAGGTCCACGGCCGGATGCGTCAGACCCGGGGGATGCCTAGTAAGTGGGGTTTATGTGGACCCAGGCGGGTGGCCAGAGGGGCAGCCCGCTATGTGGGCTGCCCCCCTCTAGTGCTCCTGTGAGGGCCGGGCCAGCTTTTCATGATGAGTCTGGTCCCTCTTATTCCATCTCATGCTGGACTCTGTTCTTTTCTCGTTTAACATTTGCTGCAAAGCCTGATCCATTTGATTCTCTCATATGTTACTAGGACGGCAGAGCATGGGTCCTCTGCCCTGTTACACTATTCAAAGAGCCCCTCTGGCCTTTCTTTGCCTCTCCCTTGTCTCACTGCTTACTTGCTTAATACATACCTCCTTGCTTGAACACTCAACATGTTCTCCCTAACACAGCAATGGCAGCTGCAGTCTGTCTTAACTGCTATTTGTTCTGTGTCTTGAATTGGCCTCTTATTTACGCTTTACTGTCTGCCGGGGAAAGGCATTTGCCAGTCACTGCCATAATGGTTCTACCTGGCCATAAGAGGGTAACAGCTAGCCACTATTGGAAGAACATGAGCATATTATGCCAGAGGCTGGCAACAGCCTTGCTTATGCCTACACAAGGGACACAACTCTTGCCTTTGTTTCTAACAGTAATTCAGTGGATGAAGAAAGGCAAGAACACACATATTGCTTATAAATGAAAGGGATGAAAATTGTGTTTTTTCCATCAAATTTCAGAGACATTTCCCTCTGCCCACCTACCGAAACATGCCGCCAACAACAGATGTCTTACCTTCCCGCATTCCCACAGGTGTCCCGATGGAAACGGTACCTCATATGTGTGGGTGCACCTACCTGGGTGCAAAAGGAAAAGGCTAACCCACTGATAACCCCAATATAGCAATTTGCCCCAGGGAGGGCTACATGAGATGCCCCCCATCCATTTGGGGTGGGGGGAGAGGGCAACCCCCTTTCCACTAATAACATCCATGGTGGTTCAGTGGCCCCCCACACCCACCCAAAACAAGTTATAATTTGTTTTATTTTAGTTTTGCCCCTTTCCTACGGGCAGATGGGACATGTGTGTGGCCATCTGCCCCCGGGGGGGCAAAACGTACTGCCCCAGGCTTGGGGGCCAGATCTGCCAATATTTGCAGTGGCCTCTCCCCCCACCCCAAATGGATGGGGGTATCTCATGTACCCCTTCCTAGGGGCAGAAATCTGCCCCCAGGGAGGGCTACATAAGGTGCCCCCATCCACTTAGGGTGGGGGGAGAGAGCCATCCCTCTTTCAAACACAAGAAATCCTGGTGGACTAGTGGGTCCCCCCGGTCCTCCCACCCCCACCCACAACAAGATATAATATATTTTTTGTTTGCCCCTTCCCTAGGGGCAGATGGGCACATGTGTGTGGCCATCTGCCCCCAGGGGGGGCAAAATGTACTGCCCCAGGCTTGGGGGGTGGCTCTGCCAATATTTGCACTGGCCTCTCCCCCCACCCCAAATGGATGGGGGGTATCTCATGTACCCCTTCCTAGGGGCAGAAATCTGCCCCCAGGGAGGGCTACATAGGTGCCCCCATCCACTTAGGGTGGGGGGAGAGGGCCGCCCCCTTGCATAAATCTCCGGTGGCTAGTGGCACCACCCACACCCACCCAAAACTACATTTAAAAAATATCGATTTTTTTTTTGTTTGCCCCCTTCCCTGGGGGCAGATGATCACCCATCTGCCCCCAGGGTATTGCCCCCATGCTTTGGGGGTTGGGGGGGAGAGGGCTCCTTACATAGTACGCCGCCCCTCCCCCCAATTCAAAAACAGATCCCTCTATGACACACCAAACATATTCTGGGGGGGATAAATGACATTACACCCCCCCCACTTACAATTGTGGGGGGGATTTATCCCCTCATGTCCCCCCCATGTCCTACGCCCATGATCTTCAATGTTGTTTTTCTAGGTCCAATGCGATTGGCCGGTCTCACCAGTATTGGTCTCCCTAGAATGGGAGCCTGAGCCATGGGAGAAGGGTACAGGGGGACGGGGGAGTGATGTACGATTGTCTGTGGGTTAGGGGGAGGCAAATGTACCACCTTGATTTGGGATACTAGCATAGAGGGAAAAATGCCTGAAATGGGGGCACAGTAGTACATGCAGTAATACCTAGATTTGGGATACCTAAATAGAGGTAGAAATGTCTAAATTGGGGGCAAGACAGTAAGCGCAGAAACACATAGATTTGGGATAGCTCAGTAAAAGGAGAAATGCCTAAAATAGGGGCACAATAGTAAATGCAGTAACACCTAGATTTGGGATACCTGGAAAGAGGGAGAAATGCCTAAAATGGGGGCACAACTGTAAATGCAGCAACACCTAGATTTGGGATGCCTAGATAGAGAGAGAAAAACCTAAAATGGGGGCACAACAGTAAATGCAGCAACACCTAGATTTGGGATGCCTAGATAGAGAGAGAAAAGCCTAACATGGAGGCACAAGGGTAAGGTAAATGCAGAGAGACCTAGATTTGGGATAGCTGGATAGAGGGAGAAATGCCTAACATGGGGGCACAACGGTAAATGCAGCAACACCTAGATTTTGGATGCCTAGATAGAGGCAGAAAAGCCTGAAATTAAAATGTAGGCACAAGGGTAATGTAAATGCAGAAACACCTAGATTTGAGATTCCTGGATAGAGGGAACAAAGCTTAAAATGGGGGTACAACAGTAAATTAGTAAACATCTAGATTTGAGATAGCTTTGTAGAAGGAGAAAAACCTAAAATGGGGAGACAAAAGTAAATGCAGTAACACCTACATTTGGGATATCTGGGTAGAGGGAGAAACGCCTAAAACAGAATAATCCATTAATATTTAGATAACACCTGACAACTAGAATTCTGGGAGACTCTGTAAACAAAATCATAGCTGCAAAATAAATAACTAATCACAACTCAAATGTAAGCAGAGCCCAGTGTACTTTGGTTTGCATGCAAAACAACCCACTGACCGAAGGACACAGCACACCCACTCTCTTTCAGATCCGCCAGAATACCTGGAACATATGCAAATGGCAGTGGTGTGCAGTACAAAAACCACATTAACAAAGATGCTGTAATAAATCACTTTTAAAGTAGGTACGGATGTCATTATGATTATTGAAAGCGAATTTCTGAAACAAAAACGCAGAAGCAAAGTTGATTCCACCAAATACCAGAAACACTAATTTTCAAGGATTTCACATACCTGCCATTTTACAACAGTGGCCTGGTTGAGGAAAGTGTCAAATGTGGACAACATGCAATTTTGGGCATTTTCATGTCGACTCCCTGCAAAGTCTGCAACTCTGTTAGCAGTCCGAGCACATATCTTCAGTATGCCAAATTCTTTTATATTCCGCAGCAGAATCAATGAAGACGTGAACAACACAAGAGCAGTGCTGTAGGGATACACAGTGAAACACTTAGCTGGTAATTTTAAATGGAGCAGAGTGGTAAATCAAAGCGTGAAAGAAAGGCATCCTGCTTTTACCTCTTCCCCGTTTTCCAGAACTGACGAGGCAGGGAGGGGGGGGACATGGTGCAGAAATAAGCTCCCTTGCATGCTGACCTCCTCCGTCTTGTCAGTGCGATTTCATCTCATGCCTGCATGTGATTTTCATGCAGTTGACAAACAAATGGATTCCGATGGGATCCGTCTTGATTTTTCACCTGTTCAAGACCAGTCAGGTTCCATAGAAATCCTAAAATAAATTCTGTATGCAAAGCAATATTTGCATATGGATTTTTTTTCTCAGACATCCGAGGATAAAACGAGTGTAAAAGCCAATTTTCCAGGGCTTTCCTTTTACCCTGTGCCTTGTGAATGTTTAAGATTGCATGTAGGGGAACGAGAGCACGTAGGTGCAAACATTGTTGGTCCTCGCCATGTAATACAACATTCTAATAAATGAAGACTGCCAGAGTTCCAAAACCAAATATATTTATTTCAACCAAAACGTGTTTTCTCACTGAACCATGCATCATTCTTTGATATCTAAATGAGAGGGCCAGTGGGCCAGAAGTCCCAGGGTCAGTTCCAGGGGTACCAAATAGATTACCAGGTATATCAGCTGGTAGCCCTATCTACCTCAGAATTACGTCTATGAAGGGGTGGAGGATTAGTAGGGATCTCAAAACAAATTTGAATGACAGGGTGGTTCAGAGCAATGTCTGAGCCATTGTTTGAGGTCTATTTTTTGCAATGATCTTGTAAACAACCAGCAAGAGACTGTCCAACAAGGGTTGGCAACATGGATATCCAGGACACATTTGATTGTACTGATGATTTCTTTGTTCGAGAATGAACATCATTCATAAACCTGGAGAAAGCTATTTCAGCTATAAACAAAAAGAACTTGAGCATATGTGTGTTTATGTTAATATTTGTGATACAGGAAAGTGGCACTAATGCATTATAGGTAAAAAATATCGAATGTATGAATATGTTTAACACAATTTAAAAACACTTGCACATACAAACTAGGCAATCCACACAATAGAGTTTAAGGTGACATATGCTTCTAAACACCACTTAAATCATTCAGAATTGATCAAATAGCACATACTAAAGTTGCTAATACAAATTCAATGGACAACACATCAACACAACAAAAGATGAAGGACTAACGCATAAACAAAAACAAATCAATTACAAAAAAAGAGCTGTGCTCAATATTGCGACTTGATCTACGCAATCTCTCATACAGGATTAAAAAAATTACATACACTGATTTGAAATAGGTGTAATAAATAACCCAACATGTTTCTTACCTCTAAAAATGTCAAGAAATATCGGGAAATTCTTCAGGGGCGAAATAAGGCATTCTTTGTTAAAATGTATATGGTGGTCTACATCTTGCTAAATAGTCTGGATTCGTAGGCTGTCACTTCCAGGATCATGAAAACACACAAGAACAGCTATCAATAATGCTGTATAAACTATACAAAAAGCACTACGTATAAAGACCCAATTGTGGTCTAAAAAGTGTGCTTACCCCAGGCCAATTAATGGACTGGTCAATCACTTAAGTAATGAAGAGTGAATGCTTCATATATATTCTCCTAAGGAAACACAAACCAGACAAGCGCCAATTGTAGCATAAAAACAACAATGTAAATGTGTAGCACAAGCCATCACCACATATTACAAATACCAGAAATGAAGTCACTCATTTACTTGTGCCGTTTAATGCAGGTTCACTCATTCATTTGTAATGTGGGGCTCAAGGGTACACATGTGTGGTAATCTTTGTTCGTTCCACATCGTCATGTCCATTATAATGCTGCAACAGGAAGCCCTGCTTTGGACAAAAATAAACGAATATTTCCCGCTCCAATATACAGGTCCACACTATGCTACGTTAGTTGTGACATGTAACATGAATTGGAAGCAAATATAACGTTCTAATTTGACTGTCCATAGTACGGGATAGATAACTCATACTTAACTGTGTTGAATAGCTCAATTGGTGAAGATAATCAAGTTCGTCATAAACGTTGCCTCCCGTTGCAGCATTATAGTGGGCATGACGATGAGGAATGAACAAAGTTTACCACAGAAGGGGATTGCCGGTTCTACCGGCACCAGTAATACCGGTGCCAGCAATAAAGGCTGTTTTTTGCCAGTGGGTCCCTAATTGACATCGAGCTATTTGCTAAAGGTAAGTCAGGACTCCCACTCGAAAACCTGTAGTTTGACAATCTGGTAATGTGCTGCTAAACAGAATTACTGGGTTGTTAATTCTGGACCGACAAACTTCAAATGACTCCCATTGTTTTCCCTCATTGACTGACAAGACATATTTTTTCCATAGGCTGAGAGAGCAAAGAAGGCTGCCTATGATGTGCGAATTCACAATGCACATTCTGATTCTGGAGAAATATTTAAAATATTGAGGGAATTAGAAAGCCCAGCACCACCTGATGGGAAACTAGTCAGAGATAGATCCTGGTGAGTGGCCGTTGAAGACGTCCTGGTCAGTAAGCTGCATAAGATTAGGGAAAACACCAAGGAAACAATTAAGATATTAACTAGCGTCAGACGTAGGCATGATGAGCATCTGCTTGAGGCCTCTGTAGTGGGTTCCAATTCAGGTAATTCACTGGGAATATTCCCTTTTAGACCAGTATCATAGACAGAGGTAACAGGCATTGTGACGCAGCTGAAACCTACCACCTGTAAAGATGCTGATTGTGCGTCAGTTGTTGTTAAGGCATGTGCACCAGCATTAATACCAATTATCACCAACTTTATCAATAGTTCCTTTACTGGGGGACAGGGGCAAGACCAGATTAAATAAGTGTGAATCACTCCTCTTCTAAAAAAAGCCATCTCTACCTGTGGTGTTCCCCAGAGGTCTAACCTCTCTCCCTGGCTTTTGAACCAATACCTGGCAATTCTTGCCCACTGCATTGCCGCGCTCTGCCCAAACTTTCAGTGCTATGCCAATGACACTCAGCCCATTTTCAGGCTACCCTCATCCTCCTTTTCTCCGTCTCTCATTTCCGGCTGTCTGTCTGCAATCCAGGAGTGGTGTGCCACCAATGATCTCTGCCTTAATGCCAGTAAGACCGAGATTCTCCTGATCAGCACACCCACACCCTCCTTTCCTGTCACTCTCTGGCCGGCCTCTCTTGGCCCTCCTCCTGCTCCTACCTGTGAGGCTAAAGACCTTGGGGTCATTCTCGACTCCACACTCTCCTTCTCTCCTCACATCTCCGATGTCTCTAAGGAGTCAAACTACCAGCTGCACCTCCTCAGAGGTATTATTCCTTTCTTCACCTTCCCCCAGAAGCTCACTGTCTCCAGAGTTCTGGTTCTCTCTATGCTGGACTATTGCAACAGCCTCTTTCTAAATCTGCCTGCTTCTACTCTCCGCCCTCTGCAACTCATCCAGAACAGGACTGCAAGACTTGTCCTTTGCCTCAAGCCCATGGATCGTATCTCTCCAGGACTGAAATGTCTACACTGGCTCCCAGTGGCTGCGAGGATTAAGTTCAAAACCCTCTGCATTGTCCAGAAGGCCCTCTGGGGCCTGGGGCCTAAATACCTTCAACTCTCTCTTCCTAAATATCTTCCTTCTGGAGATCTTCGCTCTTCCACCTCCAACTCCCTCAGGCTCAGTCACTTCTCCAAGCAACGAGTTGGTGGTAGATCTCTCTCTTCAGCTGGGGCCTCCCTCTGGAACAGCCTCCCTGCCCCCTTGAAACTTGAGGAGAACCATCTACGGTTCCGGAAGCACCTCAAAACCTTTCGCTTTGCTTCTGCGCTTTCTCCTCCTCTCCCCTGCTGATTCAATGGTTGAAACTGCACTGGTTACCTGGCCACCCTCTAATCTCGGGCCCAGGTCCCCTCACCCGCCAGTCACATCTGCACTGCCTTCCTGGCAAACCCTGAACTTGGGACTGTTTCTGTATCCCTACAGGCCCACTACCAACACTTGACATCTGATGCCCACATTTATTTATTTATTTATTTATTCATTTATTTATTTATTTATTTGAATTTATTAAGCGCCCACCGGCCCGGGGGCATTGTGGCGCTGGTACAGAATATTCAACTTGGAGCATGATATTAACAGTAGTTACAAGCAAAAACATTTGTATTGTTACAATAGAGTAGGGTGTTCTATGGTTACAGTGGAACAGTGTGGGAGGCAGTAAAGGATGGTACACAGTTTAGTTGAACAGCTTTGTTTTTAGCGCTTTTCTGAATGTGAAGAGGGATTCTTTGTTTCTAAGACTGGGCGGAAGTGAGTTCCAAGCCTTAGGGGCTAGGACTTCAAAGCTGGTTCCACCGGCTTTGGCTCTGTTGAAAGTTGGTATTGAAAGTTGGTGGGAGTAATTGATGCGTTTAGGTCTGTGGGTTGGCGCTTGGTATATTCTCTTTACTAGATAGGCTGGTGCTGTCTGGGCAATGCATATGTGTGTGATTGTGAGGGTTTTAAATGTTATGCGCTCTTTGATCATGAGCCAGTGGGCATCTTTTCTTGCCTGGAAGATATGTTCTCTCTTGGGGATGCTGAGGGCTGCTCTAAGGGCATTGTTTTGTGCGATTTGCAGTCTGTTGATGTTGTTCACCGAAGTGCCAAGGAGTAGGATGTTGCAATAATCCAGTTTTGCTCCAATTGTGGCTCTAGCAATGTTAAGGCAGTTCTTTGGCGATAGGTGAGGTTTCACTGCATTTATGATTTTTGAGGCGAGCGCTGCTGAGGATGAAATGGCGCTGAATTGCCTATTCATGGATAGAGTGGAATCCAGGTAGAAGCCTAGGGTTTTTACTGCAGATGAGGTAGTGATGACTGTGTCTTCAATGATGAAGGAGTTATATGAGTTGTCTAGTCTTTTTAGGGCTTTTTTGGGGCCTACCAACATTATCTCAGTTTTTTACCCATTTAGGCATAGGCCATTGGCCGCCATCCAAGCCTGGATGTGGGAATATATGTCTTAGAGGGTGTTGAGGTCTTGTTCGTAGTTGCCTGTTAGTGGGACTAGAATTTGTGTGTCATCGGCATAGTTTGTAAAGGCTATGCCGAATTCTTCTAGGTCACTGAAGAGGGGGAGGGTGAAGAGATTGTAGAGTGCAGGAGAGATACATGAGGCTTGTGGGACTCCACTATCGATGGGTGTAGGGATGGCAGATGCTTGGTAAGAGAAGACTCTCATCGCTCGACCATCCAAGAAGGAGGTAAGCCAGGCGGTGGCTTCTTGGGAGAAGTGGGCTGTGTCAGTCAGATTTCTGCAGAGGATCTTGTGATCAACCAGATCAAAGGCCGCTGAGAGGTCTAGGAGTAGGAGGAATGATGTTTTGCCTTTGTCCATAGCCTCAAGTAGTTGGCTCTTGAGGTCATGGCGAGGACGGAACCCTGATTGCCTTTTTCTGAGGATGTTGTGTGTTTCTAGATAGGACTGAATTTGTAAGTATGTAGCCTTGTCTAGAATTTTCACCAGGAATGGCACAGTGGTAATGGGCTGATAGTTGTTTGGGGAGTCGGGGTCGAGGGTAGGTTTTTTTAGTACTGGCCGAACCCAGGCTTCCTTAAGGGAGGGTGGGACGTTACTGTTGGTGAAGGAGGCGTTGATGAAGGTGGTGACAAAGGAGGCAAGGTCGGTGGCGTAGTCTTTGATTAAGTTAGCTGGGCAGATTTCACCTTTGCATAACAATGGTTCAGTGTGTTTCATGATATGAAGGATTTCAGGGATTGTTAATTCCCTAAATCTGAAGGGTTTGGGTGGGATTTTGCTGTGATTCGCATTTCCCTCTGGCGAGTTGGTGGAGGGCTTAGGTGGTGGTGGGCTGGTTTTAGGCAGTTTGTTGAACTGGGTTTTGATTTTGTTTTTAAGTGTTTTGATTTTGTCTAAAATGGTGTGTTGGATGTTGTTACACCAGGTTGTGTTTTTCTTATTGGGTTGTGCCGAGGCTGGAGGGATTGTAAGCTTATTGTATATGGCGAATAGCTCTTTGGATTGTGAATTAGCTTTCTCTATTCTGGCGTTATATGTGGCCGCTTTGGCTGTGAAGATGTTTTTTTTGTATTGTTTGGTGACAGTGAGGTATGTCTCTCTTGTGAGAGAGGAGGGGTTTGTTTGCCAGGACGTTAGTGCTGCTCTTTTGGTGGTCCATGCTTCCTTGAGTTCTTGAGCGAACCAGGAATTAGCATTAAGTGTTTTTTTGGCTTAACCTTTACCCCTGCACTTGCCACCTGCTGGCCGGACTTACTTATTGTTATCTATTCTATTAGTCCATGTACTGCACTGTCCCTTCCCCCTGCACTTTTCCCTTCCCCCTTCCCATGCACTTGCGCAATCTGAATGTCACCTGGCCTAGTAGGATCGTTGTCTGTCTTCTCTCTGTTCCCCCTCCCTTGCCTCGTCGCGAAACCCTTGTGTACAGGTGCATTATAAATGCCATATCATATCTAGATCCCAATATTACCACCAACTATAGGCATATTACCAATGTGATTTTTTGTTAAGGATTTTATATTGTGCAGTTTATTTGCAGATTCAAGTACATCTAGTGAACAATAAAATCCTGGGCACGTACCAATCTGGGTTCAGACAAGCAGACGGCACAGAGATGGCATTGCTAAATCTGAAAGCAATTTACTACAATCCATGGACCAGGGCGGGCAGCATTGTGCTGCTGATGCTACTCGATTTGTGAGCTGCTCATGACCTGGTCAGCCCTTCGATATTAGTTGAGAGATTGCTGCATTCTGCTTATTTTTCACCATCAGCAACAAATTGGGTAAAGTCCATTTCATCCGACCGATCAGCTAGGTTATTTAGTAGCACTGCAGCTTTGAATGTGGTCATACTGCCCTATGGTATACCTCAGGGATCCTGCCTTTCTCCCTCAGGAGAACAAAGGCGCAGGGGAATGGGACAAGTAGATACTTTCGAGGTCAGCGAGCTAGGCACCAGGGTGCTCGCTGGAAACTTGAACGGAATTAAAAATGAAATGCAGTTAAATAAAATTCAACAACAGCGAGGTGCACGGTTTAAAAATGCCCCTTGGCAGATGGTCATGGGAAGAGGGACGTGAGTCGGAGGGACGGGCAATGGTGCAACAGTGTTTTGGGTCCTTGCTGATGTTCACTGGGCACCTCATTGGTCAGATGCCACGTGTATGTCTTCCCTTTGTTAGACTCTGGTTGTTTTATATGTTTGATGGGAACTGACCAATGGAAGATGAATAAAGTCCCAGTGGTCAGCACAATTGTGGGGTGGTGTAGGAAGGTTTGTTACATCACGATGGGTGGTTTGGATGGCATGGACCAATTTCAATAATTCATTGGACGCCTAGATGTTGGGTACTGACGTAGTCCTACCAATTCGCTTCTGAAAGGTGTTTAAAAACATGTTTCAACTGTGTGTATGCAAATTATGTTATCATTAAAGGTGTGCCCGCTGTGAGCGGTGTTGACTTCACTCCGTTCAGTCCACAGGGCTGTTTGAGCTGTTCTTTCCCAGCTGTGTTTTGAGCCTAAATAATGTGTGTTACTTCCTGCTTGGTATACAATCCTTTTTGGATTACTTTGGTGTTTCTGCCTTTACTTTGTCTCAGGGATGTCATTTAGGGGTCGCCAGGGGTCACAACTGGGAACCCTGTTGTTTCTCTTGCTACCCCTGTGGTCTGCCTTGTTACCACTAAAAAAAAAAAAAAAACCTTTTTCTTTTTTTAAATGGAAACTCCTGGGCTGTGGCTTCCACAAGTTTAACACTTTCAGCACTTACCCTAAATAAGAAAGAATAGTCATAACAAATAATGTGTCTTTCTGGAATTCTATACAATAATGTAAACTCATTAAAGGTTTATTTCAGGAACACTTCAGGGTGTGAGTCTCTGATTTAGTCTGTTCTTAAACACCTTAACTCGGCCTTTCATTCTTCCGATGTCGATAAATGAGTACCAACATAGGTTAGGGTTATATTGGATGTATATTTGTTCTATATAAAGCGCTTAAACATGAGTGCTATATAATAACACATCATTATGATTTGGCCATGGACATCTGCTTGCAATCGCAGTAATTTCGTTATATGGGCCTATACACACTGATCTTAATGATACGTATGGTGATCCATTCTTGGATGAAATTTATATCACATTATAGTGATATCGTAACCATATTTTCCGTAGTGTACTTAGGACAATGCAATGTGATGCAACTTCCTGGTTTGTCAAGGGGTGAAAGGTCGTGTTCCATCACTTCCCATGATATCACTTTGGGGTGGGGTCAAATGGCATCACTTCCGGTGATGTCATCGGAGGTCAAGGGTCATGTGATGTCACTTCCGCTACCCCTGGCATTTTGGTGAAATGACGTTCCTGCTTTGCCTTGGAGGACCCCTGCTACACCGAGCTGATGGCAGCAGGCAGAGTGAATAGATTAACCAAGACAGGCACTCATTATGACAGCTTTGTTATAGGTGGGTGCATTATAGATATCCCCTGGACTCTGAGTTGAACATGAAGGTGCAGGTGACCAATATTGTCTCCACCTCCGCTTACCATCTTAAACTGTTGAGGCAACTGTGACATTTCCTGTCCAAAAGGAGCTGTATGGTTACAGTAGTTTGCTTTGTGCGATCAACAAGGGAGACATCTTAAAATTGCAAGCTATTCAAATCAGCACAGTTCGTGTGATTGAAGGGCTAGGAAAGGCATTAGACTGGCTACCAGTTGATGCACACATTTCATTTCGGGTCCTGACACTTACACATAAATGCCTCTTTGGTGACAGCCAAGTTATCTTTCAAAAAGTATCTTTTGGCTACCCATTCGTAGGACGTTACGGTCACATTTAACCAGTCTTTTCCTGGTCCCGTGAACAAAGCTGGCAGTAGTGAGCCAATGCTGTAGTTCCCTGACTGTGTTGGAACGGCCACAAAAAACCTACTTATTTGCGTAAAAAAGAAATGATGTTCTCTCCTCACTATCTTCTTCTGGATGTAGATCTATTTGGTTTAGGAGTAATGTAATGTGTCTATGTTGTATGTTGATGTGAACGTCCTGATGCCTCTGAGCTTGCCTGTCTTGGTGCTTTATAAATAAATACAAAACAAATATGATTGCAAGCCACCCAGGAACACCTTCTCAAGTGACAATGTATCAAATCAGCGATGGATGGATTTCTATGGATCGGCTGAGTTAAAGCCAGTTTCAGGATCCATGCTAACTAGGGTTGGGTGTGCAAATAAAAGGTTATTACTGACAGAAACCATGTTTTCTCCAGAAGATAGCACAATGGTGGAGGTAAAACATCTATTTACTTTTATGTCTGTAACACGACTGAACCAAATTGTGGTACAAATAAAGGCACCACTCATACATGCCTTTGCTCTGCTTTGTATCTTTTCTGGCCAGTATTGGATTTTGACACCCAAAAGGTGGTGGTTACAACTGCCAGGTGAAGCAAAATGGTGCAAATGCCAACATCAGGGCATACCTCGATGTACACAAACAGACCTTGTCAAATTGATGCATCTGTCAAACGAAGAAATCAACAGCAGCCTGTTGCAAATTGACGAAATCCTGGTAACTGCTCATATGGTACAGAAAAGGTGTTTAATACATTTGAAACATAATCATTTGGGTCGAATATAGGAGTGTTGGTCGCCTTGCTTTATCCCTTACCTCCACAGCCTCAAAATATAGTTCCAGATTTTCGACCCATGCCACCCAGTAAGGACCCAAGCTGGCAGGTGCTCCCAGCACGTAAAAGACACGTAATGGGCCAAGCTGTCCATTTTGTCTATAAGACCCCTGGGCGTCCTCGTACTACGCACTAATGATCAGTCCTGATGTGGGTCACCACGCTGACACAAGGGCGCATGCACACTCTCAGGCAGAGCCGCTACCCTTCTGGCATTGGTTTAGTGGGGAGATGATTTGTGGGTCACCATGCTGACACAGGGCGCACAAGCACTCCCGGGCAGAGCCGCTACCCTTCTGGCTTTGGTTGGTGGGGAGTTGATTTGGTGGGCAGGAAGATGTGTTGCCCATGTTCTGGTGGGCTGGAGAGAGTGCTTCTTGTGGGTTGGAAAATGTTGTATTTCCTTTCAGTCATTTTCTCATTTTTTTTTCCCAACTGGGGAGAAGGGCATGCGCACTGGCAGCGTCTTATCCCTGCCCTGACTGTGCCTCTCCAAGGGCTGCAGGGCTTAGCAGCTTCACGCAGCTGCGTTCGATCTCATACTCAACGCCGCGGCCCAGAATAGCTGCAATTCCTTCAGTGCAGCACGCGGCCGGCGCAGTTCATCTGTTCTTCTCCCCTCTTGGGGGGCACCGAAACAGCTGCAAGGCTGGCAGCAGGATTCTCCGTTCCTGCGGCCACACCCCCTCACCTCAACGGCAGATGCCGCTTGCACTGCCCGCAGGCCCCTCGATCTCGCGGCCGACGGTGCTGCCCTGCTCCTCCTGCGGCGGACGCCACACACTCCGCCCACCTTGCAGCCAACAGCCCCCAGCAACCTGTGCCCGACTGGCATGGGGGCTTTGCTGTGCTCGCCACCAATATGGCCAGGCGCCTCTCACCGGCGCACCTCCTCAATGTTGGACACCACAGCCCCTCGGCAGCCCGCGCCGAAATAGCACGGCAGCCCAAGGCTGGGCACCAACCTCTTTGCCAATGTTGTGGGGTGCCCCGGGGCACCGGAGCAGGATGCAAAGCCCCAGAATCACCTGGGTGCACAGCGGGCGCGCTGTGCTGGACACAAGAGGGATCACCCTCTGGCAGCGGGATCCCCCGCTATGGATGATGTACTGGGGGCAACCAGCACGCAGTGGCAAGGCTCTGTGGTCACACAGGCCTTGGACCGACACAGGGCCGAGGACACATGGCACTCAGACAGGTATGCAATAATGACAGGAGACAAGAGTTGCCACTAACTGGGTCTCCACTGCAGTGCTGCTCGTGCCTGCAGTGGACCCTGGACCCTTTTATTAACATTGGTGACGCAGTGATGACCCGTGTCTTTTCAGTAATCACCACGCCCCCTCTTAAAGGGGCACTGCATTACACTGTTGTATACACATGAGCTGGTGTGATGCTCACACAGTTGTAGTCCCGAAGGATATATCCTCTCATCCTCTTTTCATGGTACACCTATGCGTTGCAGCATGACATCTGTATGATATGCATTGATGGACATAACTTGATTTCAAAGTCTATAGTTATGGGCATGCTCTTGCAAAGTTACAAAAGTCGCAAGAATGTTTTTCAGGGTACATGGTGATTTTTGGTGTATGCATCGTGGATGTTACACAACTCCGATATCTGACGCAGATATCTAGTTAAAATGCATGACTGTCTGGGATGCTCCTAGCACGATGAAGAGACATAAGGCAGTGATTTTGTGGCCAAAGGCTCATGTGGCCTTGGGCCATTTCCATTAGGCGCTCAGCATGTAAACATTAGTGACATGATACAGTGCAAATGGAATGCCAGACAAGTTGGTGTAATGACTGCATGGCAACATATTAATGTTTTCTGTTGACATCCGTAGGGCTTATGGTTGTCACTTCGCTTTATCCATAGCTTTGTGATAGTTGACTTTTTCTGAATGTTCAAAGTGTTGCTGTGTGTATGTGTGCACTTCAGTTGACTAGCAGCCAGCACATTGATATATGTATACCTGCGTAAGTAAATACTTATGGTGTTTTCTATTTCCCGTGTATCCTTTTTCAGTGTCTCATGCACATTAAGAGGCACCCACACCTAAGGAGGAGCTGCATGCCAGGGGCAAAGCCTCCAGAAAGCACAGTAGATCCCGCCCATGAACGCCCACTGTCACCAGCTTCTTAGAGGTTAGTGTGCTTGTGGGAGTAGTGTTGTCCACTCTGCTGAGGAAGAGGACCTGATGAGGCAACTGTGGTGGACAACTCAGCAGCAGCGGACAAGAAGAAGTACATCCCTGGACTCAGAGGAGCCACGTAGTTGGGTGTGGAGGGTGAGGAGGAGGCAATTTTGGGCCTGCCCTTGGTCTCAGGTGGAGGTGATTCACATTGTGAGGACACATGTGTGCATGTGTTTTTGTTCTGTTGCATACACATGATGAGCGTGTGTGATGATCACACAACGGTAGTCCATGAAGTCCTCTTACCATCTTTTCATGTTACACCTATGTGTTGCAGCATGACACAGGTGTATGATATGCATGGATGGGCATAACTTGATTTGGAAATCCATTGTCTGGTAAACATTTCTATAGACATGGTCTTGCAAAGTAACAGAAGTAGCAAGACAGTTTTTCAGGGTTCATGGTGACTTTTGGCATTTGTATCATGGATGTTACTCAGGGGAGCCACGTAGTTGGGTGTGGATGGTGAGGAGAAGACCATTGAGGGCCTGCCCTTGGTGTCGGTTGGAGGTGATCCACATATGCAGCTGCAAACCTGGGCCTAAGACTGGAGGCTGAGAAGGATACAATGGAGGAGTCAACACATTCTCATATCCAAAGCTCATCTTCTGCAACATTGCGTACCTTCTGTGATGCCTACCCCCAGACAGCCACCGCTCTTCTGGCTGTAGAGTCGATCCGTAAGGAAATTCTGCACATGAGGAGGTTGGACAAAATCACAGTAGGGTGCTCTGCCTATTTGCCTACCTCGCAGATGCACTGCTCAGGGGTGGGTTCTTTGGACAGGCCATTTCAATGGCCACCTCCTCTTCTGCCACATCTGTTTCCCAGATGACCACAAGTAGGGTCTCCATTGACAACATAGGCTCAGGCTCCTCAGTAGCTGTTCAGTAATCTGCCATGTTCATGCCTTTGTCCCTGGTGAAGGTGTGGGTCCATACTGTGGCATATGAGGGGGTCTCAGGGACTGCCACCAACTTCAGTGAAGAACTGGGTGTGGTGGATAATAAGTCAGTCCAAGACAGTGCAGGCATGGATTACTCTCTCTACAGAATTTCATCTCTGTGAAGCAAGAAACAATGCCAGAGGAGGATGGCCAAGCAGAAGGAGTTGTTGCAAAATGGCAGAAGGAAACCATCTTTGAAAAGAGATGGATGGGAATTTTACAATGAAATCAATTGTGCAAGGCAGGAGGCAAGGCAGATGGTGAGAATCTTGGTGGAGGCCCAGATTTACCTCATGAAACAGCAGGGAATGGAGGATTAGAGGCATGCAGCCTGCACAGCTGCATGTGAGGATGCAATGGCCTGGGGCAGAGCTGAGGAGGAGACCAGTGTGGCCCACGTTTGGGTTAATATCATGCAGGAGTCTTGCAAGGCTGTCATAGACACTGAAACCAGGTTGAGGCAGGCTCTGGACACCCTCCACACAGCCAGGAAACCAGACTATGATGCCACACTGGAGGCGGAGTAATCCTTGTTCCAGGCATTGGCAGCAAGGGACCAATGAATCTTGAATATAGTTTAGTGGATTTTGAACATAATTTGGGAGGGGTACGCTTAGGTTTCTTTTTGCATTTTCATATTTCCTTCTATACGTATGTCATCCTATTTTCATGTTGTTGTTTGAATAGATTATTATTAGAATTAATATTCTTAATAATATATTTAATACTAGATAATGCTTTGCTATTGTATCATGTGGTCTACATCTATTTACTTGGTGTTGCATGAGTGTCTTAGTGCACGATTGTGGCCTTCACTTTCTGTTTAGCATATTGTCTCCATGTTCCAGGGTCTGTGTTGTGACTGCCACAAGGTCACATGATATACTATGGGGGTTATACTTTTGATTAACAGTTGGTATGTATCATGGCAGCATGTTGGTAAATGTACATATATCATGACCACTGTAAGTATATGGTCACTGAGTAGTGTGTGCAGGTGACAGTTTGACATTTTGACACTGTGTCACACCCAAGAACAGGGGCAAAAATCAAGCTCAAGCATCATGCAACATGTCTATCGGAAAATGTAATTTACGCCATCAAGTGCCCATTCGGGAAATAGTACGTAGGAGAGACATCACGTAAAGTGAGAGTGCGAATGAATGAACATAAATCTTGTATCCGGAACGCCAATCAAGCGTCAGCAGTAGCAAGACACTTTAAGGTCAACTCACATTCTATCACACAACTACGATTTGTAGTACTTGAAGTACTCTCTACCAAAGGATCAAGCAAAGATATGAGAAAATGGAGGGCACAGCAAGAAGCGTTCTGGATCGACAAATTAAATACATAAGCTCCAAATGGAATTAACGAGGAGCTACATTTGAGTTGCTTCTTGCAATACTTCTTTTTTGAACAAGTGGTTTTGTCTAGTTGTTACCATCATTATTACCATTGATATCGTGATACATTAAAGTATGCAGAACAATAAGGGATGTTGTCTATGTTAAATGAAATCTGGATTGATATATCAAACAATGGAACTGTAATCCCAATTTAACTAGCAATGAAATTATCGAGTCATACATCCGACCATTGTTATTATCACTGATCATCATGATACATTGAAGTATGTAGAACAATAAGGGATGTGGTTTAAGTCAAATGAAATCTGGATTTGTATATCAAATAATGGAACTGTAATACCCATTTTAGCAGTTATGAAATTATTGAGTCATACACTACAGATATTCATTTACTATGTAGGTACACAGATATTAATTACACCATCAGATGCTGGATAGGAGATATCATTCAGTGTGAGCAATATACCTAGTAAACTAAGTTTATGTTGCGCACCACAGAAGGTCAAATAGTCTATGGACCAGTTGGTAAAATATCAGGGCATTGGCAGCTTACTTTGTTCACACGCTACGAGAAGAATATGTGTTTATACTGTCAGCATACTTTCTCTAGAGCAACCTAGCCGTACGGCATTTGAGCACCTCGGCTTACCTTTAACACGCTTAGAACTTCACATTGCTAGACAAGCCTTCTGACTTTGGTTTAGGTTTTATAGAAATCAAAATATTAGTGATGCAATACTTAATTAATACGGATGTTTGGCCATCTATTATACACAATTGAGGATTTTGTACATCGTATTTATTTTAAATACGAAAATAGAATCTAATAGCACTGTCTGGATTGTGTGAATATTTTTAACAAAATTGCAATGGTAATATCTATGGTTTAGCTAAATTTCTAGTTATAAGTAAATATTACGCTACGGCAGATAGATTTCTTGACCATAATAAGATGTCCGCCATGGAAACTTGTCTTCCCGGTCACCATAGCAACGAGACTAACACCATAATTACACAGCACTTGAACGTGTGCTCACACAGCGTCTCCATACACTGCCTCGCTGTAGCGACAAGGTAAGACACAAACCCCTCTTAGACACTAGGCGAACTGGCTTATGAACACTACGTTCTAAATAGCCTTTCTGTTCCGTTTCAGAGCGATGCAAACATTAATATCAAGTGTTCATGGACATTGAGAGCTACGTAGGAATCTTCACGAATGATTTTAGAATCACTCCGGTAACCAACATCTTCAGGTCAGTCTAGTACAGACAAGACACAGTACCTTACTTGGAATAAATATGCATGCACTAGGTTCTAACTTAGTTCTACATTACTTCTTCTTTTTTCTTTACCATTTACCGCATACCTGACTCCATGTTTGAATACACCATAATACGTACGTATGATTAATATTTACACCAATGCATCTTTGATTCGATTTTATTACAATGGTTTGGAACATATGTTTGAACATGACTATTGTATTGACGAATTACATTGCAATCACGAATTGTTCAATTGGATATGATACAGGGCATTTCTCACAATATTTGCAATGATGGTTGCAAAATGTGAACAGTGATTTACCTTAAAATCTATGGTTGTTTATTTTCAACATCCTGGGTTATATTATTTTGACTTTTGATGATGATTATTATTCTTTGTGTCTTGAGTATAATGGTGGTGTTATTCCTAATAGTTGTAACTAGATCTAACAGGCCCTGGAGAAGGATTTGAATATCCAAAATGCATAGGCCCTTACTACCTAGTTAGATGCATCTGCCAACTTTTAACTGTGAAAAATTAATTTGAAGAACAAATGTTGGATGAAACAGAAGTCTGTACTTTTCAAGAAAATCATTGAATAGTTATAAAGTGTATATAAGAGAATATATATAATATATATATATGGTTTCGGGAGTGCAGCCCACACCGACGGCTTCACAGCCAAGGTCCTTGTACTATTTCAATTTTGAGTGCCATTTCACAGAGGCAATTTACCAGTGGGTTTGCACCCCAAGTATTAGTAACCAGTATTCTAAAAAATCTTATAAGAAAAAAATAACTACAGGTTGTGCACGCTCACCTCATCACAAATGATGCATTGTTACCATAGTCAAAGAAAGCAACAAACAGAGATTACTGTTGTTGCCATGACGCATTTCATGGAGTGTGTCCATAACTCGTGCATTCAGTGATCAACAAGTCTTCAAATGTCATGGGATGTGTCATCATGTTGTGGGTTCACATGGAAATGAGGCAATCACTGCACAAGTGACTGGCTATGTTGAGTGATAGAGATTTTGGGCCTCATTACAAGTTTGCTGGTATCCTGCCAGTATTACCGGCAGGATACTGTAATACCATTTCCGCCACTTGTTCTGCCGGAATTACCAGAAGATTCCAAGTGGCGGAAATGCTGGTGAATCCCCATTCCATGGAGTCCTATGGGACTCTGTGGAGTGATTTGATGGTATTACCGGCACCAGTATCACCAGGCCGGTAATACTGGCAGTTCTTTGCCATTAGGTTGGTGGATATACCTCCAGCTACAAGCTGGAGGTCTATCCATCACCCTTCCGGCAAACTTGGAGTGTGCTGGTGTGGTAATGTGCTGGTATGTGGTAATACCGGCACATTATTCCTGCACTGGCACTCTTGTAATGAAGCCCAAATTGCCTATGGGGACCAACCTCGTTGCATCAATACTCCTGACTAGTCCACCTGCAGATACTGCAGTCATGGCACCTTCACCTCAACACAGATGCCTGAGAAGTGCTTGCAATTGTGAATTAATGAAGAGTGGACCCCTAGTAGCTCATTGAGTACCACCCCAATATACCATTCTAGGTTTGCTTCTCAAGGATCTAGCGGGCACACGTGTGTCTCTACAGAAGTGGCACAGACTGTATCTTTCAGTGTAAGCAGTGCTGCTTAAGTGGCAGGTGCTGCACAGACACTACTAAAATGAGTACTATTGTTTGGCTTCTTGGTGATGTAACATCATGGGGTTGAATGCTGAGGTGACTCACACTTGCTGGTGCTTCTTTCTGGTGTACCTGATATTTCTATGTTGAGCGCTTGCATGATATGCCCACTCACAGACTTTCTTTCACTGGTGCTTAGGCAGTGGGGCTGGAGGAAGATTTTGCCTCCACATCCCTCTTGCTCTCACTGTACTTACTGTATGGAGGCACTCCTCCTTCCAACAGTCTCCTTTAACCAAAGACACTCCATGGGATGGCCAGTGTATCAGTTTTGCACACTGGGTAGGAGGTCAATGCAAAGCAGTGAAAGTATATGCCAGTCCAATCCCCCCATGGTTGCTGTGCTTTTTGGTGTGGTACTGTGATGAGGTGGAGCTGGTGTATGAGCCAAAGGGAGTACCAGTGAATGTCCTGATTATTTACCAGTTATCCTTTCGCACTGAGTCCTTCTCTTCCTCTTTCCAGCCCTTATCATTTGAGGACATACCTAGCAACAACAGAGGAAAATGCACTTTAAAGAACATGTGCCACCATTTGCTTTACAACACTAACACCCTTAAAACAACCATTTGCCAAAGACATATCACAACATTGCGGAACAAAAGAATTGTCTAAGAACACCAACAATATCTTATGATGAGCAATGACAATTTCAGGGGAAGGAATACGTTCAGCCCTATATAATATACCCCAAGTATATTGCACTGCCGTAGAAGATGCCTCAAAGGCCTGCTAATGACCATACTCCCCCATCTACTCTCGGTAGCTGTGGATGGCACAAGCACACCCTGGCCAAATGGTGACAAACACCTGGTCACATTGGCTGGAAGTAGCTGTGCTGGCCAAGTACAACTTCATATCTCAGATGACATCTAGGAGGTGAACCATGGAAGTACCTACCTCACTAGATAAGTCACTAAGAGTGTGAAATGTCCTTGGCCTGAAAAGAGGAAGGGGGAACACATGATTTGGCCACTGGGACAAATCACATTTAAGATTCCACGGCAACCAGTGTCCCCAACTCCCTAGGGGCAGATGTCATAGCCACCAGAAACAGACACTTGTAGGACAAGAGACTAATGTGAAGCTCATGCAATGTCTCACAGGGGGGTCCAGAAAGGGACCTTAGGACCAGGGGATGGTCTGAGGTAGGGAATGGGGAAGGAACTCTAGGATGGGATATCTGTACCCCCAAAGGAGGAGAGCAAGCAGGTCCTCCAGAGGTCTATTGGCACTCCCAGTGGCCATTAAGATCCTGTCTGCAGCTAACTAAACCATATGGATAGTGGCAGTGAACCACAAACCAGATCCCTTGTGAAGAACATGTAACCACCACATATGGTTGCATAAAAGATACCAGGAGACAAAAGATCATCAGTGCCTGGCATACCCCTTGAGAGTGGACAGACATCTACAGCCCTGTATAGCAAGGGTCCGTCCTGGAGACAGGCCCACCTTCACCAGACCAGCCCATTCAGACGGCAGGCCATGAAGCACAATTGGGGCAGGGTTGGTCTCAGGAGGGTTGGCCACCTGAGGGGGTGTCATAGGAACAGGGCAAGGGGACACTCCAAGGAGAGGTACTGCAGAAGGGAAGCCAAGAACTCCAAGGCCAGATCCGGGCCACCAGGGTCAGGTGGGCACTGTCTTTCGTGACCCTCCACAGGACTCTGTGAACTAGTGGGAATGGAGGAAAGGCAATCACAAGAAACAGGGGCCAAGGAGAAGACAAGGCATATCTGTCTACCACTAAGAGATCCAAACTCATTGACATGTAGTGTAGAAGCAAGGCATCATGACTGAAAGCAAACAGGTTAACCACTGGGATCACAGATCTTACTCTAAACCAGGACCCTTAAGGCGTAAACTACTGAGTGCAAAAAATACTTATAACGCTTTTTGCCTAGATACTCCCCACCCCTGGATATAGGAGACTTGTAGAGACAGCAGATTGACCACTGCCCATTCAATAATCTAGAATGCAACCTGTTGGAGAGAATAGGAAATGGAAGTTCATGTATACCTTGGTCACCTGATTGCCAATGCAGATCTAGACACTGTTCACCAACGTATGGGGAATGAACTCACGGTGAGTCCTCCAAATGGATGTTACTTCCCTCTAATTAAAGGACCTCTCCTCCAATCAGGACTTTTTTCCCCTGAAGGGCGAAAGACTGCAGTGTAACACCCCATCACATCAGAAGGGCATTTGTCGTGACGATTAGTGGCTGAGGGGCATCCAACGAAAACACCAATGGCAGGTGATTGGACTTGAGCCACCGGCCAATTCCTCCTGATAATGGGAGGCATTGCTATCTTCCCTGTGCAGTTCATGGAAGACACACCCCCAGATGGTAAGGAGGTACAAAACAAAAGGGCTCTAGTGAAATCTGGTCCTGGGAACCACGGGGACTATGGCTGCCAAGTGTCCCTGCCCTTACTACAATTGTAGGGCTGTCACTTCCTTCATGATAAGCAAGGCTCCCAGCCTGTTCTGCAGCTTACAGGTTGTGTGAAAGGCTGTGGTGATACTTGACTTATGGGTATGACTTCAGTGTGTTCACCACAAACCAAACCTCTGAAAGAGTGCATGCACAATTGTGTTCTTGAGGGCAAGGGATGCAGAGAGAACATGCAGAAACCAGTTGTCCAGATAGGGGTGAATACAAATGCCCTGGAAGTGGAGCAGCACAACAAGGGGAGCCAGGACCTTCTTGAAGACCCTTGAAGCTCAGCAGATTTCAAAGGCCGGTATTCAGAACTGAACCTGTTCTTCCCCCATCAAAAACACCTACACCCCACATGGATGGGGATGTGTAAGTAGGCGTCCTTGTGGGCTATGGCAGAGAGGAAGTTAACCTTTGAAACGAATTGTATGATACTGTGTAGAGTATCCATCATGAAGGGCATCTTCCTGACAAGAAGTGTCACCCTCTTGAGGTAAATGATAGGCTTTCAGGACCAATAAAAGAAAAATGTGGATGTGCTCTTGAAGAGCCATCTCCTTCACAGGATCTCTGGGCCAAGGAGCCTTCACCACCCCTCATGCTGTTGGGTAGGAGGTGGGTAGGAGGTGTATCCCTTATTACAGTGGGTCAGACCCAGCATGTGCATATGTTGTCTTCCCAGGTAGAGCTGAACTGCTGTCGATAGCACCCCAGTGGATATGACCTGTTGAGTCCCACGTACCTTGAGTCAGTCAATGCCAGTGGTAGCATTGGGATCAGGTTTGATGTATTTAAACCTTCCTCTAACACACAATATGGCACACATGGAGCCCCGTTGTGCCTGAAAATAACATCTTGCCTGGTATCTGTAGTGCGCTTTGTTTAGGTTTGGGATCAGAAAGAACCATGTGCTCTTTACCTTGTTTGACCAGATCATTGGTCTGTGGCCCAGAGACTGCATGTGTCAAAAAGAGAAGCATTTACATGGCCTTTACTTGGATGATTCTCTATTGCACTGTTAGAGCCAGTATATCCTTCTGGCAGAAATGACTGACACAGCACGAATTACAACTGCTCTCATGACATCTGAGTAAGTATCCAAACCCAACATGATCGCCTTTATAATCTCAAAACGGTTTTCACAGTCCTGCCATTACTCCAGCGCAATGATTAGTGCCTGACAATCCTTCCAGAGGGATTTTGTAAACAATCCAGAATAAGCTCCCATCATGAGAGCAAGGCTGTCATTGGGTCAAAGGATGCAGCATCTTCGGTAGCTATAGAGGTATGCCGAGCAAAGGGCAGTATAAAGAAATCATTGTTGAGCAAATCAGGGGATTCCTGGCCAAAGCACTGTAGAGGGTACATTTTGTACAACCCACCAGGGACTTGTGCCTTCTTGGGCTCCTGCCAGTCTCTGGGAATGACGTTCCAGATACTCTGCAGGTCGGGTAGGTCAGTCTTAGGAACTGGATGATAACAGCAGTTGGCATCAGGGACACTCGAAGGGTTAGGGGTCCTCTAACATTCCGTAGATTTAGATGATGGATCAGGTGAGTAGTGACCTCGTTCACAATCTCCTTCCACAGCAAAGTCCCTGACATATCCCCCTCATCCTTGTGCAGTCGGAGTGGGGCAAGAAGGGCATCCAGCTGAGGCAAACACACAGGTACAGCAGGCAGCAGTTGTTAAGAAAGGAATTCGCACATCAGTTGCCATATTTGCATTCTCTGTGACGGTAGCCCTATGTTCTATTTAGTGATAGTAAGGGACAGTTGTGGCTCTGTGGAAAGGATTCTGGACTTGTTCGGCACCACAGGAAGGGTTCCCTGGTATGATTGTCCCCTCTTTGGTCAGTGAACTCTTCTGCGACTTGCAATATCCTTATATGTACAGTAGGGAGTATGTTATCCCATATGTGCTGCCCAATTTACATACACGAGATTCCATGTATTTTGATCTGTGAAGGAAATAAAATCAGAATATAGCAGTACCTTTACACACTATTTTCCAGCCCTGTTCAGAGCGAGCAGGTAGCGGGTGGAGCAGCATTCGCTCATGCTCTCCATAGTCATCGATTAAATCATGTCACAATGGACGAATATCGAGGACAGACGGCAATCTTCGTGTGGCTTGAGCGAGCGAAATGGAAGTAAATGGCAGTTCTCAAAAGTGAATAATTTGGGGGAATTACTTCCTCCCGTCAGCACAGTGCTGACATCATGTTCCAAGAGTGAGACACTTTTAAAATGCAAAACATTTTGAAAGCGTCTGCACAATATGCACGGAAACCGAGATGCTGCAAGATTACCAGTAAAACAAGAATAGAAAAGCTAAACGGTCTAGAATATCGGTGTGAGGTGTGTTTCCATAATGATGGGGGAGTTTCAATGTGCATATTATAGTTGTGTGATTGGTTTGGTGTATAGGTGTATGTATATGTAGATGCATGAGTGAGTTTGTGGGTGCCCTTTTGCAGATGCCTTACTTGGTTGATGGGTTAGTGAGTGGGTGAAGAGGTGGATGAATGGAAACTTTTTGTGTGTAGTTGTGGGGTTGTCTAAGAAAAAGGCTAAGCAGTGAGTATGTTATTACTGACTGACGACTTTGTGGGTGTATGGATGGGCATGTTCGTGTTTCTGTGGTTATGCTCGATGTTGAGATCGTGCATTGGATGGCAGTTGAGTTCATGTCGATTAATGTTGTGAGTGATTCATTGTGTGTGCATGGATGTCTACATTGTGAACTTGTGTATGTGGGTATCCATGCAAAGATGGTGAGTTTTTAACTGTGTTTGGAAGGATGGCATTGCTGCATGTGTGTGTGCTTGAATCGGATGTATAGGTGAATGGGTGGATGGATACATGGTGAGTTTGTGTGTCTAAGTTTGTTGACAGATGATTGTTAATTTGCTTGTTTAGGGAGGTGGGTAAAATGTGTGTGTGCATGTTTGAGCGGGTGCGTGTGTGTAAGTGTGAGTGTGCATATATAGGTGAATGGATGGAGAGTTTATTTGATGATTGAGTTGATGATTCAAAATCAGGGATATTATTAATTGGGAGCCATACAGCTGCCAGTGTAATCATTTGCACCCTAGGGCAGAGTATGTTGCAGGATGGATGGGCTGGGCAGGACACGGGTGGTGCTTAAGAATGTTGGGGTGCTTAGCAGGGCTCAAGTCGAGGGTACACGCAGGTGGACAGAGTCACACATTTTTTCATGAGTCCCCCACTTTTTTCAGAGGGCACCTTGATGGGCTCATTTCTGGTGAAGCCATATTCAATTGGTATGTTAATGTGTCTATCCACTTCTTTTTTTAGAACTTGACCCCTGTTGCTAAGCATGAGGCAGTGTGGTTTCAGGGGAAAGGCAGCAAAGGGGTATTAGAATGTGAGTCCCTTGTACATGGAAAAACATGGGATGCTGGACCAGGAAGGGGTGCCCGGGCTGGTTGTAGTAGCAGAGAAAAATAAGAATCCTGTTGGGGGCAGCTGACTCTTGTGTGTGAAGGGCAAGTGAAGAACGCTGGAAAAGCATAGGCTGACTATGTGTATAGCTTCCACTGGAAGCAAACGCATGAAAAGTGGTCAGTGTACAATAGCCCATCAAGAGATAACAGAGGCATTCCCGGCCATAAGAGATTGCACTCTTTAAATTGAGCATATGCCTCTTTGATCATGTTGGAAAATAAGCTACTACATGCAGCCGAGATTAATGCTCAGACCGCATGTGCCTTCTCCAATATCAGTAATCCTTACTGAGTGTGTCATCGTGATCCTCAATAAGTAAGGTGGTATTTATGTATCTGCATTGAATATGAGGGGTACTCATTGGTAGATATGGTACACGATGTGCCTCATCCTGTGATATGCTCCAAAGTTAATATATGGCACTGATTTTCCTCCAGGTGCCTGTGTGTGTGTTGCTCCTTAGGTTTGGAGTTTGTTACACATTTTTGGGGGGAATCGGCAGGCTGAGGGTGTGACATAGTTTGGAACAATGTGGACTAATTGCCATTGTGTGCCAATGGTCCCCTATGTATGTAAGTGCTATTGAGTCTCTCCGTGTTTGATGGTTGCTTCTTAGTATGTCGGATTGCTCTTCATTGGATGCATTTCTTTTGCATGTGGGGATATTACTGAAAGCTTATGGTCCTTTTAATTAAGGTAACACATCGTACGATGGATGGGATGGAAAATAACTTTCACACCAAACAAGAAGACGGATTCAGGAAGTTGGCAAAACTTCTGTGTTTATATCAATTGTCTAAAACAGGGAGTACAACAGACATCAACGGATGTCGCAAGGCACGATCTCAATACATTTAATAAAAAAACATTACTTTTATAGCAAAAACTCATCAGACATGACGTCATACTATGTGGCAAGCTAAAATCTACATGAGATTGTGATAGGAGTAAGTGGAATATCTAATTATACTTTCTATATGGGATAAAATTGTGATTGGGTCTCTACAGTTCGGTGAGAAACTCATACCCTCCCTTAGTGCAAGTCATCTTCATCATTTATTAGCTACACAGCACACCATTGGCTATCAAACTATAAGGCCCTTCGTTATATGGCCTTCTACAGTTGTTTGGAATGCATGTACCCTTCTGGAACATTTGATTCACTAGCAGCACGTAAGCTGGTATCCCAGCTGCTGGTGGGTGGACTTGACCATACCTCCCCACCCAATTAGCCCATCATCTCTCATCACACATGCCGTCTGCCATTCAGATTGTCTTTGAACTTGGCCCTGTAGTTGCTTCTCATCTCTGGGAATTTATGGGAGTGTGAGCATGTTCTTATCAAGGTTTAGAATTTTATGCCCACATCTATTTCAATCTTAGATCAGAGACCGTGAATCGGCCCATTTTATAGCATTTAATTGTCTCAAATGAAGAAACGTGGCTCTTATGGTGTTCTTTCTTTGCAACTTAACAAGGGACGATTTTGCTTCTCCGTGTTACTGTTCTTCAAGGACTGATAAACAGTTTTGGCTGCTCTTATCCTTTGACACCAAGTCAAGCAGTCTTCCTTTGGTCCATCCTCGAGCTTCGCTTATTCTTTGCTGCTACACACACACAGCTATCAATCCTTTCTCCACATATTGAGCTTACTAAAATTGTGGCATCGAATGTCCAGATTCTACACATATATATATATATATTGGCAACAATGCCTGCAGTCTATTCACTATGTATAGCCAGCCTTATTTTTCCTTAGTCTACTTGCGTTATGACATCTGTACAGTTATAACATGACTTGCAACTTTCTTCATTCTACACATGAAGGTCTTCTCGATTCCTTACTTCGCCATCAGATTCTATGAGGTCTATGCCTTCTCTTCTCTGGTCATCCTTCTCAGTGTGTCATGCTCATCTCTTGTGATGTCACCATCCTCTCTTGTTCACATCTTCACACTTCTTCGGGGCTCTCTCTCAGGAGACCGTCATCTCTTTGGGGATATGTCTTATAGGGTTTTCTCAGTGGATACCTCCTCTCAAAGGCTTTTCATGGTATAGGCACCATTACTGGTGTTGCGCATGTCACAATATCCGGTTTCCAACATATAGGCAGAATAGGGGCAGGACTTCCTGCAGAAGCATTTGGCTGCTCCTCTACATTCCCCCCTCTAGTTGATTTATCGACCATTCCTTCACCAGCCTCCACAACTTGGTATTCTTTCTTGAAAAAGTGCTTCTTATGAGTTCAGATTTTCACTACTCCCTCCAGGGATCCTGCTGATTTTATATGTTCGTCAATGCTCCAGTTCATGTGGCTGCATTGTCCATTTGGATTACAGTAAATCCATCATTCCATGTACTTCCTGTGGTTCCTTGAATGCAGGAACTTTGCTCCCTTTGGTGCTAATATGCTGCCCTCTATATATTTTCTGATTTGTTCATCCGTCAATTCCTTGGGTCCAAACCCTGATTCGACATCAATCATGATCTTCATTCCTACAGCCTTCTTTGCTGACTTCTTGCATTGCGTGAATATTATCTGGGTCACACAGAATCCGAACATTATCATCACCAATACTGCTCCGAGAAATTTGAAGGTATTCGCCACCCATTGCTGAACCCATGAGAAGATAGACTCGAACCAGCCGTCATCTGTGATATCTTTGGTCTCATCTTCCATCTTGTTATGCAACTTTGTTAGCAACGTTATGTCCTCTGTCGAGGTTCCATTCTCGTCATCATAAGAAGGCATGAACATGCAACTAGATGGCCCGATTTTGGCTCAAACACCTCCATCCATTGCTGTGATCATATCAAGGACATATCTGTTCTGGAGGGTCATTAGCCTTATGGCCCGCAATTCCTCCATGATCACATTGAATCCCTTTATAGTAGTATTGATCATCTGCAGAAGATTCCATCTGGTAATCTGTAACCATTTTGCATTTTCCATCGTCTGGATCCCTGGCATGAAGATAGCTGTGAAGATCGAGGCAGTCTTGCTGAACAGCCTATGCTCATATAGAATGAAGGCTTCTATCTACTTGGCTATGAAATATTTCTCCCTCTTTGTTCGATTGAGGAATTCAAGCAATCTCTTCCTTCTCAAATGAGCATCTGCTTTTGGGAATTCACCAATGTTCAGGTCGCTCTTCGGAATCACTAATTCTGCAGCATGGTCAAGTACTAAAGAACACGTTCCTCCCCAATCCTTGGGCAGTTTCATGTAGGATCTGGACCCAGAAGCCCAATATCGATCCATCACAGCAGCTGTCCCTGCTCCCATACTGGAGACAACAACTATAGTCTTGCAACCAATGTTATCTCCCACATGCCTTCTTCCTTTTCGTTGAAATCACATTGTCGCATTGATCAGTGGAATTGCAATCATTGGGCCTCATTCATCTTGTACCCATGTCAGCAGCTTGGCATGTTCGGCCCATGACTTCAAACACTCATCATTTACCTTTTATACTTCCCGCATGTATTCCTGTTTCAATAGATGAGCTGTACAGGCCATCAAACCTTCTTCCCATCCTTTCCTGGACATTACTTCTCCATAGACTAGCATCTGAGTTCTTTCCCAGGGGTCCAAGCTATCTCTGCCTTATCAGGACAGTCCATTCTCTTAATTTCTGTTATGACCACTTCATCCTGTCCTGCCCTAGGGTACGTGAGCATGTTGCTCTTCCATGCAGGCTCCTTTTCAGTAGGGGCCCAATGTCCTTGGAACTGTCCTGGTTTCATGCATGCAGCAAGGTGGACAAGACATCTGGCATTGTACTCTGGTATTTCTCTGGAAATTTAAAGTTTGGGCAGCACTCATGGCATAAGGTACGACAGTGCAAATGTAGCAACCCTCATTAGAAGTTCTCTCTCCCACCTTGTTCATGTGTTGATATCACATGTTATTACTCAAGTTTGCTGTACTGTCTAAATATGTGTTAATCCCATTATCTTCTTCCTCTGCACTTCTGCTGTGTCTTCCCAACATAATGGTTGCAGCCCATGGAAAAAACTCTAAAGCAGCTCTGCTCTGAGCAGAAAGCACTCCAGACTTAGGCTTATCAAAAACTGGCAAATCTACACGAGTTCCTAGAGTAGGGAGAATCATAGGAACTTCCACTGTACCTGGACCAACAATGTAAAGAGTTTCAACCAAAAGAAACAGGAAGACAAAGATAGATACTGCACATGCATATATTATACACCAGAATATTAATCCTCACAATTTATGACATTCCAGAGTTTGCTCATTCTCTGAAATTGTGCCATTCTCATGATTCCTCATTTTTGCTTATACTCAATTTTAAGGAAGGAAAAACACTATTCTGGCAATTACAGGGAGGTCTGGTAGTTGCAGGATCTATTTTACTGTCACTACAAGCAGCCTTCTAATCACAGGGCCATTTTTAGGATCATGTAAGAATGTATGAATGTCCACAACTTTTCTAACAAGGGTAGGATAAGCTTGAAGAATATAAACAAGGAAAGCAAGCAGAAGTCTATGGGTAGTCCCGTCTGACAGGACCATAGACTCCATTAAACAAGTATTCGGTAAGGAATGAATTGGGGTACTGTTTCCTCTACCAGTTGTCAAAACCAAATTCAAAATCCAACTCAGGCATAATTTTGATGCATCAACACATTTCTAAAGTTCATTTTTCAAAGACTTCTGTGGCTCAAGAAACATATTTGCACACCTGCTATAATATCTTTTAGGAGTGTCCGGTGGAAGCCACAAAGTTCACATATAGCTCATACAATAATATGCACATGGATTACATAGGTTTGTGTTTCCAACAAGTTACAATGGCGAAGTGTATTCCTGGATTTAGCAGTGAGCCTTAGTATATATCCCTTCACAATGTAGTTCTACCAGTGTCCACGCTTGATATTTGCATAACATTGTCCTCGATGTGTATTCGTGGATGAGGCTTATTAGTGCAGACACTCCTAGGACAACAAGTCATGCTTGGTGCAAGGTTTTATTACCTAGTCTAAACAGTCAGCCCCCGGACAGTCTAAGCATTGACAGAACTGAAAGGTCGGGAAGGCTTGGTTGCAAGTTAGAAACACAGTCCACCATTTTAGAACAGAGAATAACATACAAACATAAATCAAAATGGCGGACGCTTCTAAAATGGCGGCAAAATCAATCTAAAATCAGAACTTTGCAACACAGTTTTTCTATGCAGAGCGACTAGGCTTAGGTCAATATAAATATAAAGGAGGCACGATATGATTTCCCATTTAACACCCTGACGCTTGAGTTGATCTGAAATGACAGAGATACTACAGGTCATACATGTCAATTATTTATTTAATTAATTTCCTAGCAATTTCACAGTGCTCTGGGCATCACTTCTACTCTTCGATGGGGGAGTCAAGGGCATTCTCATTCGTCTTCCTGTTACTAACTCATTGGGTGTGAGGTGGTGGTCAGACCCGAGAGGCATATAGAGCTAGGGGTATGCAATATAGCCAGTCCTTCTTCAGTGTCAATTTAAGCTTGGCAATTCTTTCCTTTATGAGGCCGTTGAGTCTCTCACATATGCTGTTCACTTACGGTTGATAAGCAGAAGAAAACATGTGCTTAATATTCCGCAATAATCCTATTTGTTCAAATACTTCATTAACAAAATGTGGCCCATTATCAGATCTCAGCACCTCACACACTCCCCATCTAGGAAAGAGTTCTCCTACTAAAAACTTTGCTGCACAAGTGGCATCAGGGTGTGTACAAGGACCTGCTTCGATACACCTGGAGAAGTGACACACCACCACTATCAGATACCTGTATCCATTACATACTTGAAGCATGTCAACATAATCAATATGTAAATGCTGAAAAGGACCATTTGGTAGAGGAATTGCTCCTTTAGTCGTTCGCAGTGTATGCCCAGCAGTAAACCTTTGACATACGATGCAATTTACTACATCAAATAAAACGTGTTCTAATAGGTTCTGTATGAACCAGTATTCTGCAATTGTTGCAGTAAGACTCTCCCTAGTTTCATGCGCGGTGTAGTGCAGCTGTTCAAGTTCTATCTTTAACAATATTACTGGCATCACTGGCTTTCCAGTATTGTCCTGCCACCACAATGCCTATGTGGGGGATAAATAACACCCCCTTTGTTTCCATTATTCCTTCTCTTCCTGTGGGACACTGCCTTGAATCTCCATTAACTGGGCTCTTGGTAAATGATTAAATCCTTCATTTACTACCAAAATCGTAACTACTTTCTCCTTTACATCTGAAGATTCAAAACTTGAAATATCTGGTGAATACGCAACACTTTTGTCCTCTGCATCTGCAGTTTGATTCCTGCAAGAAATAAAGTCAGTCTACTTAGTGTGCACTGCGCATTTAACTATCGCTAAGGCTACTGGGAGTTATAGCGCCTTAATAAGCCTGTCCAATAAGGATGCCTGCTGCACTGAAGTAGTGTCCGCTCAGAGGAAGCCCCTCCTTTTCCAATGTGGTAGTCCTGCATGTACGGTTGACATCACATAGGTGAAATCGCTGTACTTCGGCACTTCCTTCCCTTTGTGTTTCTCGAGCGCAACAATAAGTCCTACCAATCCTGCCGCTTGCACCTTAAAGTGAGACAAACTCATATTCACTGTTTGCCCTATGCCTCACTACAGCTGCGCCAGAATGCCTTTATTCACTTGTCTGATAAATTTTTGAAGAACCATCAATAAAGAGAATCTCCGCTCCTGCCATTGTATTTTCACCACTGGGTAAGCAATGAAGGTGGCAGGATTCACTATTCTACACCTGAAAATGTGAATCACTGGATTTGATATAATCACTTCATATACAGAAGCTCTCTGAGATGTCAATGTACCCTTAGGTTTCTCTAGAATGGCAAACAAAGCATGCTCCACAAAAAGCATCATAGAACATCCCATTACAATATTTGTAGATTTCTCAATTGTGAACACGGCTGCTGCCAATGACTATTCGCAAGAAAATGACCTTTCATAATCAGGTCTAAAATCCCACTGTAATATGCCAAAGGTTTATACCCAAATATAGTCCTCTGTGTAAGCACTGCTGTCATGACTGTACCATTACTATGTGAAAATAAGAAAAACTCCTCAGCCTAATTGGGAATCCCTAAAACAGGAGCTGTATAAATTGCCTTTTTCAATTGTTCAAATCCTTCTTCCATTTCCTTCATCCATTCTATTTTCTCCTTATTCACCTGTGCTTTCTTCAAAGCTTGCAAAAGGGATCTTGTGTACAAACTATAGTCAAACACCCATGCTCTTACATGATTACATAATCCCAGAAACGGTTGCATCTGCTTCACCGTGTGTGGTTTTGCAGTTTTCACATTTGCATCAGCTCTTTCAGGTATTACTTTCTTTCCCTCATGTGAAATTAACCGGCCTATGTACACAACCTCTTCTTGACAATACTGTAGCGTCTTTATCTACCTTGTATCCCTTGTCTGCTAGAATAGTCATCAATTGAATAGAGTCTTGTGTACACTCATCTTCTGTTGT